>NC_091078.1:44004166-44343333 GCF_032405125.1 Capricornis sumatraensis
AAAAGCTCAAAAGCTTAATTAAATTTCATAGTGCCAATACAATTGACAACTACAACAGAGGGAGAAAAAGAAAAGGAAAAAAAAATCCAAAAGAACCTACAGAACAATTCAAACATAAGGATAATAAATGTTTTTCTTGAGTCACTGCTGTCAGAGTCCTTTCCCTTGCTGGGAGTCACAGCCCACCTCACCTCCCTAGGATGCCCTCCAACACTGTACTAGTCTCTGGACCTGCTGTGGGGGCAGCTCAGATTCTAACCTGGTCCTACTCCTGTGTGTTCTTGCCTCCAATGTCCACAGCTATCAGAACTAGTGCGTCTTCTTTTGTGGGAGCTCTCAATGGCCTTTTATATATTCCACAGACACAGTCTGCCTAGTTGATCATGTGGATTTAATCTGCAGCTTGTGCAGCTGGTAGGAAGGTTTTGGGTCTTCTTCCTTAGCCACACTGCCCCTGGGTTTCAATAATAGTTTTATTTCCCCTCTGCATGTCTGTTGTCCCTTGGGGTTTGCTTCTGAGGCTGCCCTGGAAGACTTGGGTTTACCTCTGTGAGGGTCAGGTGTGGAGGTGGTGCAGCTGCTTGGGTTGCAGGGGTTCTGGCAGCACCAGATACTCAGGGGAGTTGGCGGCTAGGGCAGCAGGAAATACAGTGCTCTAGAAGGGTATGGCAACCAGTACTGGCCAATACGCTCCAGTATTCTTGCCTGGAGATCCCCCCTGACAGAGAAGCCTGGCAGGCCACAGTCTGTTGCTACTGCTACTGCTAAGTCGCTTCAGTTGTGTCCGACTCTGTGCAACCCCATCGACCGAAGCCCACCAGGCTTCCCTGTCCCTGGGATTCTCCAGACAAGAACACTGGAGTGGGTTGCCATTTTCTTCTCCAATAGGCCACAGTTTACAGGGTCACAAAGAGTTGGACATGACCAAAGCGACCCTGTGCACATAGATGCAAGACTTTTTTTGGTCTCTGTCAGCTCTGTCTGAGTTGAACATGAAGGTGGCACAGCTGCTAGGCTTGTGGGGACCCTGCTGGTACCAAGTGTGCAGGGACATGGACTGCCTCTGCTGCAGGAGCTATGGTCCTATCAGGGTCTTTTTTGGAGCCTCTTGTAGCTGGCGATCAGAAGGCCTCTTTGGCCAGTCTTTCTCCATAGCTCTGCCAGTTCAGGCACTTAGAGGGCTCCCTTGCCTGGGGTCTTTCTCTGTTGTTTGGGCATCAGGCACTTAAAGGGGCACCCTGGCTGGGTTCCTACTCTGTAGATCAGCACATCAGGCACTTAAAGGGACCCCTGGGCGGGGTCCTATTCTGTAGTTCAGTGCATCAGGAGTTTGACGGGCCAGCCTGTCTACTGTTCAGCTTCCGATGCTGGTGTGTGGAGAGAGAGAGGCATGGCAATGGCTCCCCCTTCCCCCCACCCAACCCCGCCAAGCATGACTCAGCAGTATAGCCTTGCTCCCATGGTGCCTGGCTTTCCTCCACCAGCATTTCCCACCACGTTCTCCTCCCTCACACCCCCTCAATTGGTCTCTCTGCAGTCAACAGCAGCCCTCACCCTGGGATTGCTCCACAATCGCTAAACTCCAGCTCCCAGCTGCTGCACCTTCCAGGAGACCTGCGTCCCTGTCTGGGCTACGTATGGCTGTGGCAAGGACTATCTGATTCTCATTCCATTTAAGTTGCCACAGGTCAGCTCTCAGCCTTAAATGTTTCTCCTCTGACTCAGACAATTGCCCTGATGTGGGGATGGGACCCCTGCTTCAGTTCCCCCACCCACCGAGGGCAGGTCCAGTCCTACTAACACTCCTGTTTTTCACCCTAGTTCCTTCATCCTACTGAGTTTTGCATGGTTCTATATTTTCTTTTCTGCTGGTCAGGTACTCCTGTCCGCTCTCAGCTGGTGTTCTGCATACACTTCTGTGTGTCTGAAGGTGTCTTCCTGATGTATCCAGGATGTTCTCCACGTCTTCCTACTCCTCCGCCATCTTGCTCTTCTGTCTCTGTTTTTTCATAGGCTGTCTAGGTTTGTTATATCTTTTCTTCCAAGGAGCAAGCATCTTTTAATTTCATGGCTGTATTCACCATCTGCAGTGATTTTGGAGCTCCCCAAAATAAAATCTGTCACTGTTTCCATTGTCTCTCCACCTATTTGCCATGAAGTGATGGGGCAGGATGCCATGATCTTCATGTTTTGAATGCTGAGTTTTAAGCCAGCTTTTTCACTCTCCTCTTTCACCTTCATCAAGAGGCTTTTTAGTTCCTCTTCACTTTCTGCTATAAGGGTGGTGTCATCTGCATATCTGAGGTTACTGATATCTCTCCCAGAAATCTTGATTCCTATGCTTCATCCAGCCCAGCATATCTCATGATGTACTGTGCAAGTAAGTTAAATAAGCAGGGTGACAATATACAGTCTTGACGTAAGCAGAGCACGGTGGTGGGAAAGGAGGGCCTGGGCTTCTTGTTCTCACATTATCCACCCAGAGTCCTGTGAGGCTGGTACTGTTAGCCCATTTAGCAAATGGAAGAAGTGAGGCTTGAAAGGGGTTAGGTCTGTGTCAGAGGTGGCACGCTTGTGGCCTGGAAGGGTGCCCAGTGTCCACAGGCCTCTGCCCACACACAGGCCTTTCAATTGGAAGGCACCTGGGAGGGTGATTTGGGTGCTGTACTTTCAGGCCTCCTCACTTCTAGCTCTTTGAGCCATTCTCAGGGTGGAGCCTCTTACCCTTCTTGAAAGGAAATGAGTTCTTTCTGGATGCAGGTTCCCCAGTGGCCATAAAGGATGGTGGAAAACAAACTGGCTCAGTGTTTCTCCCCTAGTCCACCTGACACCTAGGGGGACTGTCAGGTCACCCTCTCCTTTATCTTTTTTCTCCAGGATCTTCTTGAGTCAGCTTCTTTATCTATGGTTCCTTCACCCCAATAGGCTGAATTATTTGCTCTTAAACGGGTTGTACTTTGGCCAAGGACAAAACTGCTAATATTTAAACTGATAACAGATTTGCTTCTGGAGTAGTTCATAAGTTTGGAATGTTGTGGAAGCAACGTAGCTCCCTTCCTTTCAGAAGAAACTAAAATTGGCCCCCATGTTCAGGAATTATTAGATGCAATAATTTTGCCTACCACTTTAGCTATTATTAAGATTCTCAGGGATTCTAATCTTGACTCTCTTGAAGCTAGGGAAATCATCTTGCTGACATTTCTGCAAGGAATGCTGTCCTTAAAGAGAACAATAGCAGGCAAACTTCAGTCTATAAAATTTCCAGCCCTTACCACTGTAGATTCATTAAGCCATTATAGTCTATGACACAGTAAGAGCCTTCATGAATCAATATGGTGGGCAACCATTAACCAGGCTGAAAAAATTCCTTCCTCACTTTTTCTACTTGTCCAAAGAATAATCCAGGGAAGCCTGTTGGTACTGCCCTGGGACATTTTGAACAGCTTAATGGACCATTTGAGGTCCGGCAAATAGATTTCATACAACTCCCTTTATCTCATGGATATAAATTAACTTTAGTCATGGTCTGTATGCTTTCACACTGGACTGAAGTCTTCCCTTGCAGACAGGCTACTATCTCTTCTTGTGGCCAAAGTCCTTCAGAAAAAGATTATCCATACGTGGGACACTCCTGTTGAACTTCACAGTGATTGGGGAACCCATTTTACTGATAAGAAGTTTTAATATGTCTGTGATGTTTGGCTGGCTTTAAAACGCTTTCAATACACTTACCACCCTCAATCCTCTGATTTACTCCAATACACTAAATACATTATTAAAATTCAATTTGCAAAATTTGGAGAGGCCCTCAAATACCTTGGCCAAAAGCACAGTCATTGGTCCTTAATCTCAGATCCACTCCTTTTGAAACCATAAACTCAACCTGTGAGACAGTCAGAGGGTGTCCAAGGCACTTGGCTACTACTGCTTTTGACCCACAGCTGATAAAAAGGTGCTACTCCAATACTGCAAAGCCCTAACTGCTTCTACTAAAAATAACCGTGTTTAGGTAGAGCAACTTTTCATAGTGTGTCCTCAGGGGATGAAGACCTTGAGTGTCACATCTGGCAAACTGGAGATTTCCTCTATTTCAAAAGATATCTCCAGAATAACTCTCTTAACTTCAGGGAAAAGGCCTTTATCAAGTACTGCCAACCAAATCTTGTGCTGCGAAACTTCAAGGAATAGACACTTGTATTCACAGGATGCACCTAAAGAAAGCCTCAAACCCTGACTGGACCTGCACATCATCCTGTGACCTGGAAGTAAAGATTTCCTGGAATTGAAACAGATGACATCTGATGAGACAGTTTTCCCAAGATATCCAGACCAGGCCAGTTGGAAGCATCACCAAACCTTTGATGATGATGTAACACTTCAGATGCTCTTTAACATCTATAACATATGGATTTTAGGTACAAGTGTCCTTCTATCTAAAGAGAGTTCTCCCTTCCATCCTTCCTTGTTACTTGGATGTGACCTCAGTAGGTTTCCTATTCACGGTTGCAGGGCTTCCCTGGTGGCTCAGGAGTAAAGAATCCACCTGTAATGCAGAAAATATGAGTTCAATCCCTAGGTCGGGGAGATCCCCTGGAGAAGGAAATGGCAACCCACTTCAGTATTCTTGCCTGGGAAATCCCATGGACAGAGAAGCCTGGTGGACTATAGTCCATGGGTTGCAGAAGAGTCGGACACAATTTAGCAACTAAACGACAAGAGCATAGTCTCTGTGTGTCAGGAATTTGTAAGCAGCTTTGTTGGGTGGTTCTGGCTCAGGGTCTCTCATGAGATTGCAGTTGAGGTGGGTGCTGGGGCTGGATCATCTGAAGACTTGACTGGGCTGGGGACCCACTTTCAAGATGCCTCACTGCCCTGGCTGGCAAATTGGTATTGGTTCCTGATGAGAGCCCTCAGTTCTTTCCTTTGTGCACCATGGGGGGTGCTTGAGAGTCCTCATGGCATGGTGGCTTCCCCAGAGGACCAGACAAAAGCTGAAGTGCTTTACATGACTAGAGCTGGAAACCACACACCATCACCTGTGCCATTCTCTACTGGTCACACTTACCAACCCTGAATCAGTGTGGGGGGACTGTACAAGGGTGTGAAGACCAAGAGTCAGGACGTTCAGGGCCACCTGGAGGCTGGCCACCACAGTGTTACACAATCTTAGGTAGAGTTTATGGTACATAGTTTGCCTCAAACTTACTTTATTACAGATACACAAAATCCCTTTGTTTCTTAAGGAATGTTTATTCCTAATGAGTGCTGACACCCATGTCTAACTCAAGTTGTTCAACTTAACCCCTGGCACAGGCGGCACTCTGTCTTCCACTGTGCACAATGCCAGGAGACTCCTTTGTATTATGGCATGTGTGTGCATATGTGTGTGTATCTGTGTGCAAGGTATGTGGAACCAAGATCATGATATAAGGCTGGACAGGGTGCACTGTAGCGACCAGGCGAAAACACCCAAGTTGAAGGAGCTTCTGGGCATCTAAGCTCCGCTAACCAAGATGGACGTCCCTCATGCAGGTGCCGACTTGGTTCCCTGCTCTGACTGCTCCCACCTCCTCTGTTTCTCATTTCCTTACTCAGCTCCTGCCGTCATCTGCCTGGATCCATTGTTCCTTTCCCACACTCAAGGCATCTTCCAGGCTTTTCTTCACCAAAAGCCATGATAACTAAGTCAGAAGGAAGCTTTAAAACAGGAATCTCAAATCATTAGTGACAGAAGAGAGCAACTCTCCCTTCCTTACTGTGGTAATGTTTCCACCCGCTAACACAACTGCTGGCTGAGCACTTGCTGGGGAAGGTAGTTTCCAATCCCTGTCCACCAGATCAAAGGTGGGACAAGACGGAGAACAACTTACATTTTTGTATCTGATTAGATTGATTTACTAATATACAGTGGACCATTGTTTCTTTCACAGGCTGTCTCTCTCTGCATCCGTTGTTGGGTGTAAATGCAACCTTCCTAGCAATAAAGGATCTTTGAAGTGCCATTGCCCAAGAAATGATGTCTTTCCTTCTTTGCTTTTACATCATCACTACCGTTTACCTCCCTGAATCTCTTTCTGCTGAAGCTGCCTCACAGTTTCCTGCTGTGAACTGGGCTCAGGCACTTCATCTGCTGCCCCTTTCCTGGAAAGTGTGCACTGTGCTCACTCAGTTGTGTCTGACTCTCTGTGACCCCCATGAACTGTAGCCCACCAGGCCCCTCTCTTCCTTGGCAAGATTACTGGAGTGGGTTGCCATTTCCTTCTCCAGAGGATCTTCTCAACCCAGGGATAGAACTCATGTCTCCTGCGTCTCCTGCATTGGCAGGCAGATTTTTTTACCACTGCACCACCTGGGAAGTGGTAGAAAAGTATGAGGTCATGGAATTAGCATCTTGGGATTCAAGAAGATAAGGCTGTGATAGTATCCCAAGTAGTCAGGCAGAAGGGCTGCAAATGCGTGTTACTCCTTGTTCATCTGTTCCCTTGTGTGTTGAGTGGGGCAAGGCCCAGTGTCTCATGTGGCCCAGTCCTAGTGAGACAGATTGGACATGAGACCCTTTGCTGCAGTGCTTGTACCTGAAAAAACAGCTCTTCAAGCAACAGGATACAAAGAAACTATAAGGGACTAAAAGTAACTGCAAGCATGCTCAGTTGAGGCAAGTTATAGACACTAAGATACAAAAAGACCAAAAAACCCCAACTGCCACTTATGAAGCACTTCTGGAAGCAAAAAACAGGGTGTCAGGAGTGAAAGCAGAGAACTGCACATGCCCCCTGCACACAATATCACCAAAGGGATGGGAAAACCACCTAAGCCACCCCTCTAGCCCAACTTCTGGACATGCCCCTATCCTCACCCCATAAAAGCCTTGCCTGAATTTCTTGTCTGGCTTCTAGTCAATTTCTATTGATTGGGGAAGGCCAAGAACCCTGGTTGGTATCACTAGAAGGGAGAGAGAGTAAAATACATTTTATGTGCCATCGCAGAGGGGTTGAGGAGGTGGTGTGTGAGCTCAATCTGTGTGGACACTTCGAGCATCTCTGAAGCTGATCAGTGGGGTTACTGACTCTCCCTCTCTTTCCTTACTCCCCCACCTCTCAAAATCTCTAGTGATTTCCTTTTCCATCTACCTTACCTAAAGCGATCTCCTGGGCAGAGCTTACTTATTTGTGCAAGTCTTTTCCCTTGTGTCATTTCCTCCCTTCCCTGAAGAGCAGATGTTCTTTTGGAGATATTTGGTCAGAGGCAAAAGGGAAAATAGTTCCTGGACAGGGTGGTTCTGGAAACTTTCAGTGTTCCTCTACATCATGAACCTCCACACTTAAAGTACATAACTCTTTTTCCGACACAATTGTTTATTAAGCTCCAAGGTTGTTATTACCAAGAAAGAACAGTGGTGCCTAATTTTGGCAGGAAGAGTAAAAACTAATGTTTTCAGCAAAATGCTTATCAGGGAGTTCTGAACTCTCGTCAAAGACCTGTTTTCTCAACTGCCCTCCTCCAGCAAATCTGCTATTTTTCATTTGTTGAGATATTTTCCTAAAATGCTGTGCAATCATTTCCCCCTTAATTATCTCATGGAACAACTTAGTACTTTTTTCCTGATTGAAGAATGACAAATTGGAGGCATGAGAGAAAAGAAAACAAACAAATTGCTTCAAAGGAACTTTCCCCTGGCTGATGATGGGCTCATCATTCTATCCCACCTCTGGGGAAAGTGTTTCCTATAAAATCCAGCAAAAGTTGGACTAAAGATTAAGAGAATGCTTACCAGGTGGCTCTGCTTCTAGAAAGAAGATCCCCACCACTTGGGGCAGATGAATTCCAGTTATTGACACAAGTTTTCTTGCAGCAAGAAGGGGTATTGGGACTGGCTTGCTTCCCGATTTGCTATGAGACAGCAGCCAGGCCCCAGACAAGCAGGTGGCTGGATGGGATGACAGGGGCAGGGTCACTACCCGAGTTACCTGGGCCAGTGATGTCCTCATTTACTGATCTCTAGATCCTTTTCCATGGGTCTTCCACCACATCATGGAGGGAATCTAGAGGTCATCATCCCTCCTGGATATAGAATGCCCTGAAACAGGATGGTCAATATGGAGCCGCTGTAGCTGAAATCCAGCCTCTGCATCCTGTTACTAAATTGAATCTCAGATACAGAGTTTCTCATGAAGTAGAAGAGAAGAGTTTCACTGTTTTGCCAGGTAAAGGGGACCACAGTGGGCTCACACCCTCAAACCTGTATTACTTGACCTGGAGTGGGTGGTGAGGAGTTTTATAGAAATGGTTCAAAGAGAAAGGTGTGCTCAGCTCATGGACATTCTTCTGAATGGTTGGTAGTGAGGTAAGAGGGAGTCAGAATCATCAACCTTCGGGTTCAAACCTACCGGGGGTCCATGGACTTGTGGGAAGCATACAGTTAACTTCTCCAACCTGGTGGGGGTTTCAGTATCTGCCAAACAGCTTAAAAATATTATAATATGTATCCCTTGAGGGGAAACCAGGACCTGGCTGCAAGGCTGCACTGCTGTTTCTTGACTTCTCCTGCCTTGTCTCTGTATCCCCTCCCTTCCCTGATTTGCAACTGTTTGAACTTTCCAGTTGGAACTCAGGGAAGGTCATGGAGGCTGGATGAAGAAAACTAAAACACAGGGGACACAGAAAGGCTATTGTGCCCACAAGCCCCACAGGGTACTGCTCAGTTCCACCATTTCTGAGTAGGAGACTGGAGAGCAGTTGCTTGGCTATACCATCTCTCTCATTCCTCTGCTATGAGACCAGCATGTCACAGGGAAGAGCTGCTTCTGAAGCTCTGACGCTGGGGTTCCGACAACCCAGAACAGACTGAAGCTGGAGAGAATGCTTTTGAGCAGGGAAGTCTGCTATGGAGTGTAAACCAGCCTCATGTGGCTGGTAAAGAGGTTAAGTCTATGTATATCATCAAGAGTTGATAAACAGGGGATGGGAACAAGGGATCTGGAAATGCTGTGCATATTTAAGGTTTAGGGGCAGATGGGTGAGGGGTGGGATGTTCAGGGCGTGGGAAGCTTCAGAGCACCCGTGGGTGCAAGAGACTTGAAAAGGAGAGGATAGGACAGGATATTTTACAAATGCTCTCCCAGGTTTTAAATCAAATTGCTTTACCGCTCATTAATAGAAAAAAAATGCTACAGGAAACCCTTTCATGGAAGCCTGCTGAAACTGGATTGTAGGGGCTCTGGGGTCTACTAGGCATATTCAAGAGTGTAAGTTGTATAGCAATAACTGAAAATGCTTTAGAAATCTAGAGACAAGTATTCAGTGAAGGCTGGGATAGACAATGAAGGCTTAGATGAATTGACATTTTAAGATGGGCCTTGAACTCTGGGCAGGGAATAGGGGCTTGAAGGAAAGTGGTCTGACATTGCAGCAGAGCAGGGAGCTCCATCAGAGAGCCACAGAAACGAGAGTGTCCAGATGGATTCAGAGACACCAGATGAGATGCCACTGGTGTCGGATAAGGAGGCCTTTTAAAACATGATGTTTCCCCACCCCACCATCAGGGAGGTCTCCTCATTTCTCAGAAATTGCAAGATACTGTGCCTAATTTTAATTGAGGTGGTAATGAATGACATAGAGAGGAGGATGTGGAGGTGTGCAGGCCGGTCACTCAATCACCCATTAGGGTGTCTGTAGAGTGAACTGAGGGCAACAAAGTCCCCACTCTCTGGACCTGGAGGCAGGTAGGAAAGCAGGGCAAGCTTTGTCAGGACACAGGTTCCTTACACTTGGGACAGGCTGAGTGAGATCTTTAGGGAGCCCAAAGCACCGAGAACATTTGGTCTGTTCATGACCCCATCGATTCCAAACAAGTCTAAACCACAGAAATAAGTGCAGGCAGTCCAACAAAGTTGTGGTTTTCTCCATCTAGGTTGTATAATTGCTTTTATAAATCAATGAAAAATCAAGTCTCTCTCATTACATCATTGTCCTAAGTGTCCTCTGGCCTGCCTGTTGGGTAACCAATATCAGGATGGCTGGCCAGAACATTTACTGCAGCAGGAAGGCTCACAGGAGAGTCAAGGGTCCTATTTGATTACCTCCATGGACAGTCTGTGCTGACTGGGGGGCCTCCACCCCGACCCTGAAGGTTGGGTGCTATAGCCTACCACCACCGCCATCCAGCAACACATGCCCAATATGCTACTTTCATGGATCTGCTCATGGGCAGTACCTACCATTGGGCAGCAGGCAGTGTTGGGACCTGACCTAGCTCTTTGTGCAGGCCACTGCTCCTTACGTGAGGTCAGGAGAGCTAGATGTCTCAAGCCATTGTGTCTTCCTTGCTGAAGCACTGGTGTTGAGAATGCAGCTGTAGAGCAACTTCTCAGGGAGCTTCTGCCTCTTTGTCTGGATGAGATGCTTCCTCTGAGGTCCTGGCCCTCCTGTCCCCACTGCTCTCAGCAGCATCATGCTTTGTGATAGTCTGTCTCCCCTACTATCTCGTATTTAGCTTTAGTCAAGAAATGTGCGTGCACTTATCTTTGTATCTTTAGTGCTTAAAACAGAGCCTGGTACTGTGGAAGTACCCAAAATATGTTTCCTGAGAGAATGAGTGAACAAACCATTGCCCTGGAGCAGAAAATCAGCTGCAGGTGTGGACCATCCTGAGTAAATTCAGAAGGGCTGAAATGGAGTACATCGTGAATTTTAGAAAAAACCTATATCCCTGTGGCAGGTACTACCCTTAAGAAATCAGAAAAGAAGGATAAAAGGAGGTGAGGAGATAAATGAAAAGGGAAAACACAGCATAGTTTTGAGCCCATCCATGCGTTCAGTGCAGCTGGAACAAGGTGCTGTGTGGTTTAGGGAGTGTTATTGAAGGTGGAGTAGAAGGCATATGGCTTCCCAGGTGGCTCAGTGGCAAAGAATCTGCCTGCCAATGCAGGAGAGGCAGGTTCAATTCCTGGATTGGGAAGATCCCTGGAGTAGGAAATGGCAACCTGCTCCAGTAATCTTGCCTGGAAAATTCCATGGACAGAGGGGCCTCACAGGCAAGCTATAGTCCATGGGATTGCAAAGAGTCAGATGTGACTGAGTGGCTGAGTGCACAAGCACCCAGAAAGCATATCAGAGCTTCACCAGAATCAGACATTATTTCCTCCTAGCTGCCCACCTCACTTCTGTTGGAGAAAACAAGAGCAGGAGATAATCCCTGCAAAGGAATTTTTCCTGATGTTGGGGTGTCATTTTTCCATGGGGTAACCAGAGGCTGCTGTGGGAAGCAGTCAAACTTACACTCTGCTGCTGGCCTTGGCATAGAAAGCCATAGATGGCGGAATCACAACCAAGCAGATTCTCCCCATTGATTGAAATCTTTTCTACACTAGTTCCCCCACCCGTGCCATCCCCCATCAGGAGGGTTCAGTTCAGTTCAGTCGCTCTGTCATGTCCGACTCTTTGCGACCCATGAATCGCAGCACACCAGGCCTACCTGTCCATCACCAACTCCCGGAGTTCACTCAGACTCACGTCCATTGAGTCAATGATGCCAGCCAGCCATCTCATCCTCTGTCGTCCCCTTCTCCTCCTGCCCCCAATCCCTCCCAGCATCAGAGTCTTTTCCAATGAGTCAACTCTTTGCATGAGGTGGCCAAAGTACTGGAGTTTCAGCTTTAGCACCATTCCTTCCAAAGAAATCCCAGGGCTGATCTCCTTCAGAATGGGCTGGTTGGATCTGCTTGCAGACCAAGGAGGGTAACTGATAAGAAAACCAGCTCTCATTAAGCATTTAGGAAACAGAAAGAAAGAGTGAGTTCCAGGGTCTTATCTGATCCAACGTGACCTCTCCCTCCAGCATCCTCTATGCACTGGTTTTTGTAGTGTAACTTTTGGTTAGATGAGAGCGGAGACTGTATCCTATCATATAAAAATATAAGTGGGGTTGCCTTGGTTGAAGTGGGGAGGGATCTAGAGCTCCATCCCCTTGGAGTAGATCCCCTTTCTCCCATTTCTAACCCCCTCTAGCAGGCAAATTAGCTTTGAGCATGGTGGGAAACCCATCACCCACTCCCATACTGGCCCAGGGCTCGCAAGTCACACACTGCACAGCTCTCTATCATCAAAGGGAGATTTGCATGGTCCTCAGTGTTAGATTGAAAAGTGAACTAGCGTGCCAGATGAAACTGAGACAGAGGAGACCATCAAGGACATTTTCCGACAAGGCAAAACCTGCTTTATACCGCGGTACCAGTAGCAGAGCAATCACATGGATGTGCTGAAGTTAGCATCGCCAGAGGAAATCGCTTCACTGCCCAGAACTTCCTGGAACATTCAGCAGCCCGGTGAGGATGAGGTTCTGGAGGAGGCCTTGTCAACAGGGGGACTTGACCTCATCTTCGTGCCAGGTCTCGGGTTCGACAAACAGAGCAACCTTTTGGGACGGGGCAAGGGTTACTATGACGCCTACCTGAAGCACTGTCTGCAGTCCCAGGACGTGAAACCCTACCCCCTAGCCTTGGCTTTCAAAGAGCAGATCTGCCTCCAGGTCCCGGTGGATGAGAACGACGTGAAGGTAGACGACGTGCTTTATGAAGACTCCTGAGCACCTTTGGCTCTGACGACCGCAGCTGACAATCAAAGTTTTGTGCCAGAAAAAAGTCGAATATGTGTGTTTTCTCTTTGTCAGAAATTAGTGGCGATCGCACACTAATGTGAATATGGGCTATATTGTTTTCAATGTAAGATACACCTAACATGAAACCAGTTTTAAAAATCAATAGCCGTGTGTGTAATAGAACATTGATTAAAACGGAGGCTACCACCGTGTGATTTTCAAGTTAACTTTCTGGCCATAATGTCCCAGGTTGGTTTGTCTGCTTTGTGGTGGTGGTGGTGGTTTGGTTGCTCAGTTGAGCCTGACTCTTGGCGACCCCGTGGACTATAGCCTGCCAGGCTCCTCTGTCTATGGGATTCTCCAGGCAAGAATACAGGGGTGGATTGCCATTACCTCCTCTCAATCCAGGGATCGAACCCAGGTCTCTCACTTTGCAGGCAGATTTTTTACCACTTGAGCCTTAGGGAATCCGTGGTTCTGCTTTGAAGTGTAAGTCTCTCACTTTGCAGGCAGATTTTTTACCACTTGAGCCTTAGGGAATCCCTGGTTCTACTTTGAAGTGTAAGTTGAACATTCATGAGGCCCTGTGCTCCAACTCAGAATGTGAGGGGAAAGGAAACTTATCGGGAATGGACACTGTTATGAAGTCCTGTCAGGGGTCTGAGTGAGTCTGGCAGGCACACAGAGACCCAGAAATTACTAAATGACTTGGAGTTTGCTTTGCATTCAAAGTTCCCCAAGAATATTCTCCCCTTTTATCATGGCTTCACTTACTCAACTGGAAATTATGTCTGATGCTTTCTAACATTTGATGGACAACAGACTGAAACCTTTTATGATTTAAATATTTAAATCTGGCTAATGTGTTCCCATCTCTGCTGTTCCGGATGTCAGGCACTGATGAGTTTAAGATCTGGTGTCTTAAAAGGACGCATTTGAATCAGTTCTAATGACATGGATGAAACTAGAGTCTATTATTCAGAGTGAAGTAAGTCAGAAAGAAAAACACCAATAGAGTATATTAATGCATATAGATGGAATTTAGAAAGATGGTAACAATGGCCCTATATGCGAGACAGCAAAAGAGACACAGATATAAAGAACAGACTTTTGGACTCTGTGGGAGAAGATGAGGGTGGAATGATTTGAGAGAATAGCATTGAAACATGTATATTACAGTCTGTGAAAGAGATGACCAGTCCAAGTTCCATGCATGAAGCAGGGCACTCGAAGTCAGTGCATGGGACAACACTGAGGGACGGGATGGGGAGGGAGGTGGGAGGGGGTTCAGGATGGGGGACACATGTACACCCGTGGGCGATTCATGTCAGTGTATGGCAGAAACCACCACAATGTTATAAAGTAATTAACCTCCAATTAAAATAAATAAGTAGATTTAAAAAAAAAAGAAAAGTGAACTAGACCCATACACATGGGGAGGGCACTGAAAACCATCCAATCCAGTTCCCTGGCTTTACGCAGAGGAGACGCAGGCCCAGAACACACTTCTGGAGACATGGCTAAATAATTGTAAAATCTGGCCAAAGAAACCAGATCTCTTCTTTTTCAAGTTCCTCGTGTATGTATAACTGAATCACTTTGCTATACACTTGAAACTAACACAACGTTGTGAATCAACTATACTCCAATATTAAAAAACAAAAAATAACCCAGATCTCCTGGTGCCCAGTCAACAACCCTATTTGTTTCCTTGTACATGATATTGCTTGTTCACATTTCAGAAAGATTTTTTAAAAAGTCATTAGGGCTAAAACAAAACAAAGGAAGGTTTTTCTTGTTAAAACCCAGTTAATAGGTACCTTTGGTTCTCTGGGATTATACCTTAAGCAGTCTAGCAGCTTTGAAATCGTGCCCTTTAGGATTAAAAAATATATCCTGAAACATTCCCCATAGGGTTAACAGAAATTGGTTAAAAAATCTATCCTGAAAACATTCCCCATAGGGTTAACAGAAATTGGTGACTAACAGAAATTCTTGAGCTTGTCTTACAGAACAGCAGGTGAGAGAGCAGCTTGGTAAACCCCCCTTGGCCTGGAACCTACCTTCATGGACCAAGCTCGCCTTAGTTATCTTTTGGACTCACTAACTGCCGCCTATAGATAGCACTGCTGATGTTTGGGCTGCTATAGCAACGGGCGCATAAGCTGTTTTCCAGGCTCTTGGAGTCAGCTCCTGTCCAGTTCAAGCCAGCTAAGACTGGTTGGAATCCCTGACCTTAAAACTGGGCCTGTGCAGGTGTCTGATGAGCAGCCTTTGATGTCAGAGTGTCAAAACTCCACCTCAGAGCACGCTAAGTGCCTTCATCTTTGAACATCCATCCCATGAAGAAGCATGTAACTCGGATACACCTGCATAGAATGTCAATTACTTCCCCTTTCCCCTTCCTCCAGTCACCTTTCCCCATGCCTCAGACCACTCGGTTTCTTTATCCCATGTGTATCTCAAGCCTCTTGCCTTGGGGGAGGTGGATGTGAGATCTGATCTTCATCTCCTCAGTGGCTGCCTCATGAATAAGCCCCTTCTCTGCCTCACACTTCGGCTTCTCAGTGTTTGGCTTGTTGGGTGTCAGGGAAACAAACCCGGTTTGGTAACAGTCTTATCCTCCCACACATCTTGGTCACTTTACACTCAGCATGAAAAGGGTAAACCCAGAACCTCGGTGAGGCAGATTTTGCACCGACTGGTTGCTTTTTAGCTCTGGATGTAATCCCTGTGGGTGGTGGGTGGAGAGACTTGATGCTGAGGAAGAGACAGGGAGCCATCACAGAGAGGAAGCCTTCTGACAGGCACCAGGGAGCCCTCTCCCCTGCTCGGCGTCCCTGAGGTCTGCACACTTCCTCCTGCTGCGGCTCTGTGTCAGTCAGGGGGCATGACTCTGAGGATGCAGTGTGCTTCCGTAGGAAGGCTCTGTCCTTTTACAGCTGAACCCTGAGGCAGGGCAATGGAGAGCTGAGCAGTCTCTGCAGTCAGCCTGGCCCTGCTGACACTCAGAGATCAACCTGACCTGGGCTAGTCTGGACTAGCTCAGGACACACAGGTGGAGGAAACAGCAGGTGACAAAAGGGAAGCAGCTGGACAAACCAGGGCCGGGCCGCTGGCTGAGAACCAAGAGGAGGCAAGGTGGTAAGAGGCTCCCACTGCGGCTGTGTGCGTTCAGGACGTGAAGGTGATACACATCTAAACGTTGCTGTATTTATGTTTAACTGAACTGTTCAATAACCCACTGATATTTTATACTATAGAATGAATTCAATTTTGGTCACCTTATTAGACTGTTGATTTGTAACGTGATGAGTTAAAAGAAATTCCTTCTTGTGTGCTGGGAGATTAGAGCAGTTGACACCTGGGAGCACAAGGTCCAGAAACATGTCCTCGACGGCCCATGAAGGGGAGGAACCCTGAGACCAGTTTCAAGCCAAAGGGCACCTCGTTCCAAGTATAGGCCTTGAATCTCGCCTCCAGGACGCCCTCTGGAGCTTGTTTGCTATGTCACCCGGAGCGGGAGAGCTCTACTGCGTAGACCATCATAAGTCTACACAGCCTCCTTTCTCTGCTCACTGAGACTTCCTCGGTGCTATTTGCAGAGGGTAGGGAAAGGCCTAGGTCGTCTGGGGTCCCCAGCTTACAGAGGGAAGAGGCAGAAGGAAGGGTCAAGCAGGAAGTGAGTGCGCACAGGAGGAGGTCAGGATGCGGGGCGGCGGGGCGGGGGGCACAGGTGCGCGTGCGTGTGAGATCCTCGCCTCCGTGGCATCCTCACAGCTCAGACCTCGGGGGTGGGGCGGGGAGGGAAAAGCACATACACCAAGAGTGCTCCACCTTCTGCGCACATTATTTGGAAGCCCCTCCTTGGAGGTGGGCTTCATCCCCAGGCACCACAAACTTCTCGTCCGCGTGGAGAAGTGCCACCCTGGAGGAACTCACCCTGAACCCTGCTTCACTCAGATTTCGCCTTCATCTCAGTGCTGTGATCCGGAAGCCGGGGCCCTGTGGCCTGGCCAGATTGGGCCAGCGGCTTCGCTGTTGTGTGAGCCACACCCTCTTGTGGCACAGGGGCCTTTGGGAAGGGAGCTTCAGGGGCCTCCCAGCTGCTTTCAGGGTTCTCCCCAAGGCCTCTGCACAGGGACACCCGTCACTTCTGCTCTTGTGCGGACTTTTTTCCAGACAGTTTTAAAGGCGCACTGCGGGATGGGACTCTCCATTGGAGACTTCTCCCAAAGCCCTCGTGTTCACCCTCCGTCCTCGCTTTAGACTGTGCGTGTAGCCAGTCAGTGGGGTCTGTTAGGGTGAGGATGGGGGTATTGACCTTGAGCAGAGATGGGTCCTCCCTACCTTTTAGGCTCCGAGGATAGGTTGGTGAGTGGCAAATTTATGGTGAAAATTTGTAAATTCTGTCTTGCCCCAGTTCTGGCTCCACTACCCAACCCTTTTCCTCTGTCCTCTGTCTTCCGGGGCTGGAAGGAGATCATATTTGAGGGCCCCTCCCCTCAGGCAGCAAGCAGGCTTCAGAAGGAAGCTGGCGTTATGTTCAGAGCCAGCCTCACCCAGAGGGAGCAGCTGTCCTGTGACGCCAGTTGCCTGACTTAATGGGGCTGGGGTAGGGGCACTGAGAGGGCTGGGACAGCAGTGAAGGGGGGCCTGTGAGGGGGGCCCAGGGCCTCTAACTTGTCCTTTCTGATTACCGTCTCTCAGAATTAGAGGATTTCTAAAGATGCAAGGTAGCTCAGCTTCTCCAACACACGCTTCCTTGGTAGCTCAGCTGGTAAAGAATCCGCCTGCAATGCAGGAGACCCTAGTTCAATTCCTGAGTTGGGACGACCCTCTGGAGAAGGGATAGGCTACCCACTCCAGTATCCTTGCCTGGAGAATCCCCATGGACAGAGGAGCCTGGCAGACTACAGTCCATGGGGTTGCAAAGAGTTGGACACGACTTAGCAGCTAAAGCAAGCAAAGATGGAAAGAAACTTGGGGCTCGTCCCAACCTTAGTAATGCAGCAGAATTACCTGGAGAGGCTTAAAAAGGCAGATTTCCAAGGCATACCCCAAATCTAATGAAGCAGGATCTTCAGGGGTGGACCCAGCTGTGCAAGGCTGGACTGGGGCCGCGGTGTACACACAGCCAGTCAGCCAGTCAGGATGATTTAGCCACTCATAAGCTGCCTGCCTCTGTTTCCCCATTTGAACAATAGAAATAATAACACTTGGCAGAGCTGGGGTCATGGTTAAAGAAGACACTGTGAGTGAAGAGCTGGGTGAGGAGTTTGAAGCTGATGCCCAGCCAGCCCTGATCGTGTCCTGCCTACACCATGGTGAGCATGCAGTGGAGGATCCCATGGGGACAGGCGATCTACTCACCCAGCCTCTGTTCTGTCCTTGGGGAGACTGAGCCCCAAAAGGAATGTAAGCATGTGAATTCTGGACACAGAGTGGGTAACTTTGCAGGACAGGCTGTCTCCAGGGGCCCAGCTTCAGGAGAGAGGCCTCAGTGCTTTCTTTCCCTGCCTGCCAGTCCTGCTAAAACAAACAGGTTGGGGGTGTGTGGGGAATGGCTTGTTACCTGGGACACTTGATCAAGTGAAACCATAGCTTTGTGCCCAGGGGAGCAGCTGGAGGATAGAGGGGCCCCAAGCAGGAAGGGGTTATATAAATACTGGCTGGATAACTAGGTCTGTGCCTTGATTAGATAAGAGCTGGAAGCTGAGGCCCAGTGAATAACAATTGAGCTCCAGGCTGGTAATGGCCTGATTTGAAAGTCTGAGCAGAACGGCCTGGCACGGGGTGAAGGGCAGATTTCCCTGATGGGTCTGGGGCTGCTGAGATAATGCCTGATGACAAGGGGGCAGAAGTGAGGGGACCGCAGAGTCTTCACATCCTGCCACGAGCCGGTCTGGGCCTCTGTACCTGCGGTCCTGCCCTCAATACAACACAGAAGCAGCCAAACAGCAGGGAGCTCTGCTCCTGGGAGCTGAAAATCCTTAGGAAGCTTAAGTCAAAATTGGCAGGTTAACAAAATTGATTGTATGATTATACAAACAACGTGAGCAGCTTGGAAGCTGGCCCTGGGGATCAAGAGATGGCAGGCAACCAGCAAGTAGTGACTGTGCTCCGAGTGCTTTGCACTGGCTATCTGTGGGACAGATAACCTCATCCTCACTTCCCGGGTGAGGAAACAGGCCCGGGG
Source organism: Capricornis sumatraensis (assembly GCF_032405125.1). Classification (NCBI taxonomy): domain Eukaryota; kingdom Metazoa; phylum Chordata; class Mammalia; order Artiodactyla; family Bovidae; genus Capricornis; species Capricornis sumatraensis. Next base: position 44,022,961 of record NC_091078.1, read on the forward strand.
AGGTTTCCTGATCATTTCTGGGCCCTAATCATTTTCTGCCCATGCCATGGTGAGCATGGGGTGGAGGATCCTATGAGGACAGGCAGCCTGCTCACCCGTCCTCTGTTCTGTCCTTGGGGAGACTGAGCCCCACAACGAATCCAAGAATGTGAATTCTGGACACAGAGTGGGTGACTTTGCAGGACAGGCTCCCTAAGAAGCAGAGGCAGGGTTCAAGTCACATCTGGTGGGAGTCAGTCCCTTGCGAGCAGGAAAGAGGAGGGGCTGATGGAGATACCAGGTCTGCTCCTGAAGTCTCTCCCAAGTTCCTAAACTTTGATGGCTCCTGGGATGTCCTGAGACATGAATTCGACCACTGTCGGTGGTGACAGCAGGGACTCATCTTCAACAAAAGAGAAGGGGAGTCCTTGTTCCAAAATCTTCTGGCACCTGGTGGGTTATATGGCTCTTGCTCAGTGACCCAGTCCAGACTGGTGGCATCTGGATTCACCCAACAGTGGGTCAGAGGAATATTTCCAGTATCATGTTTGATGCCCCTAAGATCTGGAGCACTTTGTCAAGCACGTGCTTCTTAGTGATGAGAAGGGCAAGTTGCGTTAAGTGGTCCTTTACCTTGGGCAGCATTCCCTGGAGACAGAGATGAATTGGGGAAATATTCTGTTTATCTTCTGGCCTTCATATCTCCCAACTCTAACTGTAGGAGCATAATGGCTTTTCAGACTTGCCATCTATGTCCGTTCAGACCCATAGCTAATAGTCCAGGAAGTGACTGTCTAGGTCTCTCCCCCAGGGTTTAGTGACTTTGGCAGATGAAATCTGGTCACCTGGGGGGAAAGACGGGAGAGGTTTCCTACATAATGCTTGTGATGTCATCACTGAGTCTTCCTTCAAGAGGATCCAGGCTCTCCTTCATCAGAGAATGGTTTAGATCTGAGAACTGAATGAAGGACTCGCTCCCAGGCTTTTGTACAAGCTGAGTGGTACCCTGGTTGGCTTCCCATCTGTTTTGTGCTGACAACACATGATCCAGTAGTCATCACCACACATCCCTACAGTCAAGCACTAATAGTATCTTGATTGTTATTCTGGTCTTCAGTGATTACATTCTTTTCCTTTTTTAATTTGGGTGCCCCCTGATCTCTGTGATTCTCTCATTCTATTATCCTCACTGATAGGAGGGAGCCAACTTCTCTGACATCTCTCACTGTCAAATCTCCTCTAAAAAGTGTGGCCCTCTGCAGGCTTTTCAAAGTTGTCCATACAGCCATCCCGCATGCATTTCTTGTCATCTTAGTGGAGGGTGTGCCCTCTAGGCATTTCAGTAGACTCTTAGGACTGGCTCCAGGTGTCTTTGTCAGAATGTGGACACCTAAGTTCCATGTGAGGGCTCCTGTGTCAAATATGTTCTTCCCTCTCCAACCTATCTCCCTTCAGTTCAGTTCAGTTCAGTCGCTCAGTTGTGTCTGACTCTTTGCTATCCCATGAATTGCAGCATGCCAAGCCTCCCTGTCCATCACTAACTCCCGGAGTTCACTCAAACTCACATCCATCAAGTCGGTGATGCCATCCAGCCATCTCATCCTCTGTCGCCCCCTTCTCCTCCTGCCCCCAATCCCTCCCAGCATCAGAGTCTTTTTTAATGAGTCAACTCTTTGCATGACATGGCCAGGATATTGGCGCTTCAGCTTCAGCATCAGTCCTTCCAAAGAACACCCAGGACTGATCTCCTTTAGAATGGACTGGTTGGATCTCCTTGCAGTCCAAGGGACTCTCAAGAGTCTTCTCCAACACCACAGTTCAAAAGCATCAATTCTTTGGCACTCAGCTGTCTTCACAGTCCAACTCTCACATCCATACATGACCACTGGAAAAACCATAGTCTTGACTAGACAGACTTTTGTTGGCAAAGTAATATCTCTGCTTTTCAATATGCTATCTAGGTTGATCATAACTTTCCTTCCAAGGAGTGCCTTTTAATTTCATGGCTGCAGTCACCATCTGCAGTGATTTTGGAGCCCCCCAAAATAAAATCTGACACTGTTTTCACTGTTTCCTCATCTATTTTCCATGAAGTGATGGGACCAGATGCCATGAGCTTAGTTGTCTGAATGTTGAGCTTTAAGCCAACTTTTTTACTCTCCTCTTTCACTTTCATCAAGAGGCTTTTTAGTTCCTCTTCACTTTCTGCCATAAGGGTGGTGTCATCTGCATATCTGAAGTTATTGATATTTCTCCCGGCAATCTTGGTTCCAGCTTGTGCTTCTTTCAGCCTAGCGTTTCTCATGATGTGCTCCGCATAGAAGTTAAATAGGCAGGGTGACAATATACAGCCTTGATGTACTCCTTTTCCTATTTGGAACCAGTCTGTTGTTGTGATGCCAATACCCTCAAAATTATTTTCCCTGTTTTCATACTTCTTGATAGTATTTATTAACCAGGGCTGCAGTACATTTAACATGCAAACTGTGTTCTGGAGCAGGGGCTACATTTTCTGATCCAGGGGACTTTTGACCTGGAATCAATAAGCAAAGGTGTGAACAACTCTTGAGGAGAACAAACATCATAGTGCAAAAATCACCTACTTCAGGAAGGTCTTTGACTGCTTGATTTCTAGGCAAAGGAATATTGTTTTCTAGAAAAAAAGATTGGGCTGCTTCTGGTGGTCCACTGGGTTTAAGAAAATCTAGGGGCTCAATATTCTCAAGCTCATCTGCTCAAATATTTCTGTTATTGGTCTCATCAGATCCTCAAGTTCAATCTAGGAAAACTACTATTTTTTTAAATTAAGAAATTTCATTTCAGAGCTTTGCTGGTGGCTCAGTGGTAAGGAATCGCCTGCCAATGCAGGAGACACAGGTCTGACCCCTCATGCCGTGGAGTAACTCAGCCCGTGTGCCACAACTGTTGAGCCTGTGCTCCAGAGCTTGGGAGCCACAGCTACTGAGCCCACTTGCTGCAGGTGCTGAAGCCTGAGTGCCTAGAGCCCGTGCTCTGCGCAAGAGGAGCCACACACTCAGCTAGAGAAGAGCCTATGCAACAGCGAAGCCCCAGCACAGCCAAAAGTAAGTAAAGAAAATGATGTTAAAAGTAGAGCTTTTTTCATTTTATTGAAGTGTAATTGATTTACTATGCGTTAATTTCTGCTGTATAGCAAAGTGATTCAGTTATACACATATGTACATCATACATGCATGTATATATATATATGCATACATTGTTAAAAATACTCTTTTCCATTATGGTTCATCACAGGATATTGAGCACAGTACCCTGTGGTATACAGTAGGACCTCGCTGTTTATCCAGTCTGTATATACATAATAATTTGCATCTGCTGATCCAAACCCCCAGTCTGTCCCTCCCCCAGCTCCCTTTCCCTTGGCAGTCACAAGTCTTTTCTCTGTGTCTGTGAGTCTGTTTCTGTTTTATGGGTAGGTTCATTTGTGTCATGGTTTAGATTCCACATATGAATGATATCATATGGCGTTTGTCTCTCTCTTTCTGACTTACTTCACTTAGTGTGATCATCTCTAGTCGCATCCATGTTGCTGCAAATGGCATTATTTTGTTCTTAATTGACTGTGTGTGTGTGTGTGTGTGTGTGTGTCTCACAGTTGTGTCTGACTCTTTGCAACCCCATGACCTGTACCCTGCCAGGCTCCTCTGTCCATGGAATATTATTTACGTATATGTATATATAATCCATCTGTATATATGTATATATATATTATCCATCCATCTGTCAGTGGACATTTAGCTTGTTGCCATGTCTTGGCTATTGTATTGCTATGAACATAGCAGGTGCATATATCTTTTTTGAATTATAGTTTTGTCTGGATATATGCCCAGAATGTGATGACTGGATCATACGGCAGCCCCATTTTTAGTTTTCTGAGGAATCCCCATACTACTCTTCATAGCGACTGCACTAACTTGCTAGCTTACATGCCCACCAACAGTGTAGGAGGGTTCACTTTTCTCCATACCTTCTCCAACATTTGTTATTTGTAGACTTTTTAAAGATGGGCATTCTGATTATAAAAGACAACTTTTATATTGCCAAGTAAAATAGTTTTATTTTCTTTTAATTGAATCTTCAGTGAATGAAGACAGTCATCATCTTCTAGTGGAAGAGGTGGGAAAGAGACAGACAGAGAAGGGAGCTTCCTAACATGGGTTTTGGCCACAGGAGAGAGCTGGTGCTCTAAGGAGTCTGCCTCTGCCAGACATGGATCATGAAAGGGAGTGTGTGGGAAATTGGGTTTAATGCTACAGGATCAGTACCTCATGGCTTTCCACCTCAGCACTAGGTTGATCATTAGCAGTTGACAATCATCTGATGGACTGATTTTTAAAGTACTATTTTTAAAATTCTTTAAAATCCACAGGCTTAGATCCCTTCTGAAAAGTGAGAAAAATGCATACTGTTATGGGTTGAATTGTGTCCCCCCACAGATGTTGGATCCTAACCCTTGGTACTTTAGAATGTTGACCTTATTTGGAAATAGTCTTTACAAAGGTCATCGAGTTAAAATGGGGTCGTTAGGGTGACCTAATCTTCTGCAACTGGTGTCCATATAAAGAGTAAATTTGGACACAGACATACATGCAGGGAGAAGACCACATGAGGTGAAGGCAGAGATTGGGGTGATGTCCAGCTAAGGGACACCAAAGATGGCCAGCAAGCCACCAGGAATGAATGGAGAAACCTGAACAGATTCTCCACGCAGCCCTTGGAAGAAACTCACCCTGTGCCCACCTTGGTCTGGCACTTCTGGCCTCCAGATCTGTGAGGCAGCTCATTCCTGCTGTTTCAGCCACCCAGACTGTGGTTCTTTTGTTACTGCAGTCCAAGCAGACTAACACACGTGCAGACACATCTCACCATGAAAACATCCACATCTTTCCATTCCATCTCGTTTCCATTTTCTGTGTTTCCCACACCTGTTTTCTGCTTCTTCCAATCTCTCTGTACCTCACCCCCCTGCCCTGCAAAATCTCCTACTTTTGGTTTCCTTTGGGATTGTGGCTGCACATGAATTTAGGACCCAAGGGACTTGAGACCTTAGGGACAGATGAGATGTTAGCAACTGTTTGGTTCCACCCCAAGTTTCTCAGCTCAGAGAATACAGGGCCTGATTTAGAGAAACCCAGCAAAGGCAGATACCAGGGCTTCCCCTGGGGCAGGGCAAATTTTGCAGTGTGGGGAAAACCCAACCCCACTAAGCCTGGGTAAGTTCAGCCCCTCTGGTCAATGGAGAGGCTCTAAGGTATAATTCTGGAGGATGTTTGGAACCCCTTGTGGAGAGGTGAGGCTCTCCTGCTGGAGCAAGGATGCGGAGACAGGCTGCCGGGAACCTCCACCTGTGACCCTACCTCCTGCAGAGCACTCACCTCTGGGAGGTCCTCAGGAAGGTGGACATGGGGCCTGGAGGCTACCCACCAGGGTCTAAGCCCAGTTTCCTCCCTGTGAAAGGAGGACAGCCCGTTACTCAGAGGGTTGTTCAGTGCACTGATACTTGAGTAACCTCTGCTATGCAGAGAAGGTCTTTGTTCTAAGTGGGCAGTGCAAATCTAACAAGGAGTGTCAGCTTGTAACATTCTGCAGCCCCATCTGGCCGAGGCATTGATGTCCCTGGACACACTGACCCTCCAGCAGAGGCTCAGCCCCTAGGAGTTTCTACGCTGCTCTGAGTAGCTGATGGCTGTGTCCTGAGTCTCCATGGCAGCCTGAGGTCTTATCTGTGTGTGGAAACTGGCCTGACTCTCAGGGCTGGCTCCCGAAGTGCAGATGGGCCCATGGGCTCTTTACCAGGTTTCTGTCTGGATTTCCTGGTTTATAATCCACAAGCAACAGCAGCAACTAATGGTTTTTGAGCACTTGTTGAATGCAGGGAATAACAGGTAGGAACAGAGCTGTAGCCTTCAGTAGGGACTCCTGACCTAGACTGTGGAAGGGAGTGATGGAAGGAGATTTCCCAAAGGTGAAGTGAACTCTCCCATGCCGTCCCTGGCATTGAGCTCTGATCTAAACTCACCTGGAGGCTGTGTCCTTGGTCCTGTTTCTGAGGCAGGTGGCTGGGCTCTGCCCTGGTCACAGCCCACCTAGACCGGGACCCAGCACTGCTGTCCTGGCCGCCTGCCACACTGTGATGCCAGCCACTGCCCCCGCTGGCCCCAGGGGGTCCCCACGTCACCCACCCATTTGAGGGCTGGGCCTCTAGGCCTTTTCTGGCTGTGGCTGTTTGGGTCCTTTCCCAATAGCTTGACTGAGATCCTAGCTGTCCTCCTGGCTGAGCTCATTTAAATGAGGGGTTCAGAATGAGTCTTGTTCAGAGGTGCCACTTTGGGCTATGGATTACTTTGAGCTGAAGTCAATTAAGGCCGAAAAAATTCAGGAAAATTTTTGCTTGTTTGATTTTTTTTCAGAAAAATGACAGTGTTAGTTGCTCAGTCATGTCTGACTCTTTGTGATGCCATGAGTGTAGTCCACGAAGCTCCTCTGTCCATGGAATTCTCCACAGGCGAGAATACTGGATTGAGTAGCCATTCCCCTTTCTCCAGGGGATCTTTCTGACACAGGGATTGAACCCAGGTATCCTATGTTTTAGGCAGATTCTTTACAGCCTGAGCCACGAGGAAAGCCATCAGTTCAGTTGCTCAGTCGTGTCCAACTCTTTGTGGCCCCATGGACTGCAGCACGCTAGGCTTCCCTGTCCATCACCAACTACTGGAGCCTATTCAAACTCATATCCATTGTGTCAGTGATGCCATCCAACCATCTCATCCTCTGTCATCCCCTTCTCCTCCCACCTTCAATCTTTCCCAGCATCAAGGGTCTTTTCCAATGAATCGATTCTTTGCATCCGGTGGCCAAAGTATTGGAGTTTCAGCCTTAGCATCAGTAATTCCAATGAATGTTCAGGACTGATTTCTTTTAGGATTGACTAGTTTGACTTCCTTGTAGTCCAAGGGACTCTCAAGAGTCTTCTCCAACATCACAACTTAAAAGCATCAGTTCTTCAGTGCTCAGCTTTCTTTACAGTCCAACATGACCACTGGAAAAACCATAGCTTTGACTAGACAATGCAGGAGACCCGGGTTCGAGCCCTGGGTTGGGAAGATCCCCTGGAGAAGGAAATGGCAACCCACTCCAGTACTATTGCCTGGAAAATCCCATGGACAGAGGAGCCTGGTAGGCTACAGTCCACGGGGTCGCAAAGAGTCAGACACGACTGAGCGACTTCACTTCACTTGACTAGAAAGACCTTTGTTGGTAAAGTAATATCTCTGCTTTTTAATATGGTGTTTAGGTAGGTCATAGCTTTTCTTCCAAGGAGCCAACATCTTTTAATTTCATGGCTGCAGTCACCATCTGCAGTGATTTTGGAGCCCCCCAAAATAAAGTCTCTCACTGTTTCTCCATCTGTTTGACATGAAGTGATGAGACTGGATGCCATGATCTTAGTTTTCTGAATGTTGAGCTTTAAGCCAACTTTTTCACTCTCCTCTTTCACTTTCATCAGGAGGCTGTTAGTTCTTCATTTTCTGCCATAAGGGTGGTGTCATCTGCATATTTGAAGTTATTGATATTTCTCCCAGCAATCTTGATTCCAGCTTGTACTTCATCCAGCCCAGTGTTTCTCATGATGTACTCTGCATATAAGTTAAATAAGTAGGGTGATAATATACAGCCTTGATGTACTCTTTTCCCTATATGGAACCAGTCTGTTGTTCCATGTCCAGTTCTAACTGTTGCTTCTTGACCTGTAACCTTCCTCTTAACTGCTGGAAGAATTTAGAAAGAGGTCCAGGAAGAGAACCATTATCAGAGATGACCACAGAGAGTGTCGCCAGCTGTGGTGAGCTGGGGACCTGGCAGGGCCTGTATGTCCAGAGACTTCTCTGTGTTCCATTGTCTCCCGTGGCCTGGCAAACACTTACTCTTCCTGGTCCTCCTGTGAATTGTCTTCCTCCCCTTTGGATCCCAGACTCCCAGTCCCTTCCTCTTAATTCAGAACAGTGTGTGAGCCTCGATTGCCTACAAGAGAGACTCATGTTGTCTTTGTGGGGCTCCTGCATATGTGGAATTAAATTTGTTTTCTCCTGTTAATCTGTCTTATGTCGGTTTAATTGCTAGACCAGCCAGAAGGACCTAGAAGGACAGAGAAAAAATTTCCTCCCTCACAAAATGAAGGAAGGATATTTTGCAGATGGTATTTTAATCTCCATTCTCACCTCACCCAAAGATTTCTGAATTTTTGTTGTTCCCGGTCTGGATTTCTGTGAGGTATCTTAATGTTACTTTGTCCGACTCAGTTTCCTGCTGGTGACTCTGTGTCAGTATTGTTTTGCTCCTGATTTCCAATGGGCTGGTTTTTGGATACTTTGTATATCCAGCAAGGTGCTATACGTAACAGGCAAAGGCAGACTGTCAGGGAGCAAAGAGGAAGGAAGTGGGGTGTCAGGGCACCTGGCTGGTCCTCCGTCCTTTTAGGAAAGTCATCCTTAAGAACTCAGCCTATCTTCTGAGTCAGTGTCACGGTCCAGCTATCCTGACCATACTGTCCAGATGTTTTGTAACAACACGTGGACATGCAATTCCAGTAGGTTAAGAGTATACAATAAAAATATCAAATTAAAAAAAAAATCTTTTTCTTTGGCAAGAGCCCATTCAAGACGCACAGCATTTGTGACATTCACTTGAGGCTCAATTCTTTCTTTAAATTCTTCACCAGACTGACTTTTGGTCTGTCTAGCCCTCTTGGCAGTTTAACCATGGCCTGCTTTGCAAGGCTTTTTCCAAAACTTTACTCCTGCAAATAGATGTCAAGGCCGTGAGGAACTGGGCTCTGCCATGTTTCTTGGACACCCCCTGCCTGCCACCCCACCCCTGCTCCTAAAGCTGTGCCAGGCTCCCAGTTCCCACTCTCACTACATATTGGCTTGTTATTCTGAGTGGTGTCTTATTTCATCTGGCTGTTTTTGAAATGATCTACTTTCAATCTGGGTCACCTTTTGGATACAGAGTTTTTGAAGCTTATTTAAGAGAACTGGACTATTGTAGGTGGTATGTATAGTTTCTCCTTGTGTCCTGATGTTCAGATGAGCTTTTTGAATTTCCTAGAAGGCAAACTAGGAGGAATCTTGAGGGACCTGGGAACTATGGCTTGTGGCCTGGCCCACCATGAATGAATGCCCAAAATAAGGACATGGGCAGAACAGAGTGAACTGGAGTGCTGGTGGGGCTGTCCTCACCCTCCATGCGGGCACCTCACCCTCTCTATGTGAGACATCGGTGGCTTTCCCTGGTAAAGCCACTGATGCCGGGCTGAGCCCAGTGCTAGGAAGGCAAGAGTCTCGTGTGGCTATAAGGAGCTGGGAATGTGAGGTCTAAGAAGCTTACTTGGCTCAGGTTTCAGGGAGCTATACCCCTTCCTCTCCACAGCCGTCATCTCCACCCCACCATCTGGAGGCTTCCCTCCTGCTGCACCTCCCAGCTTCATCCACGCTCTGACCTATTTTCCCATGATCCTGCCTGCAGGTGGGCTGCAGGTGGGCTGCAGTTCAGTTCTGGGGCTAAGCACCTGGAGTGAGAGCAGACCCCGCAGATTACAGGCTGGGGTCTCTGGAAAGACTGCCCTGGCTTCTGACTGACCTTCCACAAAGCTGAGAGGTCCCCATGAGCCTCTTAGACTTGATAATTCACTAGAGTGATTTACAGAACTCAGGAAAGGGCTATAATCTATGTTTACAGTTTTAACATAAAGGATACAAATCAGAAGTGGCCAAATGAAGAGGGCAGGTTCTGACGGGTCGCCAAGTGTTCTCACCCTGAGGAATCAACACACAGCACCTTCCCAGCACATCCAGGAAGCCCACTCAACCTCAGTGTGCAGAGGCTGTATGACCTTGGCATGACGGATTGAATCAGCAGCCACATAACTGGACTCTATTCAGGCCTCACCCCTCCTTGAAGGTCTGGAGTTTGGGTGATCGGAGGCTCAGAGCCCCGACCCTCTAATCAATCACACTTTAGGTCTTTCAACCTGACTCCCCCATCCCGGGACTACCTAGGGGCTCCCATGAGTCGCCTCATTAGCATAAACTGGTATGTGATGCCTGGATTCATGAATAATAAAGACACTCCTGTTACTTGGGAGATTCTGAGTTTGCACTCGAGTCTCCTTCTCTGGAACCAGGAGCACAGGCCAGTCATATTCCCTTTATGATACTATCTTAACCTTCCTGTTTTACCTTCCAGGTTCTAACTCATGTACTAGCCATGATCTAGAGGATGTGTGACATTCTCTAAAGAAGAAAACAACCAGATGCTCCTGTCTCTTGATGGTTCAGGGCAGATGGGGTCATGCTGCTCTTCCTTGGACCTGTGGACACCTCACAGCTGCTGCCTCTGGGTCTCTGTGCTGAGCCCTGGGCCCTTGAAGCAGCCTCAGATCCTGGCTAGACTCTGTGGCCAGAGGACCAGATAAGGCAGATGTGGACCCCTGGGGCTCCTGCCCGGGAGCGACATGAATTGTGTCCATCACATTTTACTGGCAAAAGAAAGGCTTTTGTCGAGGTGTAACAGTAACCTGATCTAAGATCTAGAAAGATGAGTTATTGACTGGGTTATAGAGGCCAAGGCAGAGACAGGAGTGAAGGAGGGAGGGGGCCACGGGCAGTGAAGCAGCCTGGTGAGGAGGTGAGGCAAAGTGGGGACTCGAGCGTGATGAGGGGTCAAGTTTGGGTAACACGGGGACTCTGGCACCAGGAGGTCAGGAGGAGCCAGCAGAATGTTCTTTCTTTGCAGGATGGTGCTGGGGGCAGCGTCATACTTCCTGGGCTTCAACCAGCAGGGGGACACAGGGAAGAGATGGGCACCTTCATCTTGCAAGCCATCAGCCACCACCAAGCTGGCAGCGCCTTACCTGAATGCCCTGTGTTAGCTGGACACTAGGACTTGGGCCTCACAGACTCTGTTGCATAAGTGGTTTCCATGTACCGTTGTTTTTCTGCCTGGATTTTTCCATGATGGATGTGATTTGGGTGTCATGCTGGGCAGGAGATGGTATTTAAATGTTTCCTGGGTTTGATCTCCACGCAGGCAGCCTGTGCTAAGACTTGGGGTAGGCGCTAAATGGATTTAATTAACTCCAGCATTTGAGCATCACTGTGGGCAGTGAGGTCTGGGGTGGGGGGCACCTGCTGCTTTCAGCCTGGCTGACTCTAGAAATCATCACATTTTGAACTGAAACACATCCAAGGAGTTTGATGGCAGAGAAGCCAGGATGGAAGGGAGAGGCTGGGAGCCAGGGGTTTCTAATGTTATGCCCACTTTTGCCCTGAACCTGGGCAGGTTGTAACATGTTCTTCAGATTTAGCAGCTGCCCAAGGATGGGATGGAGTGAGGGAGGAGTCTGAAAGTTTACAGAGAGCACCTCAAGGAAATTCTGAGAGCCAGGCCACCTTCCAGAGAGAAAAGATGTTTTCCCCCTCTCTGCCGTGACCACGACTGCCTGCACAGGGGCCTCTGAAACACCCTTTACCTTCACTGACCTTCAGCACCTGCTCCAACTTCTTCCTGCCATGTCTTCCCATTCTGCAAATGCTGGGAAACCAATCTGTCCTTCCCGAAGCCTTTGCATGAGCTGTGGTGTCAGTCCTACATACTGGAGACATATGACGAAACTAACTGGAAATGGAGTTGTGGGGAGACAGAGGCAGGGAAAAGGCACTGACGGGGTCCTGGAGAAAGCCTGAGTCACGGCCTGGGACTCTGACTGGATCACAGCAGGGGGCCAGGCCCCCGGAGCCTGGTCCTGCGGTGCGGCCATGGCGGGTGGACCTGAGGCCCGTTCTGGCCTGCATTAGCCTCCCAGCGACCCCATGAGGGGCTCCATCCCTCCAAGCTGTCCCTTCCTGCCCTACCTGCAGTACAGCCCTGAGCCCGACCTGGCACCTGGGAGCACTTGATCTAGCGGCAGCCGTGGGAAGCTGGCCCCGCGTCCAGGGCTGGCTTTGTCAGAGGGTCCCGGCCACATGCCACAGGGACAGCCGTGTGGCCTGCCCTGTGGTCTGTTTCCATTGCGTTCTCTCTCCGTCCCCTCTGCTAACATGCAACCAGCAGAGGTAGGCACTGGCTAAGTGGGCAGTGGGGCTGGGACCTGTGAGCCACGGCTCAGGGCTCTGCCGACGTGGGAGTCTCTAGACACTGCCTGCCTCTGCTTCACTGTCCTGACCACTCTCCTCCAGGGCTTGAGAATCTTCACTGTTTGGTGTTTTATTGTTAGCTGTCCTGTTCATGGAAGCCTTTATGCTTTCTCGGACACTGATTTTCCAGAAGAATCCAAGGGTGAGTCTGGTGATATTATGTCTCTAATTTGCTGGGTTTCAGTTTTCTACAAGAGCAAAAGTAAACCTTGAAAGATCTATTTGTCCCTTTGTATAACTAACTTCCCATAGTGGTTAAGGCGGAGGGACAAGGGGGTGGGTAAGACAGGTAAGAGGGAGGAGGCTTTGGAGTCAGGCTGAGCAGCCTTGTTATCCAGGCTCTACCGCCCACTCGCTCAGGGCTTCCCTCATAGCTCAGTCAGTAAAGAATCTGCCTACAATGCGGGAGACCCAGGTTTGATTCCTGGGTCAGGAAGATCCCCTGGAAAAGGAAATGACAACCCACTCCAATATTCTTGCCTGGAGAATCCCATGGACAGAGGAGCCTGCCAGGCTACAGTCCCTGGGGTCATAAGAAGCGGACACAACTGAGCAACTAAACCACCACCACTGCTCACTAGCTGTGTGACCTGGGCGCAGTAAGTAAACCTCTCTGAGCTTCAGTGTCCTCATCTATTCTTTGGCTATAGCAACGGTACTGAGCTCACTGGATTGTTATGAAATTCAAAGAAAATAATGCATATAAAAATATAATAGCACATAGTACTTGTTAATAGTGAGTTTTTTAAAAGCTCTTATTGTAATTAGCCTCTATTTTTTTTTAACCTGTAACATGGACAAACAGTAAAATATCCAAAATGAACTAATGTAGAACTGGCTGTAGAGCAAGGAATTTTATAAAAGGCTAACCCAGATGGGCCTTGTCCTGTGGGCATACTAGCCCAAATAGAAGCTAAGAGGAAGCGATTAGAACAGATTCTGGAAGCAGTTCATGATGGTAAGAAGCAGGTTCTTTTTAAGGGATGTGGTCTGTCTGTCCCTGCCTTTCTACCCACTCCAGAGCCTTCTTCCTCTGGTTGTAGATGAATAATGCTGGGTTCCCTTTCACCATGTACAGACTTCAGCAAATGAGCCCTCAGCAAGCCCAGGACCCTCTCCCCACTTACATATGGGGTCTCCTTTGGGATAAAGAAATTCTGGGTCACTAGAAACAAGCTGGTGAGTTGGGGATGAAAAATTCCCCTGGGCCCACCAGAAGACGGGAAAATCCACTTTGCTAGCTGACTGTATAGACTCCCAAATACTAAAGGCTGGGGAGATTCTTCTCAGTTTTGTAAGAAACTATGGAGTGGGATAAAGGAGGGGAAGAAATACGCATCTGTCCCCCTATGACTCTTCTCTAAATACCTTTCAACTTCTTCGAGATCCACAATCATTGTTTTGGGATTCATCTGAATAAATCGAATCCACTCCTTAATGTCAACAATCTCCATCTCAACTTAGCCACAACATGAAGGATGGGCAGAAAGGAAGTTTAAGAAGGCTTTTTTAAAAGTTTAATTGCAGACTTTCTTAACCATCAGAAGTTTGGGCTCATTGAGATCAACTCTCCTGGGGTACCCCACCCCTCCATCTTCCCCCCGGGGTACCATTTATGGTTCCCAATATGCCAGCCCTCAGAGCTCAACTGTGGGCTGGTCAATCGATCGCTATGTTAAGAAAGCAAATGTCTGATCCCTTCTGCCAGGTTTCCATTCTGAAAACCCCTAAGCTCTGGTACTGTCATTTAGAATTGTTTGTTGAAACGAGCTTCAAGGGGACTTTGTCCTTGTTGTCTAAGTTGTTTAATCAAATATAGCCCATCTTTAAATTCCTTTTCCTGCCTCTGTTCTCCAGTTAAATTTTCCCTCTCCTTTCCCACCCCTGGGCTGACTCCCTCAGGCATCCCCCACCCCCACCATCTCCTCCCAGACACCACAGCCAAGGGAGCCTTCTGTGCCCTTCATTTTGCTGAGCTCCTCATCTTACAAAGCAAACTGGCATCCTCAGACCCTCCTGTGTTCCCTGAAATACTGTCTAGTCAAGTAATATAACTCAGAAAGATATTTGAAAATAACTTTTCAAGCTCCTTCAAAAATTCTTTCTTCTCTCATTGCAACACATGGAGGCAAATAGCAGATGGAATACATTTCTTCATCTTTAAAAACACCAGATGCTTCTCTCCTTATTTGATTTTTTAAAGTCACACTCCTTCCCCATCTAGCTTTTGTCTGTCCTCCACCTCCCAAATCTTCTAGTTCTGTTTGTCATGAAAACAGCCCTCAGAAACATGAAAACGTGGGCTTTGAGGATGTGCACCCGTTTAGGAGGGACAAGCTGGCTTCAAGGATAAGCAGGGCGTTGGGTGCAAGAAGCTCCACTTTTAATACCATGACTTTGGGTTCAGGAAAAAGAATGTAGGTCCCAAGGCCAGGGTGTAGCTGGATGCCTTCAGGGCGGTGTGGTGGCTAGCTCTGGGGGAGTCAAGGGCAGGGACCACCAGCTTATATTCTCACAACCAGGGGCATGCAGCAAAGAATGGAAAACTTAGCCTTTTTTTTAGGGGAGGAACTAAATCTTGCTAGCTTTATAGCTTGGATAAGACATTAAACTGAGATTCCAATTTGGCGATGCACTGCCCAGGCTTTGGATGCTCATGGGCCACTTTCTGTCACATTTTGATTTAAGTTATTTCACACACATTTATAAAGTGTGGGTTGTGGATAAACCATAGCATTTAACACAAGGTATAGATGCCCCATCTTTGAGACCCTCAGGGAATAAAGATTTAGTGAGAGCCAGAGATAAGCTCATACATAATGATGCTCCAAAGAAGAATATAACCACCAAGATGAGATTCTGTTGGGGGACAACAGAAAGGGGCTTGGGAAAGAGTCAGATCACCTCCTTCTGAGGGCAGAGAGGAAGCAAAATCTGCATTTGAGGCCCAAGGAAGTGAGGTAGGAAGGGTCCATTTTCCCAGCATAAATTTGGGGAGTTGAGGAATTTGGGGCGGCAACAATGAAATATTTTATTCATTTATTTTTGTTTTCCCTCTTCATTTTTTAAAGAATATTTGTAATTTCTGCTATATGGCCAGTTGACTCAGTTATACATATATACTTTCTTTTTTATATTTTTTTCCAATGACACATTTTAAAAACCTCTCTGCATGGTTCAAAATTATGTTATTTACATGCATATTGTATGATATGCATTTTACTTAAAAATTTTTAAATGAGTATCTTTGTAAATAATTATAAACTGAGTAATTACAGTTCTATTCATAATTCTATTGCTTAAGACAATCTTTTTATGTCAGATTTCTCTCCATTTTCTTAAGAAATCATTAAAAATTTCTTATGAAATCCCCATTATTAGTAGTTTCTTAATGGAAATAGAAAGCAAGCTGACCTAAAAATGTTATCTTGAGAATATAATTGCAAATAGGGCTGTGATTAATTATTAAGGAACCAGCCATCTAATCCTTAAAGAGGTTCAGGATTAGCCAGACTCCATCAGTCTTCATGTGTGCTCATGAGAGAATGATTAAGGGGGTCAGGGGTCAGTGGTCACTTCTCTCCTGTTCCCCTGGCAAGGCTGTTACCACACAGGAACAACTGTTTCACCATTCTTTCTTTCTGAATAGTCATCCCCACTCAGAAAGCTGCAGGGAGGCTGGAGCCCCTGGGTGCCCTGGGAGCCCACACAGAACAGTTTTATTGCAGGAAGATTGGCTTTCCCTCAAGCAATTATGGTGTTCAGCTGGCACCATGAGGAGATTCTGAAATCCACACGATTGGGTCTGTCACATGGGAAGATGGTTAGGAACACAGACTGCAAGCCCCTGCCCTGGGGAGTCTGTCTGCTCAGGGGAACTCCCCCCAAGTGAGGAGGATCCCATGGGCTTCACCGAGGCCCCCAAATTCATATGCTGAAACCCTACCCATGATGAGATGGTATTTGGAGATGAGGTCTTTGGGAGGAAATGAGGGTCTGCTGAGGTCATGAGGGTGGGGCCCCCACGATGAATTAGTGTCTTCCTAAGAAGAGGAAGGGCACCAGAGTGTGCTCTCTCTTATCTACTGAGTGAGGACACGGTGACAAGGCAGCTGCCTGCAAGCCAGGAAGTGGCCTCCCCGGGACCTGAGTGGGCTGCACCTTGATCTTGGACTTCCAGCCTCCAGACCTGTGAGAGTAAATCCCGCTTGTCTAAGTCCCTTGACCGTGTCCTTTGTTACAGAAGCCTGAGCAGGTGAGCACAGAGGATGGGACTGCTCACAGGCCATCTGCCGCCTTTGCTGTTCTTGCCACATTTCCGGCCAGAGGCCCAGCCCACCCACAGGTGAGTCCAGGACTCCTAACAGGTGCCATCTGGGGCTGCAGCGTGATGTTTGCTTGGAACCCTTTACTGATATAGGGAAGGGTCTATGAGGGCGGTGACACAGTGGTGCTGGAGGAGTCAAGGAGGAGACCCAGCCCAGGGGGCATCATAATGGGCCCCAACACATGTCCTGCCTCCATCTGCCCCCCTCCTCCTCCACACCCTAGCTTCTCTCTCACCAGCTGCTAGAGATGTTTTCCTAAAAATCTAATCTGACTAGGCCGTTCCCCTGAGGGTCCTTTTGATGGACTTGTGAGATGAACAACATCCACTCATCTACTCTTCAGACATTTATTGAGGCCCAGAGATGGGGCTGTGGGCACTGGAGGGGAGGTGAAGGTCAGGGAGCCCCGGGCCCATTAGCACCAAGGCTCGCGGGAGAGCAGAGGAAGGAGCTTCACTCAGCCTCCTCGTGTGGCTCCTAGGCGCCCCTGCCCTCCCACTTCCTTCCCACTCTGAATGGTGCTTTAACAGTAGAGCTCATTCCACCCTTGCCTCTGTGACTTCTGACTTTTCCATCTCTGTTGGGGTCTGAATTCTCCTGTCGCAAGGGGAGACTTACTCTCCCTTCTGCCTTCAACTCAGCGGCACCAAGTGAGTGCCCAGCAGCTGTCAGCCCCTCCCCATCCCAGCCCTTCCTCAGTGTGGTCCAGGAAGAACTCGCCTCACCGGCTACTCTTCCAGGAGAGAAATACTGTCTCATCCCTCATGATGACCACACGGGACAGGCACAGGGTAAGCCATGACTCAAAAGCAGTCAAATATTGGGGAATTTTCTGTTCAAGGGCTCCCTGGTAGCCTAGATGGTGAAGAATCTCCTTGCAGTGCAGGAGACGCAGGTTCAACCCTTGGGTTGGGAGGATCCCCTGAAGAAGGAAATGGTAACCCACTCCAGTGCTCTTGCTGGGAAATCCCATGGACAGAGGAGCCTGGCAGGCTATAGACCACAGGTTCATAAAGAGTCAGACATGACTGGGTGACTCACACTTTCTGTTCAAAGGGTTATCTGAGGCAGGTGACTCTATCTTATGGTCCCCAGCATCTCAGCACAAGGCCTGGGAATAGGCTGCAGCTTTGAGGTACAGGTTGGTGTCAGCACTGTCAGCAGGAAAGAATTTGCATGTGATTTCTATTGAGTGGGAAGTTTTTCTCAAGATGCTCTGGAGGCCCTGTTACCAGTTTGGTTGAACTTTTTTCTAAATACTTCTGCAAAGTTTAGCTGGTTTGCTCTCTGGGGGAATTAAAAGCAATCCATCCCTCCACCTCCAGAAGGACTGGTCCTGCTTTCCTCAACTGCCTTCCCGCATCCCGGAGGGAGAGAGGTTGACAGGGGCTGAGTCACTCACTAGACATGTTTGGGCCACGCCCAGACCTCATGCCAGTGGGGCCAACCTGACTGGCTGGCTCTCAGCAGCCAGCACCAGCCTCCCCACTGGAAACCCATCCCCGTCACAGAGATGGTCTTTTTCTGAATCTGGAAGCATTTATTTCCATCAGGTTTGCTCGGGCTCTCTACCTTCTCATCAGAAAGGTTTCACTTTTCTCCAAAGGATGTAAGTGGGCGTGCCTGCTTTTCCTTTTTCCGTCTCCGAGGGGTTCCCTGTGAGATGAGGCACAGGAGCTATAGGAGGCTCCAAGGACGCGGATTCCCTCACAGAAGTTCAGCTCAGGGCCCAAGGGCAGGCAGGGACGGGCTCGGTCCCCAGGAGGGATGCCCCACGTGGAGACAAAGCCA
This sequence comes from Capricornis sumatraensis, assembly GCF_032405125.1. NCBI lineage: Eukaryota > Metazoa > Chordata > Mammalia > Artiodactyla > Bovidae > Capricornis > Capricornis sumatraensis. The sequence goes on from NC_091078.1 coordinate 44,041,292, forward strand.
GGGGACCAGAGGTTGAGGCTGGCAGAAGGAGAGCACACATCCCAGCTGACACAACAGTCTCCAGGTCTGGAGGTGCTGGTCCCTCCTTGTCGAGATTTTCTGGTGAAGAGGGCTCATGATCTCACTGACCCAGCCCTCTGGAGGGAGGGCTTCTGACTGTTGGCACTGGCCGCCTTGAGCAGAGCTCCGTGTTGCCCTAGAGACAAGATCTTCTGACTGTTAGCACTGGCCGCCTTGAGCAGAGCTCCGTGTTGCCGTAGAGACAAAGGCACTAGGCGTAGCATCTTCTGAGTGGTCTCGGTTCTCTGCAGCCCCTCCTGCATCTGCTTTTCTGATCAGACTCCTTGGCTTCTCAGCTCACAGTGGTGACAGCTGCCGTCCTGCAGCATCTGCCCCCCACCCTGGAGGGGCTGTGGAGAGGAACTCCTGGGGCTTGGGGCCTGGGGGACCCTAGTCTGAACCCCAGTTCTGCCAGGCTAACCTGTAACCTGGGGCCAGAAGCTCTGCATGAGCTTGTCGAGAGGATGGAATTAAGATGTATGTGAATGAACTTTGCCAGGCATTACATAAATTAAGTTAGAAGCACCCTTCCTGGCTTTGTCTTCTAATAATCCTCTAGGTGTTCTTCTTGTCTCTGAAATTAATATTTTTAACATTTAAATTTAATATTAATTGCAATTAAATATTAATATAGTATTTAATGCTTCAGAAGATGTTTTGTACTTCTTTTACTTGCCCTGGAGCCGCTATCCATTATCTGAGCGAGGACCAGAAGCCAGGGAGGAGACAGTTTGAGATGGAAGAGGGGAAGGCACAGGGTGGGGGGTGGTTCCAGGCAGGAAAACAGGTGGACCAGCTCTGTGACGAAGCCTCCAGGCTGAAGGATGGGCAGGAAGAAGGGAATGAGTGTCTCGGTTGACATGGGTGTGGTGAGGTGAGGAGAGAGCTCCTTCTCAGAGGTGGCCTTGGAGCCAGTTCCCTAAGGAAACACGAGGGCGGCAGGGAAGCAGGAAGACATCAGGAGCTGAGTTTTCTTCTCTTCACCTCCCTGTGCCAGCCCCACAGTTATGCCTGAGGTTTGGCCGGGGGTCTGAGCCCATCTGAGTCCTCATCTATAAACCTAGGGGCTGCTGGATGTCCTCTAAGCTGTCATCTCTTCTTGTGAGTCCCTCATGAGCTGACCAGTGATGGAAAATCAGTTACCCTAGAGAAAGCCCTTAGTCTCCAATCTGCTCTGTCCTGCTGCACTGTTCATGGAGCGGGGTCCGTTGGGAGAGGTACTGAATGCATGGTCCCCACGGAAGTGTACTTCAGACACAGGGTCCCTCCTCCTGCTGGTCTGGATAGCAGTCTCTCTGGGGCAAGGCAAAGGTGAACACTGGGATTCTGTGACATGTTGGAAGCTGGGGCTCTTGGCAGGCCCGGGTTTATCTGGAACCATTTTCGATGGTTTAGGAGGGGAAACTTGTTAGGTCCTGCCTGCCTGATGGAGTATGTCACCATCCCTGAAATAGGGTGGTCGGAGCTAAAATATCTTTGGTAGGTGATGAAAGAGATTCCTTGGGTCAAGTTAAGAATGGTGAAAGGCAAGGAAAGATTGCCATTTTAAATACGACAATGTTTGCTGGCTTATATGAATATGAATATAACCTTGTGAGAGTGTGTAGCAATGCCAAAGAATTCATTAAGATGGGCGATTTGCCCAGGTTCAAAGTGGGCAATGGTCTAATGATTTTCAAGGGCTGTTCATAAAGCCCAGCCAATCAGGTCCTGTCTTTTCTCAGAGCCATTATGTGTGGCTTTGCAGGCTGCCTATCATACAATCTGTGCAGCCGTGTATGGAGACGAGGCTATTTAGCAATCGATTTATCCCACAGCCTCTATTTTATAACTGTGTGGTGCCTGTGTGCAGCCCCATGTGTGACCAGGCACATGCTGGGCTGTGGGGGCTAAGAGTGAAATGCAATGGGTCCTAGCACATAGGAAAGACACACATGGCACCTCCCTACAGGGCAGTATGGTAGATGCTTTAAGAGATGGCTTAGGGAGGACATGGTCGGGGGTAGAGGAGCCGCCATGGTGGAGGTGGTTTAGAGGATGAGGAGAGCTAGACCAGGGAAGTGACCGGCAAGACTGGTGCCGAACGTTTGCTATTAATATATCCTCCTGGGGCAGAGAACCTGAAAGTCCTTCTAAAGCGTGCTGTCATTCTTTCACCAGCACTGACTCCTCAGCCTCCCGACAGCACGGTGCTGCTGTGCATGACTCTTCTCTCCCTGAGGCTGTGGCTGGAGGGTGGGGATGGGGAGCCACCTCCCCTGTGCAGCGCCGCTGCTGGTGAGCCCTGCTTGCTCCCATCCGCAGTCAGAGGGTGGGCAGAGGGGCTGTGCCATCCAACACCAGTGTCTAATTCCTCTGGGCTGAGGGTTCTCATTGTACTCTGTTTTCAGGGGTAATCATCAATGGCACCCCACTCCAGCACTCTCGCCTGGAAAATCCCATGGATGGAGGAGCCTGGTAGGCTGCAGTCCATGGGGTCGCTAAGAGTCAGACACGACTGAGCAACTTCACTTTCACTTTTCACTTTCATGAATTGGAGAAGGAAATGGCAACCCACTCCAGTATTCTTACCTGGAGAATCCCAGGGATGGGGGAGCCTAGCGGGCTGCCGTCTATGGGGTCGCACAGAGTCGGACACGACTGAAGCGACTTAGCAGCAGCAGCATTGTTTAAACAAAGTGTCAAAATGTTTTCCAAACCATGGAAATACAATGCAGCCTCCAGTTCTTATCCAGAGGGCACTGGTCTTGCAAACCATCAAGCACCAGTGAATGGGCGTAGACTTCTCCTCCCTGGACAGTGAGGGGATGTGTCCGCTCAGAGGGGCCCCAGACCCTCCCTCATAAACGTGTTTGGTTTTCTCACAAAACCCTACACTGGGTGACATGACAGCTTCCCCAGCCCCTTCCTCTCAGAGGCCAGTGGCCCCAGGCCCACCCATCCTCTAGTTTTCACATCCTGTGTCTCCTGCAGCCCCAGCACAGCAACAGCTTCTCTCAGGCTGAAAGCATTGTGACAGCCTTTCCTCTGAGAGCCCTGCCCCTTGCTGATCACAGGCCACCCCTCAGCCTGACCAGGCATCCCACACTGCAAAGCTGATCACTTTCCTCAGGTTACAAAATAATTCTTCATTACCCTCAGGACAAAATCCAAGTTTCCTCATCGTCCTGAGGCTTCCAGTGGCCAGACCTCCCATGCTAAGCTCTCAATTTTTCCTCTCACTGCACTGAAAATAGAGCTCTTTTCTGCTTCTGACTTTTGCATGTGCAGCTGTCATGCCTTAGGTATGTGTCCCCAACTTGCCAACACCTTTCCCTCCAGAACCCAGTTTGGAGAGGATCCTATGGGAAGCCTTCCCCATTCCTTGCCCAGCAGGGGAGGTGCTCAGAGGATGCATGTCCCTGGGGCACTAGGGTGTCCCTCAAGGGCACCTGCCTCAGAAGATGGCAGCCCTTCATGGGTCTTTCCTCAAGAACACAAATGTGCAGAGACGAGCACATAGGAGCAATCAGTCTGTGTGTATTAGGTGAATAGTGATTAGGGTTTGGTGTTATCTACTTAAAAAAAAAACAAAACACCACATTATGTAAAAGCTGTGGGTTGAGTTTATTCCATGTCTTACTGAGGACTATAGCCCAGGAGACAGACTTTCAGATGAGAAACTGCTCTGAAGAGCTACAGGAGGAAATTGTATGCATGTAATTTTGGAGAAGGTGGAACATGAACCCAAGCAGGCATCTCAGCAGAAGGCTGCTTCTGGCTGTGGGGAGCAGACAGCTTACATAATGGTTTTAGAGCTTTTCTAAGTACAGGAAAACACAAGAATCCAAGCTCATAAAATTTTCTTCTGAAAATATCTAATTATCTGAAGGCCTGTTTCTGCCAGTTTTCCCAGAGCACAGAGGGCCTCATCCTGATTTCCACCCTGAACTTCTTAGGTCAGCGACTGCAGTGGCCAAGGACTCAGCCCTCTGGAGCTTGGTGGCAAGTAACAGTCTTTAGTTGGCAAGTGCTTGATGAAATCAAATATATTGTTAATTGGGTATGAATATTTTTAGCTGAGAGTGATATAAAGCCTCAAATAACAATGGCTTGGGGAAGAAAAATGTCTCTTGTTACTGTAAAAGTCCCACCCATTACTTGTCATTGCGGAGGAGGTTATTTGGTGGCACTGGGGAAGGGACTGCCTCTGGAAGTTCTGACTACAGGCTGTTTTCTTTTCAACCTTCCTAAGAACTCCAAACTCTCTAGATTTCTTTCTGTCTCACTAGTTAGTATAGATTCCAGTCACCTGCAGCTAAGGACTCTGGCAAACCTTTCACCTGAATCCCATGAAGATGTCAAGCAACAGAGGGTCTGACTTTTAGAAGTAACTGGGGAACTGATAAGATGCAGTTTCAGAAGCAGCTGAGATGCTGGAAGCTGATTCCTAAGAGAACTTGTCTCTGCTTCCAGTCCTGGCACCCTCAAAGCCTTTTCTCTGCACCAAATGTTGACATTAGAAAGAATGACATTTCATAGTGAACTCCTGCCTCATGAACAGAGATTGAGTGACCCAAGTTTGCAGCTTAGTGACTGAGTTGGACTAACCCCAGGAATTAAGCTTATTTCTGCCTATCCATTGGCTTCCTGGGCTTCCCTGGAAGCTAAGATGGCTGAGCTTCCCAGGTGGCTAAGATGGTAAAGAAGGTGCTTGCATTGCAGGAGACCCAGGTTCAATCCCTTGGTCAGAAGGATCCCCTGGAGAAGGGAGTGGCTACCCACTCCAGTATTTTTGCCTGGAGAATTCCATGGACAGAGGAGCCTGGTGGGCTACAGTCCTTGGGGTTGCAAAGAGCTGGACACGACTGAGTGACTAATAGTTTCACTGCCAATCCATGCTGCAAATGCTGACTGAGCCAAGAAACCCAAAGGAACAGGAAATCCCCATGACAGAGCTAAACCTCTTCTCACTGGCCAGTTCACAAATCTATGAAAATGAAATTTGCCCGCTTGTCTGTGGTTGACACCCTGAGAAGGCCCTGGAGCAAATCTCCTTCACACGGGGAATGGCCAGTTGGCAACAGGCTGAGCCTGAGCTCTCAGTGAACAGGCTGGGGGCAGGTCCAGCAGCTGAAGTTGCAACCTTTGAGGGGGCCCATCACCACCAGCTGTGAGTGGCTGGGAGGCCTGTGCTTGTGGATTTTCTAGCCTTTGTACCACAGCATTTCCACCTGGAAATTTCAATGACATCTCTTCAGTTCTCTCTTTTTGCTTATTTCTGCATTTTCCCAGAGAGCTGGGGGCCTTTCTGTTCAGTTGAGTTCAGTTGCCCAGTTGCGTCCAACTCTTTGTGACCCCACGGACTGCAGCATGCCAGGCTTCCCTGTCCATCACCAACTCCCAGACCTTGCTCAAATTCATGTCCATTGAGTCAGTGATGCCATCCAACCATCTCATTCTCTGTTGTCCCCTTTTCCTCCTGCCTTCAATCTTTCCCAGCATCAGGGTTTTTTGCAATGAGTCCGTTCTTTGCATCAGATGGCCAAAGTATTAGAACTTCAGCTTCAGCATCAGTCTTTCCAATGAATATTTGGGACTGATTTCCTTAGGATTCACTGGTTTGATCTCCTTGCAGTTCAAGGGATTCTCAAGTCTTCTCCAACACCACAGTTCAAAAGCATCAATTCTTTGACACTCAGCTTTCTTTATGGTCCAACTCTCACATCCAGACATGACTACTGGAAAAACCATAGCTTTGACTATATGGACCTTTGTTCTAAAGTAGTATCTCTGCTTTTTAATATGCTGTCTAGGTTGGTAACAGCTTTTCTTCCAAGGAGCAAGCATCTGTTTATTTCATGGCTGGAGTCACTATCTGCAGTGATTTTGGAGCCCCCCAAAACAGTCTCTCACTGTTTCCATTGTCTCCCCATCTATTCGCCATGAAGTGATGGGACTGGATGCCATGATCTTCACTTTTTGAATGTTGAGTTTTAAGTCAGCTTTTTCACTCTCCTCTTTCACTTTCATCAAGAGGCTCTTTAGTTCCTCTTTGCTTTCAGCCATAAGGGTGGTGTCATCTGCATATCTGAGGTTATTGATATTTCTCCTGGCAATCTTGATTTCAGCTTGTGATTCATCCAGCCTGGCATTTTGCATGAGGTTCTCCACATATAAGTTAAATAAGCAGGGTGACAATATACAGCTTTGATGTACTCCTTTCCCAATTTGGAACCAGTCTGTTGTTTCTTTCCTGGCTCTAATTGTTGCCTCTTGACCTGCATACAGATTTCTCAGGAGGCAGATAAGGATTCTCTGGTATTCCCATCTCTTGAAGAACAAGACTCAGTTTCCCCCACAGTCTCTTCTAACAGGAAGCTTTTATAAGCCTCTTATCCTTATCCATCAGATCACAGACAGAGTGAAAATCGTAATCACAGAAAACGAATCAAACTGATCACATGGACCACAGCCTTGTCTAACTCAGTGAAACTATGAGCTCTGCCATGTAGGGCCACCCAAGACAGGCAGGTCATGTTGGAGAGTTCTGACAGAACGTGGTCCACTGAAGTAGGGAAGAGCAAGCCACTTCAGCATTCTTTCCTTGAGAACCTCGAGAACAGTATGAAATGGGGGCCTTTGGAAGCTGTGTTTTTTGCATCAGGGAACCTTGGGATGCTGGGATGCATTCACAGTTGAATGCCTGGTTAGTACAGGCTGTGGGGTAACAGCAGCTTCTTGGGGTGCCTGAGTCAAGGAAGCAGCAGCAGCTTCTGGAGCAGAGCACTGGGGCCGCCTGGGGAAAGTGTCAGGAAGAGATAAGGAGTAAAAACCACTTTGCAAGTTAATTAACCCTGGGAACCTCTGGGGCCCTCTGCTCCAGCAGGCAGCTGTGCATCACTTTGAATCCCTCTCCCTCTGAGGACCGGCTCCTCCCAGCCCAGCTGATTCTTCACCCTTTGAGGCTATTCTGAAGAATCTTCATGGAGGAGCCCCTCAAGTCTCTTCTAGGCTCAGTCCTCACTCTGATCTTCCCCAGAGTCCTGAGCAAGGGGCCCTGGACTGTGAGCAGTCCAGGGCTCAGGGGGCCACGTTGAGGGTTCAGTTGACCCAGAGCCTGAAAGCAGGCGGCCTGCCTCCTCAAGCCTCAGGGCCGCTCTGCAAACCCGCACTTGATCCACGGGGCAGGAGAGGAAAAATAGTTTCCCTTCCACCTTTCTGGGCTCTTGGCTGAGAGCCCCTGTAAAAAGACAGATTGGCAGGAGAAAAACAAACACAAGTTTAATAACATGTGACCCTGTATACATGGGAGAGACCCAGGAAAACCAAGAAATGCCCCTCTTCTCCCTGCTCCACAGTCCAACCACCACCTTAAATACCATCTCCAGCTAAAGACAAAAGAAGATACTGGGGGAGGGGCAGTTATGGGCCAGCCGGACAGAGCCTGTTGATTGTTATGCAGATCAGAGTTGCAGATTGCCTTCTCCACCGATGAGGATTTCTAGAGATTTAGAGTCATCCCCTCCTCCTGGTCCCTCAGGGTGAAACTCTGACACATGAGGACTTCCTTTATAAATGTAAATATTGCTGACAAAGGGTAACTCCTACTTGGATTTCAGAGCTTCTCTTAAAAATAACCGGCTCAAGATAATCCTTATGCCAAAGAGTCACATTTAGGGGGTGTCAGAGTTTGCTCCCCTCTAGTGATTTCCACAGCAGGAAAGGAGGGTGCGAGGGGAGGTATTATAACCACTGGCAGCTTTTCTAGAACCTCACTGTTTTTCTCTCCAGAGAGCATTTCAACATGTGGGGAGAAGAAAAGGTGCACACTCACACACACATGCATATACACAGAGACAGACTCATGCAACACACACATGTGCACACACACACACAGAAATGCAGGCACACACATGTGCACACGCATACACAGAAATGCAGGTACACACATATAAACAGACATACATACGCATACACTCAGACACACACATACACAGACATATACACACAGTTTCACACACACACAAACACATACAGCACACATACGTACACACACACACACACAGAGACAGACACACACACATACCACATACCTACACACACAGAAACACACACATGCACACATGCATTCATACATGCATATATATACTCACGCACACATACATACAGACACACAGAGAAATGCATGCATATATACATATATATCCCTACATACACACAGACACACATGTACTCACACAGACTTACCCACAGACATATCCACTTCTGTGTGTACAGAAATACACCCATATACGTGATACATAACTACAAACACATATACCTACACACACAAGCAGACATACATACATGAGACACACATTCACACAGATATATATTCACATACACATATACATATACTTACAAACATGCATACCTACAGACACATACCCACGTAAATGCCCTCACATACTCAGACACACACATAGGCACACAGTCATACACACACATGTATAGACAGACATATGCACATATACACACACACAGACTACCAACACACATACATACACACAGAGAGAAATAATGTGCACATATACATATACCTACAGACACACACATACTACATAGACATACATAGAAATATACACTTGCATACACACCGAAATTCATGCACAGACATGCATGAATACACATATAGACACACATACATACACTCATATATATATATACACATACACACACATACAAGCATACATACACTCATATACGCAGACACACATATGGACAGGCACATACAAACACAAACACACAGACACACATAAACTTACATATATACACGTACAGACACACAGACACATATTTTCTGAAGGAAAATAAAGCTCCTTGGACTGAACACACCCTCCTTTAGCTGAGAAACACTGGATCAGAGTAGTGGTTCCCAACCTCCCAGTGGTTTATAAGAATACTTCAGGCCAGACAACTTAAAAATTCAGATTCCTGGTTACCTCCTCAGACCTACTTGGTTGGAACTCCTGGGACGGGACCCAGGAATATGCATTTTAACACATCTCCTGGGGCATCTGCACTCTTGGCAGCTTTGGGGATTCCTGGATAGGTGGCTCTCTGGGCCACCTTCAGCCCCACGTCGAGCCAAAGCATGTAGATGGCTTGGGTTTGGAGGGTGCATGGACCTCGTCTTAGGTCAGCTCTTGAGAGTTTCACGGTGGACACCCTACATCCCCCTGGCTTGGGAAGATCATTTGCCAAAATCAGTTTCTGCAGCACATAGCAGGGGCCCATCTGGTTGCAAAAGGACACACTGTGCTGTGGTCATGTAGGCACCGGGCTGAGGAAAGTAACAGAACAAAGCATCCACATAAAATCTACATCCCTGCTGCTTGCCTGGTGGGAGAAAAAAGCCTGCAGACCCTTCAAGAGGACCAGGCCCCACCTCATTGCTCAGGCTGGTCTCCTTTGAGGCCGTGAACTCAGGTGCCCAGCTCAGCCAAAGGCCTTTCTAAACATGGAGAGTAGGTTTGTCCTCCCACCCAGCTCCTCTTCTCTGAGCAAATCACTTTCATATCCCTTGAGTATGCAAGATCAGTGCTGGGACCCAGTTCTTTTCTGTGTTTGAGCTGTGGTCCAGCTTTAGAATGTTGACATGGGAGAGAAGGGTCCACCTTGAGAACTGGCTGAAACCTCAGGGCTCTGGGCAACGAGAAAAGCCGAGGGGAGTTGGGTCATGATCTCTGCCTGACAGACGAGCCATGGACTTAAGGAGGCCACAAAGAGGGATTCCAAAAGACACGACTTTTTTTTTATTTTAATAAACACAAAATTCACAGCTGCATCCTAGATAGTAGACCAGGTGGTAAAGGGGAAAAGAAAAAGTCCCAGAGATAAACTCAACAGAGAGTGAGTTTGAGTTAACAGTGAAAACAGCGGCCCCACGCCAGGGCTGGCCTGGTCCTCCAGGTGCGGAGTGCAGCTAGGTCTGATGCTCTCCTGTTGAACAGCAACATCCCAGAGCATCAACAATGGACAAGACCACGTGTGACCGTGATGGGGCAAGACAGAGGCAAGACTCCTCTGCAATCAGGTCTGAACTCAGACAACATGCATATTCCAATCACAGAGCACCAACACATCCTCCCTGGCTAACTTCTTTGCCAATTCCAGGCTGGAGGTGGGCCTAGCCTGCCCTTACTCTACATGAGCTGGTTAAGATAGCCAATCACAAATGGCTCCTGTTTCCTAATAGCATCCAACCGAAGTCCACTTTCTTACGGTCCTTCCCCAGATCAGTCAGCACAGCCCAGTACTGCGTGTGCTTTCTGAGCCCTTGGACCAAGATGCTCATGGGTAGAGGCACTGGGTGGCTCATGTGTGTATCCCCCCTCGCTGCAAAGGTGCATAAACTCAACATGCTCAGCCCAGGGGCCTCCTGGCATTTGGCTGGAGGCACTAACAATGGTGTCTGAAATATACAGCAAAAGCATCTTACAATACAGAGGGTACAGGGCAAGGATGCAATGTGTTCTGATTCTAAGCTTAGAATCACTCCAGGACATCCAGTGAAAGAAAAACAGACACACGGGTGAGGGCAGCAAGGAGATGTTAGTGTTGGGATGGGGAACATGGAAAACAATTTTCAAAACTGACCAGCTTAAAAACCAGTTTTTCTTTCATAGCTTCAGTAGATCAGTGGTTCAATCCACTGACTTAACAAGTTTTCTTTTTGTTTCCTCATTTACTTTTCTTTTCTCTTTTTGGTGAGAACATTTAAGTTCTACTCTCCTAGCAAACTTCAGTTAGAAAATACAGTGTTATCAGCTATAGTCAATAGTTTTCTAATCATTACGCAGATATTCCCAAGTATCTAGAAGGCCCAGAAAATCACATCTATATTAACAGTCAAAGTTAGGATCTTGGCACCTCCACAGAGTCCTCCCAGTCCCTCCTTCAGGTCCCTAGAGGGTGCCTTAGGTGTAAATCCACACCCTGTAGGCACTACTGCTTTCCCACCAGGCACTGCTGGACACCCACGTGCTAGAACTCAGGCAAAATATAAGCGCAGACCCTGCACCACTGTCAGTTGATTGGGTCCTGTGGGCCCAGAAACAGTGCTGGCTGATCTTTTAGCCTCTCAAAGTTCCTCCTCCAGCTTTTCACCTCTGAGTATCATGTTGGCTGTAGGTTTGTCCTATGTGACATTTATTATGTTGAGTTATGTTCCCTCTATCCCATACCCTTGTCAAAGGTATTTTTGACAGACCTGTGATTCATGAAAAAACAAAATGGTAAACAAGAGAAGTGAAGCATTCTTGCACACGTTCTGGGGGACTAGGGACCCCTTAAAGCCAGGAGGAGTGCTGGTCACCTAGGGGCTCGGACTTCATCTGGGGGGATGAGTTGAAACACTCAAGAGAGTGCGCCCACTTCACAGGTGTTAAAACCAGTAGAATCTGTGAATCAGGAACCAGGGCCCCTCCACAGTCCAGCTCCCTGCCTCTTATTCTCTTCCAAACCCTTTTCCAATTGGAATCCAAGAAGACCACACCAGTATTCCCTTTCATTCCTCACAGGCGTTGACCTTGGAAGGTCAACGTGTCAGAACTTTGCCCATGAATATGCCTTTAATGGGGCTTTCCAGGTGGTGCTAGTGGTAAAGAACCCACCTGCCAATGCAGGGGACTTAGGAGATGCAGGTTTGATCCATGGGTTGGGAGGCCCCCTGGAGGAGGGCAGGGCAACCCACTCCAGTATTCTTGTCTAGAGAATCCCATGGAGAGAGGAGCCTGGCAGGCTACAGTCCATAGGGTCACAAAGAGTCGGACATGACTGAAGCGACTTAGCAGGCAGGCAGGCAGGCCCCTAATAAGGGGGCCTGGCTCCCTGGCCAGCATCGTGCTCTGCTGGTCATCCTGTCCAGCTACGTGCTCTCATCTGGCCTTGTGCACACAGCAGACATGCCATTTCCTGCCTGGGAGCCTTTTCCCCACCTTTGCCTGAAGCGCTGGCCTTTCCTGCTGGCTGCCCGCCTGTGGCTTCTCTTCATCCCTTGAGCGAGGAGCGAAAATTCCCAAAGTGTAAGTTAGAAAAACTTATCTGCCCAGAAAGACTCAAATACAATATATACTTTAAAAGTAGATGTGTATCAGTCTTTGCTAGGGAAGTACAAAGCTTCTTTAATGAATACACACATCAAATGGCAAATGAATAATACAGAAGAATAAGTTCTAGGGGAAAGGAAGACCAATTGAATGAGAAAATGAGACTATTAGGGGGAAATTTAAGGCATCTGGATGATATTAGTTTTCTCTCCCTTCCAAGATGTGGCCTCAGGTAGTGGACCTGCCTGTCCTGCCAGGGAAGTGAGAGTAAGAGTGAGTGAGCCACGCTGGAGGCAGTTGCTGAATCAGCTTCTCTGAGATAATAAGGTGCACCGTGGATGAGCAGATGGCAGGGAAGCAAGAGGGATAACTTGGCAGAAAAGCATAAGCAGTGGAGTAGAGGGTTGGGACTCTAGCAGGGGGACATCCCCACAACCTGAAGCTGGCCACTCATGCACAGGGACTACATATTTGCCAAATGAAGTTATATCCTTATACAAAACCGCACCCCTCCACAGCGACCAGCTTCAGGATCTAGAAGCATAACGACTATCTAATATGAAAGCAGTACCTGCACAAATTATATGTATAATTGTGTCTATATGTGTATATATTATTGTATACACACATATATAATACATATGTATATATTATTATATACACACAGAGACTACTTATATGTATGCTGCTGCTGCTGCTAACTCGCTCCAGTCGTGTCCGACTCTGTGCGACCCAATAGACGGCAGCCCACCAGGCTCCCCCATCCCTGGGATTCTCCAGGCAAGAACACTGGAGTGGGCTGCCATTTCCTTCTCCAATGCATGAAAGTGAAAAGTGAAGTCGCTCAGTCGCTCAGTCGTGTCCGACTCTTAGCGAGCCCATGGACTGCAGCCCACCAGACTCCTTGGTCCATGGGATTTTCCAGGCAAGAGTAGTGGAGTGGGGTGCCATTGCCTTCTCCGACTTATATGTATACATTATTATAAATGCAAATATAATACATATATATGATATGTAGCATATAGAGCATACATATAGTCATTATATATATACAATATATGCACAGTCACTATATATTCACTATAGTATCAAGTATTCTGAAGTCCTTTTAAGGGCTTTCCAGGTAAAGCAGCGGTAAAGGATCTACCCACTAATGCAGGAGATGCGGATTTCATCCCTGGGTTGGGAAGTTCCCCTGGGATAGGAAATGGCAGCCCGCTCTAGTATTCTTGCCTGGAAAATTCCATGGACAGAGAGGTGTGGTAGGCTACAGTCCATGAGATTGCAAAGAGTCAGACATGACTAAGCGACTGAGCACACACACCAGTGTTTCTAAAGAAAACCATTTCAGATCCCAGGACCAGTCTTTCAAACTCCCAGGTTTTGAGGTTATGCAAATGAAGCACTGCAGGTGGTCACTTGTGCCAAGCTGATCATAAGTAAACATAAATACGAAACATCAGCAGGGCTACTGGAGTCACCAAGAAGATCCAGAATACATTTGTTTTTGAATTCCTAGATTATTGCAATGAAAACAAACTTGTTAAGAAATTATCTTTATCTAGTACCTACACCTGTGAAAATACACACAGCCTCAGAAGTGGGGAAATGGAGAAATTTTTGGCCTAGGGCTATTCCAAATTTTAGGACAATTTGGTCTGGCAAAATTCTTCTAAGAGTGAAGAAGTTTCCCAGGTCTGTGAAACAGACAAATTTTATAAAAAAATTAACCTGAGGAAAGGGTAAGGCAGACATTGCTTTGCCCATGTTCTGTTTCCTTTGTGGTAGCTAGAGACACAACGACTGGTCCCAGGACCTGCGAACTGGGAAGGGGGATGGATTCCCTGCAATACCCCAACAGTCTGGCATCTGGGAGAGGAGACAGGGGTTCAAGTGCCTGGGAGAAAAAGTAACCAGTGAAGCATGGAAAAAATGAGTCCAACACTGGGGTCTCAGATGTTCCTAAGCCGAAACCATCAGGAACAGATGGGTGCACCTGTGGCCTGCTGTTTGTCACGTGTGCATGTTAAGTAGCTTCAGTCTGACTCTGTGCGGCCCTGGGGACTGTGACCCACTAGGCTCCTCTGTCCAAGGGATTCTCCAGGCAAGAATACTAGAGTGGATTGCCATGCCCTCCTCCAGGGGATCTTCCTGAGGTAGGGATCAAACCCATGTCTCTTAAGTCTCCTGCACTGCCAAACGGGTTCTTTACCACTAGCGCCAGCTGGGAAGCCCTTGAAGAATAAAGAGGAAGAGGCTGTACCCACACTGGAGGAAGGGTTAGTAAGAGTGGCAGCTGCAGGGGATGGGGGGAAGGCTAGGATTAGGGTTTTTAGTTTCTGAACTATAGAACATCTGGCGAAGCAGATGAAGAAACCAGAAATGATAATGTACCTTCTTAGATATTCTTTCAGAAGGATACCAACCCCAACTCTTACCTGAGATTTCACGTAAAAGCAGCAGTCTGAAGTGAGGTGAGGGGAGGTAGTCCCTTGTCAGAATCAGGAAGTCCTGGGAAGGCACTGGGCACTTCCAACCCTATAGGAGCTGTGGATTGGACTGTGTATTTAAGTGACCTATATGGGTGTAGTGTCATCTATTGTTGTCTGCTCAAAATTTGTATTGTTTACTTGTATTTGTATTATGATTACACTTTTCATGTGAATTAATTCCGTCTTTTCTTGAGAAGACCCTGATTCTCTGAGGGTTACACTGGACAGTCTAATTAGAGTTTGAGGGCTTCATAGAAAAAATCTGAAAGAAGTTGGTTAGGGCCAGATCATTGTATAGTATTGTTTGCCATAAATTTCAAAATCCTTCTGGTTGACCCTGTCATGTGTTTATAAAAGTGGGGAGTTAACTTCATACCCCAGGAGAGGTTAGTAAGTGATCAAGAGCTTCCACTTGATAGACAGCTTTAGCAAGAGCTTCAAACATCACAGGATAAATCTGCACAGAGAGCCTGTTAGCAGATGAGACGTTAGAAATGATTTTCACTGCTGAAAAAAGTGGGCTATTTAGGACACATGGTTGCAGGAAGGTTGTGTGATGAGATGTGAAGATAGGGTACCTGGCTGCCCCCTTGCCTGACAGAGCTTTTGGTGGGGACCTCAGCTGGGTCCCTCCTCCTTTCTGGGGAACTCTCTACCTTCTGCTCAGAGTAAATAGAAGGCTTAGTGGTCACAGTCTCATGGCATCGCTGAGAGAGCAGGCTTTGCCTGCAGGATGCTTGTTGGGGACCCTAAAAGGACAGAGAGCAGGACCTCCCCAAGGTTCCAGGCCAGGTGGAGTGGCTGCTTTTACATCTGCTGACAACAGTCTCATCTGAGTGCTGTGCTTAGGGTAACATTCACTGTTGACAAGGAGGAATGTCGATACAAGTATTTTCTGCTCACTTTGACGCCCATGGGTCATCTTGACAGGTACTTTCACAGGGTGTTCCGAATCTACACCACTGGCCAAAGGGAGTCGTGGGAGATTCAGAAACAGAGGATGCTACGGGTGCATGCTGTTGTGCCAAGGGCCGAGCAGCTGGCCGAGGGAGGTACAGGAGACAAGTTAAACTCAGAGCAGAGCCAAGAAGTGAGTGGATCCCTTGCTAGGGCATCTGCGAGTCTAAGCGTGAGGGATCCCCATCTCCTAAGAATGGAGGGCTGGCCCCCAGCTTCCTGAGCCCCAGAGGATGCAAAGAGAAGCCAACTCAACCCTCCGTGACAGAGACACATTATGATGAATCAGGAGGCCTCTGTCCCAGACACATGGATTGCATTTCCTCTCAGTTAGAGTGGGAGTGGGGGTGGATTCAGAGCAGGGCCAAGTGAATGGCAGGCTGCCTGAGCCTCACCCAAAAGACACACTCTGAAGCAGGACGCCTGGAAGGCTCAGACCTTCCTGGAGCGGGCTCAGTGGTTCCAGATTCTTGTGAGATGGAACCAGGGTTGTGATGGCCCCTGATGGAGCCAGGGTGAAGGTCACCTTCCTTGAGAAATGAAGGAACAGGGAGGCGCCCTGTATCACTGATCCGAGGGATGGCCCTCTGGGCTCAGGATTCCTTCTTGCTCCCTTTTCTGGCAGATCTGGCTTTCTCTCTCTCACTTTCTCTCTCTGAGAATTATTTCCAAAGTTTGTATGTTCTCAGATGGAGTCTCCAGTTTCTCTGATCAAAACTTGTGAGCTGTGTAGCATCCTAGTTATTGCTCCTTGGAGTGTTTTTTTTTTTTTTTTTCCCTCCAAGTTTAAAGAAAACAGAATAGAACAAACAGAGAGGCTGGGAAAGCACATGGTCTCCCCCTACCATCTCCTCCTGGTCTCTTCCCAGGCTGGGCTTACAGGATGTGGTGGGGAAACCTTTCTAAATCTGTAGCACAAGGTTTTTGTTAGTTTTCAGGAAAGTGTGAACATTTGGAAACTTAAGCTCAGACCAGATCCCACCTCTGGATGTATCTTAATTGTTGGTGCCCAGTGAGTTTGTTTTTTGTTTTTTGTTTTTTTTTTCCCCAAGATTTTTCTCTCTCTCTGCACACAGCACTGTCATGAAGAATGAAAGTTGAGTAATCAAAGCAATATGATATTGTCATAAAAAATAGACACATAGGTCAGTGGGACTGAGTCCAGGGACCAGAAATAAACCCATGGATATATGGTCAATTATTTATAACAGAAGAGTTATACCTTGGGGAAAGAAGAGTCTGTTCAATAAATGGTGTTAAGAAACCTGGACAGTCACATGCAACAGAATGAAACTGGACCATTCTTACACCATACACAAGAATTAACTCAGTGGATTAAAGGCCTGAATGAAATAACTGAAACCACAAAACTCCCAGAAGAAAACAAAGGCAGTAACCTCCTTGAGCAGTCTTAGTGATCAATTTTTGGATCTGCCTCCTCAGGCAAGGGCAACAAGAGCAAAAATAAACAAATGGGACTACATGAAACTGAAAAGCTTTTTAACAGCAAGGCAAACTATCAGAAAATGAAAAGGCCACCTACTGAACGGGAGAAGATATGTGCAAGCAATATTCTGATAAGGGGATAATGTGAAATATACAAAGTATATTTTATTATGTGAATTAATGTCCAAAATACACAAAGAGCTCATATAACTCAACATCAAACAGCCAAATACAGATGCTGTCATGGGCTGTGGGCGGAGGTGCGGGGAAGTGGTGATGTCTGAAAGGGACCCGGCATCCCTGTGTGCAGGGCTGAGGGGAGCTGTGGGGGCAGGATGAAGCCAGCGGTCACAGAGAGGAGGAACTGTTGGGGGTGGGGGTTTAAGGGCTTGGGTGGACCAGATAGTACGTCCAAGCTCAGGGTCTGACTGGTCTGAGCACTGCTGCTCCAGGCCTCCTGCTCTTAGACTGGGTGCTTTCTTCTAGTTTTACATGCAAAGGTTTTTGCTCTTTATTTAAATGTAATAAATGATGCATTATCGATAAAACTGTAAAAAAATTTTTCAAATAATATCCAGGCTAAAACCCCAAAGCTCAAGCTGGCTAAAGGCATGGTCCACTTTTCCAAGGTCCTTTTCAAATGAAACACTGTCCACTGCTTTAAGAGCAATTATTAAATTAGACTCTGGAATTAGCAGAATTATTCATGCTATCCCAAAGTCCCATCTGTCTAGTTTAGGTTGGAGGAGTTCCTGCGTTGTCCTAGGGAGTTGGAAGAATCACTAGGAGGGCCAGAGAGCAGATGTGGATGGTGTCCAGCCAGGAATAAAGCATCAGGACTGCTCAGTCAGGGGTGAGGCCGCACTTTAGCTACCATGAAATGAAAGTTGCTCAGTCGTGTCCACCTCTTTGCTACCACATGGACTATGGCTCCTCTGTCCATGGGATTCTCCAGGCAAAAATACCAGAGTGGGTTGCCATTTCCTTCTCCAGAGGACCTTCCCGACCCAGGGGATTAAACCCGGGTCTCCTGCATTACAGGCAGATTATTTACCATCTAAGCCACCAGGAAAGCTAGTACCATGACCCACAGACAACTCAGCAACTATGACTCAGGACAGAACAGCAGCAACCAGCTTGTGGCTGCCCCAGAGGGACCATCTGTTCCTACTTCCCACCGTCCCTAAAAGGCAAGTGTATCTGTGCAGCGCATGAGATGGCTCACAGAGAGAAGACTCGGGCCCTCACATGGTGATAGCATGTGTCACTCCAGATCCCAGGCGGCAAGTAGGAGAGGCATGCCTTTTCTGACCTACTGCCTGAGCTGCCATCAGAATAATGAATAAAGTATAAGGGCTTAGAATGAACCTCCAATGTGCAGTGCTGAAGAGAACAAATAGCTCTTTGAATGTCAAAGATCTTTCCCGTGTAATCCAATCTGAGAAACTGCTGTCTCAGCCTCATCTGCTCATAGAAAAGACAGAAAATGTGGCTATAAAGTGAAATGAGGCTTGGAGGTGAACCATATGAAATCTCGTGGATGGAGCTATTATAACTGAGTCTAGCAAGGGAGGGGCGTGGGGGGTGGGTGGGGAGGCTGGGAACAATCCACAGTGCAGATTGAAAATGTGGATTTTTCTCTTGGGAAGCTCCATTCCTTGGGAAAGAAGAAACTATAACAAAATGCCAGCAGTGGAACTTTGCCTGGAGAGGAATACTGCTCACATTTGCATGTTAAACGGATTGAAGCATCTCCTGCCTCCCCTGGGGAAGAAGGGCTATCAGAGGCAGCTCACAGCTAGAAGAGAGCCTTGTGCACTGGAGATGTTCAATATATATTTGTACAAAATTGAGTTTGGTACAAAAAAAGCTGGTTTTTTTTTTGGTTTCTTGCCCTCAAAGACTGTGCTCAGATCTCTTGTTAGGTATATTCCAAATTCCGAATAAACTGTAGAGTGAGGTTTCGAAAAGAGGTAGCAGTTTCATCCTAAAGCTTTACCTGCATCAGTGTCCTCCTGAAGTATTCTTGGAGCCGTGGAAACAGCATTGCAAGCCTAAGATCTGTGAGCTTTGCAGGTCAGCCTTGGTTTGGGATGTAGGGCCTTGCAACAAGCCTGGCTCTCCCTCCCCAGCTCCCGGGAGGCTGCAATCCAGCAGACCCCTCACCCCTTGGAGAGCCCTCACATGGCTGAGAGCTGGGCTCTGTCCAGTGGCCTTCGTTTCTACTCGCTTGTGCATGTATCTGTCCTGCTATCCTGTCAGCAACCACCCGTTGCCCAGATCTCTAGGACCACATTCTTGGACTCTTGTACCTACGATGAATAAAATTCTCCCTTTCATTCATTCTACGTATAAATATCAAACAAGTGTTCTGTGCCAGGTAATGTTTTAGGTGCTGGGGATACGGCAGGAGCAAAACAGACAAAACTCTCTGCCCTGGTGGCATTGAACTTACATTGTAATAGTGGAGGGGCTGACAGCCAGGAAACACAATCCATAAATATTGTGTTAGAAGACAGTGTGTTTTGGATAAAAACATCAGGATAAGGAGGATCTGGAGTTGTGGCAGAGTCATTGAGAGGGAAAAGGGGTGATCAGGAATAGAAAGAGTCTTAGATAGAAGGGGATGTCAATGGCACTTCTGGAAGGATGGCTGTGGCTGCAGGACAGTTGGGGTGGGTTATCTTTACCAAGAAGGAGAAAGGAGGGGAGGCTATTTAGGGTACCAGATGCTGGGGAAAATCAGTAATAGATTTTGGATATTATTTGTGCACACTTTTAAAACAAATGTTACAGATGGGGAGGGGAGTAAATGAAGAGACTGGAACAGAGGCAGTGACAGGAGGGAACCCCTCCTCGCAGATACCAGGGGGAGAGGTGGGGGAGGGGAGAGAGGAGCAGAGGTGTGTGAGTGCCAGACCCTCCCGAGGGTTCTGTGGCTTTCCCATGGGTGGGATCTGCTGGACCCTTCATGCATGCTCTGTGGCAGGCTCTGGTCCAGAGCTGAGTGGGAACTGTACTCTAGAGAGGGGCAAGGACCCTCTCCCAGGAAGGGTCTCAGTCTTCTTTCCAAGAGAGCACAAGAGCATCCCACATGTACCACTGGAACACAAGGGGTTTGTGTCCATATGTCGGGCTTATGGGTTGTATCTCAGGTGTCTAGAAGGGCCTTGGGTCACAGTGAAAGGTCCTACACAATTGTTAACCTGTGATGGATTCATCACAAGCTCTCACCCAGCTCTGTGGATCCTAGTCTGCTGGGCATTGCAAGCCCATAGAAGATGCGGGCATCCTTCCCCCCGCCTCCGCGGAAAACTGGTCTAAGTAACAGTATCTTCCTCCCGGAGGCCAAGGTGTCAGGTGAGGCAGGGACAGGTGATGAGAAGCCAAGGGATCCTAACCTGGAGTTAGGGAAGCTGCTTCCAGTTAGCCAAGGCTGGTGAGCAACATTCATTCTATGAGCCCTTTGTCTCACCTGTGATACACAAAGAGTGGGGTCCTGCTCGAAACGCCTGAGGGGCATGAAGATGTGAGAAAGCACCTGGGGCACGAAACTGCCATGTATCCGTACCCCCACTCTGTCATTCAGAAAAAAAAATTAAACATGGGGGACAGAACAAAGAATATTGTAACAAATCCTGAGGAACTCACCCCTGGAATAACAGATGCTAATGACCTGCTATATTTGCTTCTTATATGTCTGGAATAAAACCAGGGCATAGACAGCTCAAGGCCCCTGTTAACCTTTTAATTAATTTAATTACTTTCTTCATTAAAGACCTCTCTTCTCACCCTCTCCCCAGAGGCAACACTTGGTATGAATTTGGTGTATATCACTTTTTCCTATGTTTTAAGTATTATAGGAATTATATAAACTATTATAATGTTTGTTTTAAAAGTGTGCATAAATAGTATTATTCTTGCATCCAGTTCTGGTGTGTGCAGGGGTTTTCCAACCCTAGCTGCCTGTCCAACAGTTCAGCTCAGTTCTAACTCTGTCTACCTGGAGAGAGCCTCAGACCCCACAGGTGGAGGGCTCAGCCCCACAAGAGAGCACCCATCCCCTTTAGATGCTAATTGCAAACGCCAGGTTGTTACCTGGGCTTCTGACCAATGGCCTATAGAGATAGGAGCTTCCAACAAACCACCCCTTGCTAGAGCAGTTCATGGAACTCAGAGAAGCACCTTATTTTCTAGACCACTGGTTTATTATAAAAAGATATAACTCAGGGGACAGCCAGGTCTGGGGAAGGGCATGGAGCTTCCTCACTCTCCTTGAATCTCCAGTGCGTCCCCAGCCCAGGCGCTGTGAAGACTCATCATTTCATGGAGTCATCCTTTCATGGAGGTTTTCATGGAAGCTTCATCATGTTCAGGCAGGCATGAGTGATTAAATGATCAGGGGACTCTGAGGGGAACAGGGCATCAGGGACTGTCCTGGCACTGAATTTAGCTCTTCCTTAAATCATATCCCAGTCCTGAGCTTGACCTGGAGTTACCGTGGCTAACATGTGGTCCTTGGGGGAAATAGAGATGGACAGGTTGGATGTGTATTGGGGTTTATTTGACTCTGACAGAGGATTATACAGCTCAGGCTTAGCTCTCTAGCAAAAGGAGTGTTGCCCCTCTGACTGTCACCCCATTCCTTGACAGCTGACTGGTCTTGGTAGCAAGGGGGCCGTTAGGTAGAGTGGGCCTCTGGGGTGAAGTGTTCCCAGTGGTTCTTTCTGTTCACTGAGGGCGGGTGCCCCGGTGCTGTCCAGGTGAGCAGGGCCCTGTGTGTGCGACCAGGGCTCCCAAGAGCCTAATTCCAAGACATTCCAGAGCCAGGATGTCTCCCTCTGGAAGAGATAATTATTTTGGCCTGTGACATAAATAAATTCAGGAATCAGGTCCAGTAATCACAAGTGCCTGCCAACTCTCCATCACACTGACAAAGGCAGAAAGAAACCAGCTCAGTCTGCCCAGGAAAGCCAGCAGGCTCGCCAGACCAGTGATTCTGGAGAAAAGAACAGGAAGGAGAGGCTAGATTCTCATTTTAAATTATGAGTTTTCTCAAACAAAGGAAATACTAGGGAAATTTAAAAAACAAATCCCAATTTCCCAGTTCACTCCAGATCTTAAGAAACAGAAATAAAACACAACTGTCCACTAGAAACCTGACTGTAGGCTGTAATTCTCTCCCCAGAGGCCATTGCTACCCCCGATTTATGTTTCTATTTCTCATGCTCGCCTTAACATTTTTACGACATGCATCTATCGAGCAGTCATATGTGATGCTCTTTTGTGCTTTTAAACTTCCTTTAAATGATTTTCTACTGTACATACGATTCTGCACTTGGCTTTTTAAGAAACACTGTGGCCAAAAAATACAACATGAAATTCACTCTCCCAACAATTTCCAAGTGTACAGTACAATATTGTCAACAGCCCACACGCTGTTGTGTAATAAATCCCCAGAATCCCTTCGTCCTGAATGACTGAAACTCTACACCCAGTGACTCCTCACCTCCTCATCTTCCAACCCTAGGCAGCCATCTCCCTACATTCTCTGAACAGATACTCATATAAATGGAGCCAGAAAACAAGTGTCAGTGAGAGTGAGGAGATGATTCAACAACTTGTCTTTTTGTCACTGTCTTTATTTCACTGAGGAGCATGTCCTCAAGTTTCATCCATGTTGTATTAGTAGTAGGTATCAGAATCTGCTTGCTTGTCAAGGTTGAGTAACATTCCACTGTGTGGATGGACCACATTTTATTTATCCTTTCATCCATTGATGGACATTTAGGTTGCTTTCACATCTTGGTTATTGTAAATAATGCTGCTATGAACATACGGGTGCAAATATCTTCTCATGATCCTACTTTCAATTCTTTTGGGTATATACTCAAAAGTGGGTTATTGGATCACATGATACTTCTATTTTTAACTTTTTGAGGAACCTCCATACTGTTTTACATAGCAACTGCGCCAATTTACATTCCCATTAACACTGCACAAGGGTTATAATTTCTCCTCATTCTCACTGACACTTGTTTTCTGTTTTGTTTTGTTTTTTTAATTGTGGTTGTCCTAATGGGTGTGAGGTAATATCTCATTGTAGTTTGGGTTTGTGTTACCCTGACGGTTAGTGATGTTGAGCAACTTCTCATGTGCTTGTTGGGCATTTGGCTGTCTTCTTTGGGAAAGTATCTATTCAAGTCATTTGTCCATTTTTTAATTGGATTATTTGTTTGCTTTACTGAATTGTAGGAATTCTTTCTATATTCTGGATGCTAAACTATTACCAGATACATGGTTTGCAAATATTTTCTCCTATCTGTAGGTTACTATTTCATGCTGTTCTTCGTTTACTGTACAGAAAATTTTAAGTTTAATGTGGTCCCATTTGTCTTATTTTTGTTTCCTATGTTTTTGGCGTCATATCCAGGAAATCCTTGACAAACCCAAGGTCATGTAGTTTTCTCTTGTTTTCTTTCAGGGATGGGATCTTAAATTTAGGTCTTTAATTAACTTTGAATTAATTTTTTATGTGGTGCATGCTATTGGCTCTTAGAACTTAATTGTCTTTGAGATTTAACCATGTAAGTACAAGTAACATAGCTCACTCACTGTCATTACTGACAAAATCCCTCACAAGTTGTTCATCCATTTTTCAACTTGTCATACACAGTGTTGAATATTCTAACAGAAGTAGTTTTTTCAGGAAGTTCCCTGGAGGCCTAGTGGTTCGGACTGTGGGCTTTCACTACCATGGCCCATGTTCAGTCCCTGGTCAGGGAACTGAGATCCTACAAACCATGCAATGTGCCCACCCCTCCCCCTGAAAGAAGCAGTTTGTTCAAAATAATAATAATATATTTAGTGATTCTAATTTATGGATAATTGAATGAATGACAGAAGTGTCACAGGGATAGGAGAGAGAAGTTGAGAATCCTCTATTAAAAGGTATTTGTGTTACCTGTGAGGTGGTACAGTGCTATTTGAAAGTGGCCTTGGGCTAGTTATAAATGTATAATGTAAGCTCTAGGGAAATCACTAATAACGATTTAAAAGAGAACTGTAATTGATGTATTAATCAGAATTCTCCAAAATTAGAGTCAATAGGATATGTTTATGAGTGTAAACAAGGGGTAGGCTCATGCAAGGCCATGAAGTCCCAAGATCTGTAATCTGGAGACCCACTAGGGCCATTGATAGGTTCCAGTCTGAGTCTGAAGGCCTGAGAA
The DNA here is from genome assembly GCF_032405125.1 of Capricornis sumatraensis. Classification (NCBI taxonomy): domain Eukaryota; kingdom Metazoa; phylum Chordata; class Mammalia; order Artiodactyla; family Bovidae; genus Capricornis; species Capricornis sumatraensis. The sequence goes on from NC_091078.1 coordinate 44,065,550, forward strand.
CCAGCAGAGTCAATGGTATAATTCCCAGTCCAAGTCCAAAGGCAGAAGACCAATGTCCCATCTCAAGACCATCAAGTAGAGAGAATGAATTGTCTTTTGCTCAATCTTTTTTCTATTCAGGCTTTCAACAGACTGGACGAAGCCTGTTCACACTGGGGAAGGCAATCTACTTGGCACATTTAGTGATTTTATGTTAATTTCATCCATAAACACTCTCACGAACATACCCAGAATAATCTTTCATCAAGTATTTGGGCACCCAGTGGCCTAGTCAAGTTGACACATAAAATTAAGCATTTTAATTGATAGGTTAAGAGAGGAAAGAAAATGAAATCATATAAAATGTTCAATTAAAACTGGAGAGGAGAAATAAAAATGGAGAAAAGAAACAAAAGACAAAGGTAATGACTACAAAAGCATACAATAAATATGGTAGATATTAATCCAACTATATCAATAATTACTTTAAATATCATTGACTAACCCTAACTCTAACACCAATTAAAAGAAAGACTGCAGAGTAGGTTAAAAAAGAAACAAAACCCTAACACCCAACCATATGTTGTCTACATAACTAATGGTGACAGACTACAGGCTTTCCCACTAAGATCAGTCAGAAGGCAAGGATGTCCTCTCATCACCCCCTATCCAATGTAGTACTGGAAGCTTAGCAATAAGACAAGAAAAGGAAATTAACACATATGCAGACTGTGGAGGAAGAAATAAAACTGACTTTGCATAGATGACATGATTACTTATATAGAAAATCTCAAAGAGCCAACAAAAGAAAGAAAACTCTAGGAAGAAATAGCCATTGTAGTAAAGTTTCAGGATGCAAGGCAGGATACAAAAATCAATTGCTTTTCTGTATGCCAGTGATGAAGGGTTGGAACTTGAAATTGAAAACACAGTATCATTTACATAAGCACCAAACCAAAGAAAGAAATACTTGGGTATAAATCTAACAAAATGTGTACAAGATCCATACCAGGAAAACTACAAAATTTTGATGAAAAATATTAAAGATCTAAATAAGTGAAAAGATAGTGCATGTATACGGATAGTGAGTGTATTGGTTTGCTAGGGCTGCCACAACAAAATACTGAAGACTGAATGGCTTATACAACAGAAATATATTTTCTCACAGCTCTAGAGGCTGAAAGTCCGAGATCAAGGTTGATTTCCTCTGGGGCCTCTCTCCATGGCTTTCAGGTGTCTGCATTCTCTCTGTGTCCTCACCTGGCCTTTCTTCTGTGTGTGTATCCCTGGGAACTCAGTCCCTGTGTCCCAATCTCTTTTTATAAGAGCACCGGTTAGATTGGACTGAGGAACATTTTAACCTAACTACCTCTTTTAAATGCCCTGCCATTAAATATAGTCACATTATGAGGTACAGGAGGTTAGGGCTTCACACATGAACTTTAGGAATGACGCAATTCTGTCAATAACAAGGAGACAACATTTTCAAGATGTCAATTATTCTCAATTTGATCTATATAGTCAGTGATGTCTCAATTAAAATACCAGCAAGTTATTTAATGAATACTGAAAAACTGATTCTAAAGTCTGAATGGAAAGGCAAAGGATCCAGAATAGCCAACGCAATATTGAAGGAGAAGAATAAAGCCAGAGGACGGACCCTCTCCAACTTTACCACTTACCATAAAGCTATAATAATCTAGACAGTGTGGTTTTGGTGAAGAAACAGATGAGTAGATCAATGGAATGGGAAAGAAGGCCCAGAAATTGACCCACGTAAATACAGTCAAATAATTTTTGACCAAAAGTCAAAGACAAGTGAATGGTAAAAAGGATAGCCTTTTCAAATAATGGTGCTAAAACTGGTCATCTGAAAGATTCATCCAAAGCATGGATCTAGACACAGACCTTTTATCTTTCACCAAAACAAACTTAAAATGGTTTGCACCTAAATGTTAAAAGCAAAACCATAAACCTCCTAGAAGATGACATAGGATATAGTCTATGTGATTTGATGCAGGGGATCCCTGGTGGCTCAGAGGTTAAAGCATCTGCCTCCAACGTGGGAGACCTGGGTTTGATCCCTGGGTCGGGAAGATCCCCTGGAGAAGGAAATGGCAACCCACTCCAGTATTCTTACCTGGAGAATCCCATGAATGGAGGAGCCTGGTAGGCTACGGTCCATGGGGTCGCAAAGAGTCAGACACGATTGAGCCACTTCATCTTCACCTTATGTGATTTGGAGTTTAGTGATATCTTTTTAGATATAAAAGTAAAAGTATGACCCCTGAAAGGAAAAAAAAAAATTGGACTTTATTAAAATTAAAAACTTTGCTCTGGGACTTCCCTGGTGGTCCAGCAGTTAAGAATCTGCCTATCAATGGAGGAGACATGGGTTCGATCCCTGGTCTGGGAGATTCCACAGGCCCAGGGCAACTAAGCCCATCTGTTGCAACTATTGAGCCTAGCATCCCAGAGCCAGCCCTCTGCAACAAGAGAAATCACTGAAAATGAGAAGCCTGTGCACTGCAACTCGAGAGTAGCCCCAGCTCTCTGCAACTAGAGAAACCCCATGCACAGCAACAAAGGCCCAGCACAGCCAAAAAATGAAACAAGTGAACAAAACCTCAAGGCAACAAAAAACGCTTTGCTCTATGAGATATACTGTTAAGAGGATGAAAAGATATTCTCTGCTCAATTTTTCTTATATTTTACTACTGTAAAAATCAATCTATTAATTTAAAAAATAGTAAGAAAAGAAAGAATCAAGAGTTGACTGAACAAATGCCTAAGTTGGAATGGCAAAGCAGTTGGGAAGACAAGCAACCCAAGCTCTGAGACAGACCAGAGTCTGGGGTATGGGCATGTTGATACCAAGCAATCAGTAACACATTTGACAGTGCAGAGTGTTCAGGACGGTGTTTCTCTATTTGCATTTTGCCTGATCAGAGAAAAAGCCTTTTAATAGTAAACCATTGGACCACAAAACCATTAACCACACAGATAAGAAAACTGAAGAACCTCTAAAGAACTTTTTTCTTTTCATGAAATAAACCTTCACCCTGTAGTAGTATTTGCCATCCTACTTGTTTAGCAGAGAACTTTTCTTTCACAGATAACTTGAAAGTAAACTAAACCTGAGCCCCTTGAGGATTCTAAGTTAGTGGGGTCCAGTCGAGCGGTCTTCCTGTGTACATGCGTGCTAAGTTGCTTCAGTCATGTCCAACTCTTTGCGACTCTATGAACTATAGCCTGCCAGGCTCTTCTGTCCATGGGATTCTCCAGGCAAGAATACTCGAGTGGGTTGCCATGCCCTCTTTGAGGGGATCTTCCTGACCCAGGGATCAAACCCAGGTTCTCTGCATTGCAGGTGGATTCTTGACCATTTGAACTACCAGGGAAGCCTGGTCTTCCTATATTACATTCTATTTTGAATCCCCCCCTTTCTGTAGCTATTGCTATAGTAATTTCATATTTCTGGATGTTGGAGAGAGTAGCAGAATAATAAATACAAGCTCCACTGATTTCATTCTGGGACCAGCCATTGGGCATCCATGTGGAATTTTATACGAACAAGCTGAGATTGTTTCCCAGGATCTTGAAATACCTTTTGTCTTGTTGTGCAATATTGGGAAGAAATTGCCACGGCTGGACAGAAATCAGAAGGCAATTTGCTCAGCCCGTGTGCTGGGCCCCAATGATCAACTTCTGTTTTTCTGCTAAGATTGTATATCCATAGGGCTAAAACAGCCTTTAATGATATCTGAAATGAACTCAAAATGAAGACCACCTGTAAGCTGACAATGCCTGATCCCTTTCCCCTGAACTCTGGGAACACCGCCCCTGCCGATAGGACAGCGCCTCTCCTTTGAAGTCCACAGGTGCTCACACGCAGTGGGTCCAGCCCTGAGCCTGGCTCTGCCTCTGGGGACCTGAAAAGTCCTCTGTTGAAAACCGCCCTGTATCCCCCTGGTTGCCTAGGCCAGAGACACGGCCCCGCCTTTCCTTCTCCCGCCCACACCCACTTCCATTCACAGGCCCGGTAGGCTCCCGACCTCTCTCGCCTTCTCTAACCACCTCAGCCTATGCTGACCTTCTCTCCCGTTGGAGGGCAGGTTTCTTGTTAGGTATTTTCAAGGAGCCTCATCCTTTTCCAGTAGAGAACATATTTCTGTAATTACACAACCACTGCTGTGGGTAGCTGGTTTTCTGAGCCTCCCACCTCACTTTCACCGTAACCCTCATGAGAGCCGAACTCACTCTCTCTTTCTGCCGCTGTTTTTATCCCCAGAATCTGAACAGAGCCTGGCACATTCTAGACCCTCCACAAATATCTGCATCATGAATGGATTATTGAAACTGCTCCTGACTGGTCCAGGCTTTGCTATGTCTTTCCTGACTGCAGCAAAAACATGTATTGGTCCTGATGTCACTTTTCTGCTGAAAACTTTCCAACACCTTCTCAGGGCCCTATGACAAGATGCAACACTGACCTGGTCTCGCCTCCCCTCAACGCATGCCACCACCCCCATCCACCACCATTGCCCCTCTGACGTGGGAGCTGTCCTCATCCCAGTTTGGTGAGAATTCCTTTTGCTCTTGCTGCTCCTAGGATGTCATCATTCCTGGGATACTTGTTCTTCAACTTCCTTTATTTTTCCTTCAACTTCCTTTTGCTCCTTATTTCTTATTTCAGCTTAGATGTCTCCCCCACAACCCCCTGCCTCTGCTGGGACCCTCCCTGCCCTCTCCATCAAATGAGTGCTCCCCACACCAACATGTTTCCTTGGTCACTTTCCTTATCTGACCATATTTTACTTTCACATTTAGTCTCCTGACTTCTTTACAAGATGGAAATCATCTAAGAGTGGGGATCTTTTCTATTCATGCTTTCCCCGCATCCTGACCTGGGCAGACTCAGTCAATCCTAGGTAAGTGAAGGAATAAATCAATGAACAAACTGAAGGCCAATATGAATATTGGCTGATACTTCTAGGGTCTAAAAAATGTGACGGAAGGTGGAGTTCATGCCACGTTTGTTAAGTGAACATGCAGAAGACATGGTCCATGCCAGGCCCTGAGGGCACAGACACTGTCATGGAGACAGATGCAAAGCCAACATAATGAGGAGTAGAGTGGTCATGTCTGTGAACACAGGGGGATTGGGCCAGTGTTTACGGGCAGATCCCACTTGACAAGGTCACTTCCAGAATTTGTCCCACACTCAAGACCTGCTGGACACTTTCTCTTGGCTGTCTGTGATGGAGAAGTAGGTGGAATCATGGGAGGCAAGGAAGCTTGAAGGTCATCTAATTGGTCTCCTGTTTTCAAAAAAGCCTGCTCTGGGAGTTCCCTGGTTGCACAGTGGTTAGGACTTTGCACTTTCACTGTCAAGGGCCAGGGTTCAGTACCTGGTCAGGGAACTAAGATCCCACAAGCTGCACAATGTGACTGAAAGAAAGATTTTTTTTTTTAAGACCGCTCTTTGTTTGAAGATCATCAGAAATGATCCCATAGGTGCTTTCAGCAACAGCATAGAATGCAGAGACTGGGTGGCATAAAGCTTTTGCATGTAGGTGATCACAACCCTTCCCACAGCACTTGGAACTCATTTCTTCCGTGCAGCCTGCTTATGACCCACTGGTCGCTTTACATCACTCCTTTCCTCAACACAGCTTCACCTCCTGCACCCTGGCTCCCAGTGGACCCAAGGACCTCCCAGATCTAAGCCTCCTGGGGGCCATCAAAGGAAGAACTAGATTTCTGTTTGTCAGCATGAATCGAACTCAACAACATAATGCTGAATGGAGAGTTAGAGTGAAGCATGTGGTATATTATTATTTTTTTCTAAAGAAAAATGTTTTTTAATTAATTTATTTTAAATGAAACAAAGATGAATATTTTAATGATACAAGGTACAATTCACAAAGAAGATAAACATCATAAACCATTAGACACCTAACAACAAAAAATAAAGATACATAAAGCAAAATATAAATCAATTAAATATAAATCTATTATATTTAAATTATTAATGACATCATTTAAGATGCTCCTTTTTTTTTTGCACTTGATAAAATATTTTCAGATAAATGTTAATATGTCTCACTATGGTAATATGTTTTTTCTTTTCCTTTATATTTCTTCTGATTTTTGCTTTGTTGTCGTGCAGTTGCTCAACTGTGTCTGACTTTTTGCGACCCCATGGACTACAGCATGCCAGGATTCTCTGTCCTTCAACATCTTCTGGAGCTTGCTCAAACTCATGTCCATTGAGTCAGTGATGCTATCCAAACATCTCATTTGCTGTTGTCTCCTTCTCCTCCTGCTTTCAATCTTTCCCACCATCAGGGTCTTTCCTAATGAGTCAGCTCTTAGCATCAGGTGGCCAAAGTACTGGAGCTTCTGTTTCAGCATAAGTCCTTCCAATGAATATTCAGGACTGATTTTCTTTAGGATTGACTGGTTGGATCTCCTTGCAGTCCAAATGACTCTCAAGAGTCTTCTCCAACACCACAGTTCAAAAGCATCAATTCTTTGGCGCTCAGCTTTCTTTACAGTCCAACTCTCACAGCCACACATGACTACTGGAAAAGCCACAGCTTTGACTAGATGGACCTTTGTTGGCAAAGTAATGTCTCTATTCTTTAAGAAGCTGTCTAGGTTTGTCATAGCTTTTCTTTCAAGGAGCAAGTGTCTTTTAATGTCATGGCTACAGTCATCATCTGCAGTGATTTTGGAGCCCAAGAAAATAAACTCTGTCACTGTTTCCATTGCTTCCCCATCTATTTGCCATGAAGTGATGGGACCAGATGCCATGACCTTAGTTTTTTGAATGTTGAGTTTGAAGCCAGCTTCTTCACTCTCCTCTTTTACCTCCATCAAGAGGCTCTTCAGTTCCTCTTAGCTTTCTGCCATAAGGGTCGTATCATCTGCATATCTGAGGTTATTGATATTTCTCCTGGCAATCTTGATTCCAGCTTGTGCTTCATCTAGCCTGGCATTTCACATGATGTACTCTGCATATAAGTTAAATAAGCGAGGTGACAATATACAGCCTTGACATAATCCTTTCCCAATTTGGAAGCAGTCTGTTGTTTCATGTCCAGTTCTAACTGTTGCTTCTTGACCTGCATACAGATTTCTCAGGAGGCAGGTAAGGTGGCCTGGTAGTACCATCTCTAAGAATTTTCTACAGTTTAATGTGATCCACACAGTCAAAGGCTTTAGCGTAGTCAATGAAGCAGAAGCAGATGTTTTATTGACATTCTCTTGCTTTTTCTATGATCCGATGGATATTGGCAATTTGATCTCTGGTTCCTCTGCCTTTTCTAAATCCAGCTTGAACACCTGGAAGTTCTTGGTTCACATACTGTTGAAGCCTAGCTTGGAGAATTTTGAGCATTACTTTGCTAGCATGAGATAGTACGATTGTGCAGTAGTTTGAACATTCTTTGGCATTGCCTTTCTTTGGGATTGGAATGAAAACTGACCTTTTCCACTGTGGAAAGTGGCTACACTTTTTCCAGTGTGGCCACTGTTGAGTTTTCCAAATTTGCTGACATATTGAGTGCAGCACTTTCACAGCATCATCTTTCACTTTTTAAAATATTTATTTGGCTCTGTCAGGTCTTAGTTGCTGCATGTGGGATCTTTATTGCATTGTATCTTTTGTTGCAGCAAGCAGGCTCAGTAGCTCCATGGCACATGGGATCTTAGTTCCTTCACCAGGGATTGAACTCATGTCCCCTGCATTGCAAGGTGAATTCTTAACCAGTGGACCACCAGAGAAATCCCCATGCGGGATATTATTGATGTAAATCCAATGACATACAAATAGCACTGTTCGTGGATGGAGGCACATATGTGGGAGGAGGGTTGGGAGCAAGTTGGGATAAGGTGGGGCTGTGTGATGTGAGAGTGGGCGCAGCAGCAGGGATGAGGCCATGAGGAAGGCATGTCTGTCTGGGTGTTTGGGTAGGGTCACCAAGGTAGAAGATGGTACCATGCCACCGATGGAGGGAACAGTGACCTGGATTTGTTCAAATCCAGCCCCCAGTGAAAAGCACACAACTCCAGGGCATTATCTGAGGAGGTGGCTCTGAGGGCAACAGAGCAGAGCAGCAGGGAGGAGAAGCTGGGCGGGTGGGGGGGGGGGCGAGTGTGCACACCCTCCAGGGCTTGTGCTGTCCCTGCATCTGTCCACAGAGGGAAAGGAAAAGAGAAACTCTGGGCTGCGGTGCAGGGAAAGACAGTCTAACATTTTTTTCTGAGATTAGAAAAGATATACAAATGCATTGCCTATGACAGAACAAACAAGCCTCTGAGGATCTTTAGCTCTGAACATCAGGTCAGTTCAGTTCAGTTCAGTCGCTCAGTCATGTCCGACTCTTTGCAACCCCATGAATCGCAGCACGCCAGGCCTCCCTGTCCATCACCAACTCCCGGAGTTCACTCAGACTCGCGTCCATCGAGTCAGTGATGCCATCCAGCCATCTCATCCTCTGTCATCCCCTTCTCTTCCTGCCCCCAATCCCTCCCAGCAGCAGAGTCTTTTCCAATGAGTCAACTCTTCGCATGAGGTGGCCAAAGTACTAGAGTTTCAGCTTTAGCATCATTCCTTCCAAAGAAATCCCAGGGCTGATCTCCTTCAGAATGGACTGGTTGGATCTCCTTGCAGTCGAAGGGACTCCCAAGAGTCTTCTCCAACATCACAGTTCAAAAGCGTCAGTTCTTCAGCGCTTAGCCTTCTTCATAGCCCAACTCTCACATCCATACATGACTACCGGAAAAACCATAGCCTTGACTAGATGGACCTTAGTCGGCAAAGTAATGTCTCTGCTTTTGAATATGCTATCTAGGTTGGTCATAACTTTTCTTCCAAGGAGTAAGTGTCTTTTAACATCAAGTATGTTTACATAAACAGAGGGATATTGAACGTTAGGAATTTGTGAGACTCAGATTCAGTATTTTTAAGATAATTGCAAAATAGATTCAGGACCATTTGATAATGGTGACAGCAGTGCCCAAGCCCTCAGGCTAAATCCCCTACTTACCTCCTCACTCCTCTCCCATTTTGAGCTCTCTCTTGCCTCTAGGACTGTTTGCATTTCTTTGAACTTCTCCTGAATTGTGTTGTCTTTTTTAAAGCGTTTGTATGCTAATATCACTATTTTGTTTTCCTGTCTTAATTGGTCTGTCCTTGAATAGGGTGAGCACAAGTCCTGGAAAAGTACCACTGGGTGTCTCTGGAAGTAGGTTGTTCAGACCACAAAGCCTGAAGCCTGGCACTGGCTTTTCCAGACCCACAGCTGAGGTTACGAGGGCAAAGCTGCCTCCGGCTGCCCTTCAGGTGGTGGTGAACATGGCCCTCACCTTCCCCTCCACCAGCCAGCAGCTTCTACCCCTGATTAATGTTGTACTTTGTAACAAGGTGATAGATGGGCCTCTGCCAAAGTTTCCCCTGGGCGCTTCTCCTGTGGCTCAGGGGTAAAGAATCAGCCCGCAGTGTAGGAGGTGCAGGAAACTCGAGTTCAATCCCTGGGTGGGGAAGATTCCCCTGGAGGAGGAAATGGCAATCCATCCACTCCAGTATCCTTGCCTGGAGAATCCAAGGACAGAGGAGCCTAGTGGGCTAGAGTCCTTCAGATCTCAGAGTCAGACAGGACTGATGTGATTGAGCAGACAGACCAGTCAATAACGGCCAATGCTCCTATGCTCCCAAGATAGGCCCCAGTCCAACCAGCAAGGGCTTTTCAAACAGGGTCTCTGGACATGGTGTCTGCTCACCTGTGAAGGAGGGTGGAGAGAGCAGGGGGTTAAGGGAGGATTCCTGCCCCGTGGGTGTCCAGCGCATCCCCCAGTCTGTGGGGAAGGAGTCGGGGCCCAGCCCCTTACCTCCAGCTTCAGAAGAGGGGCTTTAAACAGACACACTGGGGAGCTGACAGGGGACGCGCACCTGGCGCTGGCCTGAGACCCAAGGTGAGGAATGGGCTGAGCTGGCTGGAGGAGGTTAGACGGCATCTGTGGGGGGTGGAGGGCAGCTGGGAAAGGACGCTCCAGCAGAGGCTCGAGTCTGCCCTGGACAGGCCTGGGGCCTCTGCCATAATGCACCATAGCGCACTGTGTGCACACTCAGCACCATAGTGAGAATGTGCTGACAGAGCTCCGAACCATGGACTGAACAGGAGTTGTCATGGCCAGCCGGGCAAGGCGTCAGCCTTCTCAGGACAGCTGGAGGCGAGAGGTACCTGGAATCCCAGGAGAGGCTCCCAGAGGATCCAAGAAGACACCACCAAGAGAAAGGTCAGTTTTCCGCATGTGCATGGCGCCCGGGCTCCAAACCTGGGCAGAGAGACTACTTTGCCTCCATTAAGGCTCCAGTCCTCAGGAGGTCAAGGCTGAGGCAGGAGCGGGGAAATGCTGGCAGGGAGATGGACTCACCAGGTGTTATTGATTGAACTGAGTTCCTTACATGCCTCCACCCCATCCATACATTGAATTTTTAACCCCTGTACCTCAGAATGTGATAGCATTGGGAGCAGGGTCTTTGAAGAAGTGATTAAATTAAACATGGGGCTAGGGAAGACATGGAGATGGTGAGCATCTGCAGGTCCCGGAGCAGCATCAGGAGAAACTCCCCCAGCCGGCACTGTCGTCCGTGATGTCCGGCCTCCAGAACTATGAGGACATAGGCTTCTGTTGTTGAAGGTGTGCGGTCTCCAGCTGATGAACAACCCCCCACCTCTGTTCTGCCTGCAGGCCTCCTGCCAGCCACAGGTTGAGTGTTCACTTTGAATGAGACTCACAGAGGATGTGTTAGTATGTGAACTCCTGTCATTTATGGACTTCACATCACCAGAACACTTCTTGTCCCGGGGTGTGTGGGGTGGGTATTCCTCAGACCTGGGCAGCACCATCCCCAGGGTGGGTTTGCAGGAGGGGTTGAGATGTGATTGTCTGTGCAGCGTCCTGTGGACAGAATTCCTGACAGCATTGCTCCATCCCCAGCGTCCCGAGAAGCCCTCCACATTTAGCTGAGGTTAAAATTTAACCACCTCTGGGTTTAAACTTTGGCTGCACTGATTCTCCTCTTGGAGAAATTGGCAAGAGTAACTCAAGATAGTGAAGTCAATGAGGTGTGCCCCGCCCTTAGCCTTGACCATGAAGCTCCCATCCCAGGCTGTGAATGAGTCTATCAAGGCTATTCTGCTGTAAAGGACTGTCTTTGAATTCCTCGGAAAAGATGACTCTTCCCCAAGCCTCAGTGGCGTTTCAGTTGCCTCTGCTTCACATTGTTCTCCCCAATCAAAGCCTGTCTGATGGACTCTTTCCAATGTGGTGCCCGTTAGAGCTTGTTTCAGATTAAAACTGCTGAGCCAGGCTCCATCGCAGGAGTGACCTTGCACATCCATGGAGCTGAATCCCCGAGAATGTGAGAGTGGCCCCCAGGAGAGGGACTGGTCTGACTTTCTTCTCCAGAGGACTCAGGGTTGCCATCGTGGAATCTACATGCCCATGGAGAAGCTGCTGGCTGAGTAGCAGAATCCTATTGTGAAATGAAGTGACTTTACCATGGGGGCTGTAGTCCCGTGTCCTGAATCCGCTGAACAAACTGAGTTGGATCCCACTGAAAAACAGAGATTCAATCCCATCACTTCCCCTCAGCCCAGCTCCACCCTACCACTCCCCTCCCCCATCCCACCTCCTCCCTCCTCCCCCAACACCCCCATCCCCACTGCCCACCCCCTCCAACACAGCCCCTCACCTCCACACCCACAGGGGCAGGGCCACGGGCAGAAAAGGTCAGTGCCAGGGCCAGCAGTGCCACTTGGGCATTGAGACTCTGAGTCACGGCCGCTTCATCCTGGAGTGGCCCAGCCTCTGTGGGGTCCTCGAGGGGAAGCCGAGCCCTCACCAGGCTCACTTGATAAGTTTCCTGAGACCAGCCCTGATGTCAGCAAAGCCCTGATCACAGGCTTTGGGACTGGAGGCGTGCGTGTGGGGTGACCCAGCCGCCTTGTCCCAGGATGGCTGAAGGCCCAGCGTCTTCTTGCTGGAAACTTGACAGAGCCTCTGCCTCACCTGGCCCTCGGGGGTGGTGGGGACCCAGCAAGCTCGCCAAATGCCTGGGGATGAAGCAGCCCACGTGACTGCTGCTCTGTGTTCCGGCAATAACCAGCCAGACCAAAGCCTGCTGTGGGGGAGGGCTACTGGATACACATTTGGAGGCTTGAATTTGGCTCCTTCAAAAAAAAACAAAAAAACAAAAACAAAAACCCAAACAAATAAAGCAACCCACCATCATCATCTGAGGATTCTTCACAAAACTTCTCTCAGGTTCTGGGAAGGGAGCTCCTAAAATCCCAGGCTGAGATTACTCAATGATTGTTAACCCCCTGCAGCCACACTAAACACGGACCTGAAGTCCTTTGGGCAGCTGGTGTTCCAGGGATCCTGGGTCTGCTTTGCTGAAACTCCACCTGCTCCTGCAACACAGCTGCTCCCAATTTCTCAGACAGGATGCAATTCCAGAGCGTGGCTCTCAGTCTCAGAAAACATGAGACTTACCCAGGGGAGCTTGTTATAGATTCAGAGTATACATGCATATGGGACTTCCCAGGCGGAACTAGTGGCAAAGAACCTGGCTGCCAATGCAGGAGACTTAAGAGATGGGGGTTTGGTCCCTGGGTAGAAAGATCCTTTGGAGGAGGGCATGGCAACCCACTCCATTATTCTTGCCTGGAGAATCCCATGGACAGTGGAGCCTGACAGATCAGAAGGGCCCTGCATAGTCACAAACAGTTAGACACGACTGATGCAACTTAACACACATGCATGCATACAGGCATAGGAGAATGGTGAAAGTCCACACTGACAATACCAAATGCTGCTAATGATGCCAAGCAATAGGAACTTTCATTCACAGCTGGTAGGAATGCAAAATGGTGCCGTCCCTTTGGGTATTTCTTCCAAAACTGCATATACTTTTCCCATATGCTCTAGCAATTTTGCTCCTTTGTGTTTCCCCAAAGGAGTAGGAAAAACACACAAAACCTGCACACAAATGTTTATGGCAGCCTTAGTATAAATTTTCAAAACTTGCAGACAACTGAGGTGTCCTTTAAGATGAATGGATAAACTGGTCCACCCAGAAAATGGCATATTAGCATATTAGCTCTAAAAAAAAAAAAGAGCTATCAAGCCACAATAAGACACAAATTAAAAGTTCAATGCATGTGACTACGGAATGCCTATATATTGTATAATTCCAATTGTATGACATTCTGGAAAAGGCAAAATCATGGAGACAGTAAAAGGACCAGTGGTTGCCAGGGACTGTCAGGGAGTGAGGGATGAACAGGCAGAGCACAGAGGGCTTTTAGGGCAGGGACACTACTCTGTATGAAACTATCATACGCTAGTATACATGGCATGGGGGCTTCCCGGGAGTACTAGACGTGAAGAACCCACCTGCCAGTGCAGGAGACATGAGAGGCATGGGTTTGGTCCCCAGGTCGGGATCCCTGGAGAAGGCCATGGCAGCCCACTCCAGGATTCTTGCCTGGAGAATCCCCTTGGAGAGAAAAGCCTGCTGCTGCCACTGCTGCTGCTGCTAAGTCGCTTCAGTCATGTCCTGGAGGGCTACAGTTCATAGGGTTGCAAACAGTCGGACACAACTGAAGCGACTTAACACACATGCACCCATACGTGTCATTCACTAGACACTTGTTCAGACCCATAGAATGTCCAACACCAAGAGGGATTCTTAAGGCAGACTCTGGGTGATGACTATCTGTTGATGTAGTTTCATCCATTGTAACACATAGACCTCCGTGGTGGGGAAGGCAGTTTTGTGTTGGGGGGAGAAGGGGTCTATGGAAATTCTCTGTACTTTCCACTCAGTTTTGCGGGTGAACCAAAAACTGCTCTAGAAAGATGAAGTCTATTAAGAGAAGTCCAGATCGTTGGGATCCACTCATCCTTTCATAAGACTAATTTAGCAGTGTTGGAGCTGGGCCTAGAAATCCACATTTGTAAAACTTCCCACGTGCTGTGATGTCACCCTTAGAGATGCAAAACCTCACCATTTCTCCCGGGAGCTGGCAGAAGCCAAGCCAAGAGAGTTGCAGCTTCATGTTCCCTTTGTGGGAGATTCCCCACCCCACCCCTGGGCTGAGATGGGCCAAGCACCCTAGCCCGGGGAGCAATTTGGGGAGTTTGGCTTTTCATGCCCCAGCTAAGGCCCAGCCTCTTGGATTAGCGAGGTTATCTAGTAAAGTTATTAGATTTGGTGTTCGCCTACCTGGCTAAGGTTTGGTATGGATAGAGGTTGATTTATTGCAACAAACTCCTTCCAAACTTCTCCCATCTCCAGGCTTTTTTGGTTTGGGCCCTTGTTACACACAACCTGCCCTGCCCACCTGTCACCTGGAGGTCAACCCCAAATACTGCTCTCTTTCATCCCTAGATCTTTGAGGGCCACACACTCCCCCTACCTCTCTCCACCCACTTGGGCCAGGCTGGTGTTCTTGCTGCTCCAACATAGGGGCTCCTCCCGGGACGCATGTCCCCACACCCCTCTCTTTCCCATTGCCCATGACCCTTGGCTCTCCCAGCATTGGGCTCACAGCTTCCCTCTGTGGGGAGCTTCTCTGCCTGATCCCTGGGACCCCAGTGCATGGAGCAGGGGTCAATCTCTCTGGATTTGTCTTGAGGCATCCTTCTACCTGCCTCACCCTGCCTGCCAGCGAGGAGGCCACTACTCATTCAAAGAAAGCACAGGAGAAAGCCAGGCTTGGCTGCGTCCATGCACCTGGGCTCCAGGGCTATGGGACCAGGGACGAGTTACCCAGTTTCTCTGAACTTCTGTTTCTTTATCATAAATTGAGACTAATGACGCTTATTTCATAGGACTGTTGGGAGGAGGAAAAGACAGCAGTCATAAAATTGATAAAGTGGTCATGATATTCAGTCCCAACGTTAGCCGAGGTTGGCCTCAGCTGCCCGGGTCTGGCTGCAGCACCGTTCTACGGCTTTGCTGGTGTCTCGATGGCCAGTCCAGGTATAGGGCAGCCACAGGCCTGGTGATGGGCCATGACTGTCCTAAAGCTGAGCCTGGAGCAAGACCTAGAGAAACCCACTCAAAGCCTCAGAGTCAAGAGCAAAGAGGAAGTGTGTAGGGTTGTGGATGCATAGAAGTAGGGTCTGCAGAGCCAGCCAGGGGAGGCATTCAGGCAGCAGACCTGGCTGAGCCCAGAGACCAGGGCAAGAAAGCAGACCAACCACAGAAGGAGGGCTGCAGACAGAACAGAAGTCTCTGCCTGCTTTAGGGAAGAGCTTCTGCACCTCTCTTCACCCAAGGTCTAGAGCATCATGGGAGAGCTCAGGACCATGTCCCTGGAGATCCTGGGGATCATGAGGTTCCCCACTACTGCGTTAGACAGTGCAAATTTGGGGAGACTGTTGGTGCAAGTTTGGGGAGACTGGGTTGGGTGGTGATTCAGGGTTTTGGCTTTGAAACGTTTTCTGTGCTGCAGACTGTGACATCTTGTGTGTTATTAAATCCTCAGAGCTTTAGTTCTTTGGACACTAAAAACCATAGTGTTTTTATGTGAGGGTGGTGATGATGATAAGTCTCAGAAAGTGTTAGGATAGAGTGGGGTGTACAGCAGGCGGTCAGCACAACTTCTTGATGTTCAGTCACTCAGTTGTGTCTGACTCTGCAACCCCATGGATGGCAACATGCCAGGCATCCTTGTCCTTCACTATCTCTGGAGTTTGCTCAGATTCATATCCATTGAGTCAGTGATGCCATCCAACAATCTCATCCCCTACTGCCCCTTCTCCTCCTGCCTTCAATTTTTCCCAGCAGCAGGGTCTTTTACTATGTGTCTGCTCTTTGCATCAGGTGGCTAAAGTATTGGGGCTTCAACTTCAGTATCAACACATCTTAGCTCTAATAACTATTATTATTCTTACACAGGCCACATAGGTAATCAGTGGAAGCAGGAAGATGTGTCTTTCCCTGTACAAAACATGGGTCAGGAAAAAGCAAACAACCTGTCCTTGAGGCTGAAGCTGGGGAGAGGGCCCCTGGGTTACTGCAGTCTTAATGTGAATGTCTGTCCCTTCAAGAAGCAGGTGGGGCTTGAGCGTGTTTCCTTTCTAGGTCAGCCTCCGGAGTCCACGTGTTCATGTCCTATCCTTTCCAAAGGCTGCTTTTCCAGGGTGATCCTGAAAGCATTTGCTGCAGTCAGGCAGGTCCTATCCAATAGTTTCTTGGGAAGGGGCACCAGCTGGGCTCGGAGAGCGGAGGATGTGGGGAAGTTTGATAGGGAAGGGAAGCTCAGGGCTGGAGGCTTGGCCGCAGGGGGAACCCTGAGTGCTCTGTGGTCACTCGGCCTGGACTAGGGGGGCCGCACATCGCCCCTGGCTCTGGATGAGAGCAGGGTCCAGGGGGCTTTTCTTGATCCCTGAGCAGCTACTCTGTGACTGGAGGAGAAAATTCATTGTATTGGGGAAACACGTGGCAGCCCTATAGGCTGCTGTCGGCACTGGGAGGGAGGAAGGACCAGAGAGGCAGGGGCAGGGAGGCTGTGTCAGGCCTTCATCTAAGAGCCTCCGGCTGAGTTCCGCCTCCGTTTTCACTCCTTTGGTCCCAGGTGCTAACATCGATGTCCAATGTAAATTCCATCTCAAGCCACCTTTACTCATTTAGCAAAAAAGTCAAATTTGCTGAACAGTTCTCATGGTTCATTGGTTCATCGCACAAAGATTTCTTCCAACTTAGCCTTGGAGGGTTTTGCTGCTCAGAAGGTGTGCCTGGTGGGTTTTTTTTCCTGGTCTGGGATGACATTTCACCTCCAACATATCTGGGAACAAGTATGAAGAGTGTGGTGACCCTGAGGGCCTCCCTGTCATCCCAGGCAGGACAGGGAATGCAGGCTGGGGCTGGGGTAAGAAGGAGGTGAAAGGGGTGGATTAAAGGGGGTGGGGTATGTATAGGGGGCCCTGCCAGGTGGCACAGGCCTTATGATAGCAGAACAGAGCCTGTTGGCTTTTCTTTCTTGGGAGAGCTGTCATTCGGGTAGCCATCTGTGTGTTCTCCTATTATTTAGTTTGATGTCTCGTTAGAATAGAAAGATTTCAAAATTAGCACCAACATTTGAGAAGAAATAAAATCTCTTCCATATGCCACTTAGCTCGGGTGGCACCAAAAAAGGCAGAACTGATTCCCAGAATGTTCTGCTTATCGCCCCCTTGCCCAGGGCTCATCCAGCACTGTTCTCAGACATGCCGCTGCCTCCAGGGAGATCTCATTTCTACTTTCACTGCTCCCTGCTGCTCTCCACCCTGGCTCACTCCAGGCCACCTGTCCTCTGGCATTCACCTGGCAGGGGTGAGGTGGGTGGGGGGGGGGGAGAGGGGGCAGGGGTGGGGGTGAAGGCTGGCCCCCTTGTCCTGGCACTTGGGCTCTTCCCCAGGGAAGAGGTGAGCAGAGCTTGAGCATCCATTGATGGGGCCACACCACGTTCTCCCAAAGGCCCTGCCACGCCTCCTCTCACCCTAAGCAGGAAGATAGATGTCATTAACCACCATCTCAAGGTTTACATAGAACCTTCAACTAGGTTCCCTATGAAGGCAGGCGCACATCTGTGGACCACCCATGCCTAGCAGGATTCTGTTTCCTGATGGGTTCACTGAGATCTTTGCAACATATTCAGCACCATATTCTGGGGACATAGGTCTCCAAGTATTTTATGGTGCCCTGCTGTTGAGAAAAAATTCTGAGATATTGACCTTTTATTGGTAAATGAAACAGCCTCTTGCATCTCAACCAAGTAAATGATATTATTCTGGTTCACAAAAGCCCCTGAAGTGAGAGTGAATTCTCTTATAAAGGCAACAGTACAGATTCTTATCAGACAGGACTTTCTTTTTCCCTTTAGGAAAAAGATATAGATGATATGGGTGACCTATTCTTAAAAATCATTAACTAGTCCCAACTATCAAAATTTATTCTTAAAATACCTACATCCTTAGGTTTTAGCTTTTGAGCTGTCAGAGCATAGAACCAATGCCCAGGGTTCCAGAGCTGAGTTCTATTCTTGGAGCTTTCCTTTTCCTCTCCTTTTTCAAAAACTCCTTGAGATCAAGTAAAATAAAGTGAATTTAATATTAGCAAAACCTGATTTATATTTTTTTGATTAATAGATGGAAGTACAAAAATACACCAGTTTCCTGTCATATACAGGAAAAATGACCACATTCCACATCACTGTGTTCTAAATAGTTATTCAGTTCAGTTCAGTCACTCAGTTGTGTCCAACTCTTTGCGACCCCATGAACCTCAGCATGCCAGGCCTCCCTGTCCAACACCAACTCCCGGAGTCCACCCAAACTCATGTCCATTGACTCAGTGATGCCATCCAACCATCTCATCCTCCGTCGTCCCCTTCTGGTCCTGCCCCTAATCTTTCCCAGCATCAGTGTCTTTTCAAATGAGTCAGTTCTTTGCATCAGGTGGCCAAAGTATTGGAGTTTCAGCTTCAGCATCAGTCCTACCAATGAGCACACAGGACTTATCTCCTTTTGGATGGACTGGTTGGATCTCCTTGCAGTCCAAGGGACTCTCAAGAGTTTTCTCCAACACCACAGTTCAAAAGCATCAATTCTTCAGTGCCCAGTTTTCTTCACAGTCCAACTCTCACATCCATACATGACCACTGGAAAAACCATACCCTTGATTAGATGGATCTTTGTTGGCAAAGTAATATCTCTGCTTTTTAATATGCTATCTAGGTGCCATGAAATTAAAAGAAGGAAAGTTATGACCAACCTAGATAGCATATTGAAAAGCAGTGATATTACTTTGCCAACAAAGGTCCGTCTAGTCAAGGCTATGGTTTTTCCAGAAGTCATGTGTGGATGTGAGAGTTGGACTGTGAAGAAAGCTGAGCACCAAAGAATTGATGCTTTTGAACTGTGGTGCTGGAGAAGACCCTTGAGAGTCCCTTGGCCTGCAAGGAGATCCAACCAGTCCATTCTAAAGGAGATCAATCCTGAGTGTTCTTTGGAAGGACTGATGCTAAAGCTGAAACTGCAATACTTTGGCCACCTCACGTGAAGAGTTGACTCACTGGAAAAGACTGTGATGCTGGGAGGGATTGGGGGCAGGAGTAGAAGGGGACAACAGAGGATGAGATGGCTGGATGGCATCACCGTCTTGATGGACATGAGTTTGAGTGAACTCTGGGTGTTGGTGATGGATAGGGAGGCCTGGCGTGCTGCGATTCATGGGATCACAAAGAGTCAGACATGACTGAGTGACTGAAATGAACTGAACTGAACTGAGGTTGGTCATAACTTTCCTTCCAAGGAGTAAGCATCTTTTAATTTCATGGCTGCAATCACCATCTGCAGTGATTTTGGAGCCCAGAAAAATAGTCAACCACTGTTTCCAGTGTTTTTCCTCCATCTATTTGACATGAATAGTTATTTGCAAACTTGATATAGGTAGAGCTCTGTTCTCTGGGCCGTTTGTCACTGGCATAGATTAACTAATCAAATCAGATGGTTGATACCTTGGAGCCTTTGAAGTCTGAGGTCAGGAAACCTTAGTGGAGAGGGAGGCTCCCTTCGTGGAGGGAGTGGAGAGGTGGATGGAGAGTGGGCCTTCTGGGTGAGGAGAGGCTCCCGGGCACCTTAGAGAAGGTGGGTGCTGTCCCGTAGGAGTGGCACTGCTGCCTCCCTCTCCCTCCTCTGCCATCCCATCTGGAGTGTCATCATTGGAGGACATAGTGAGAAGGTGGCCATGGATAAGCTAAGGAGAGAGGTTTCAGAAGGAACCACCCCTGCCCACACCTTCAGCAGCCTCCAGTGCTGTGAGAAAATAATTGTCTCTTGTGTGAGGCTCCTGGTCATAGTACTTTTGTGCTACAGCCTCAGCAGACCAATATATAGTGAGTAGGGATGACGTGAAATGAATTCTGATTGCTTGGTTGCAAAGTCCACAGTTCCTTACCCACTATGCTGCCCTAGAAAAGCCAGGCTTCTTGGTCTCAATAGAGAAATTCAGGGGCTGGAAAAGCCCTCTGCCATCTCTGTCTCAGAGGTGGTGCTACTCAGGAAGCTACCTGCCTCCTTGCATTCCGGAGCAGCTTGCAGGTGTGAGGGATGGCAGGGGAGCCTGCGGGGGGGGGGGGGGTTCAGTCAAGGTTGTCTACCCCCTCTCCTTGACTGGGGCTTCCCAGGTGGTTCTAAGTCACTTCAGTCGTGTCCGACTCTGTGCAACCGCATAGATGGCAGCCCACCAGGCTCCCCTGTCCCTGGGATTCTCCAGGCAAGAACACTGGAATGGGTTGCCATTTTCTTCTCCAAAGTGATAAAGAACTCGCTTGCAAATCAGGAAATGTAAGAGATGCAGTTTCAATCCCTGGGTTGGGAAGATCCCCTGAAGGAGGTCATGGCAACCCACTCCTGTATTCTTGCCTGGAGAATCCTATGGACAGAGGAGTCTAATGGGATACAGTCCATGGGGTCACAAAGAGTTGGACACGACTGAAGCAACTTAGCACACATGCACTCTCTTTGATCATCAGACAGTCTTTAGTCTTATCTGTTATGTACTTCTAGTTCTGTGTAATACTTCACTTACCCAAAATTATCCCACTGATTGGTGGCTGAGGGTGAGGAGGAAGGACTTGAATGACACTTATGTAGAACAAAGCCTTCCTTTTATACCTGGGAGAATGATGGACCAGAGAAGGTAAGTGGTAGATCTGGAGTCACCCAGAGTTGGAAATGCACTCAGAAACAGAGCCCAGTTCTCCTGACTCACAGGCCAGGGATCCTGCCATCCCCACAGTGCCATCTCCCTGGTGATAGAGGACAGAAGATGGCAGGTATCTCAGCACCTTGGAGGGACCAAGTTCCAGGACCCTAGGGCATCAGGCTTGGAGGAGTCCAGGAGGCATGTGGGTAGTGAGGCAGTGAAGGCTCCAGTAAAGAGCAGGCATCCCTCCTGCTTGGTCCTTCACGGAGCATCCAGATGTCATCTTCCCTCACTGTGGAGCAGGAGCCACGTGGAAGGGAGCGGGTAGAAATCAGTACTGAGCTGTTGGCAGTAGGCGAGTAGGAAGTCTTAGCATTTCTCAAGCTCCCCATGCAAAGTCTGACTCAGTTGGCCTGGCTGGACCTGATCTGGGGTCTTTAACAAGCCCCCAGCTGATGCAGATGTGCCAATGGGACCCATGATGGTTCATTTTATGTGTCCACTGGGCTGAGTCAGTGTCCAGATACTGGGTCAAACTCTATTTAAGATGTTTCTGTGAAGGCATTTTAAAAAATGAGACGAATATTTACATCAGTAGATTAAAGCAGAGTGGATCGTCCACCCCCATTTATGGGTGGGCCTCATCCAATCAGTGGAGGTCTCAGGAGAATAAAGATGGACCTCCTTGGAAGAAGAGGGAATTCTGCCAGCAGAAGGCCTTTGGAAGTGAACTGTGGCTCTTCTGGGTCCCAGCCTATGGCTTGCCCTGTAGATTTGTTCACCAAGCTTCCACAATCCTGTGGGCCAACTCCTTAAAATAGTCAACCAATCTCTCTCTCTCTCACACAAACACACACACCCCCCACACACCCACATTGGCTCTGCTTTCTGTTTTTCTGGATAGCCCTGATAGCTACAAGACCACAGTCTGTGCAGTGAAGGTGTGTTTCTTAGTGAGACACGCAGCTGCCGCTGCCGCTGCTAAGTCGCTTCAGTCATGTCCAACTCTGTGTGACCCCATAGACGGCAACCCACCAGGCTCCCCTTTCCCTGGGATTCTCCAGGCAAGAATACTGGAGCAGGTTGCCATTTCCTTCTCCAATGCATGAAAGTGAAAAGTGCAAGTGAAGTCGCTCAGTCGTGTCTGACTCTTAGTGACTCCATGGACTGCAGCCTAGCTCTTCCTGTCACTGTGAGATTTTGGACACAATATCCCAAATCTTTGCTTCCTTCTCTGTAAGACAGAGGCTACATACTTAGCACAGGGCCTGGCACTTAGGAAACTCTTAATAAATTAGAAATATAACCTCATCCACACATGATGGTTATCACTGTCAAAAAACTAGAGAAAGACTTGTCTCTGCCTTCAGAAAATCTTGTCTCTTCTCCTAAGCAGTGAAACCTCACCTTTTCTTAGAAATCTGAAGGAAATGAGACTGGACAGGCCTTTCCCAGAATCTCCATTGTGTTTTAGTCTGCATCCTGGACTGGAGGCATCCTTTCCTCCACCCATGCGTCCCCTGGCCTGTCCGCCTGGGTCCTAGGGGCCCTACTTCCCACCTCCCCCTCACTGCCTGGCAGGAAGGAGAGAGCAGACTGGTTTCCAGTCAGGACATGCTTGCCATCAACTCCTTTCCTGGGGGCAGGGCCATCTTTCCTGTCTTGTTTTAATTGGCATCAATTAGTGTAGTTTTCTGGAGAAAGACCAGAAAAGCAATTTCCTATCTGAAGGGCAGAGACCATGAACTCTCTGCAGACTGGCTGTCTTCAGAACTAGCTCAGACCTACAGGCTCATTTTGCCCCACACCAGGCAGGCCCCCTGACTTAGAGTTATGTACAGAGGCCCTGGCTGAGATCAGAGAAGATTATTCTGGAACCTTGGAGCTCCAGGATTTCTTCACGGTAGGGGCATGGATTCAGAAATTTGGTTGTGGGTAGGGTGATAGAATCATCAGATCCAGCTGTGTTTGCAGAGCCATCCTGCTGGTTTTACTTTAGGTGCCAAATTAAAGAGCACAGAGATGGCCAAGTCCAGCCCACCACCTGACTTTGTAAATAAAGTTTTATTGGAACATGGCCCCATGCCCACTGTTAATAGGGGCTGATGGGAGCAGTTGTGACAGAGGCTGTATGATCCGTCCAAGCCTGGATATACTTACAGTCTGGCCATGGCAAGAGAAGTCTGCTGACCCCTGACAATGACAGAGCAGTTTTCTAGCAATGCTGCATTTATGACAATGTTTACAGAAAAATAAGAAAGCATCATTTGCTCATTTCAAATGATAACATTTATATCTGGGACATCTCTGTGGGTGAGGCAGTGAGAACATGGGAAGGGAGGAGGGTACATGATCCATTTGCCCATGTGTTCGGTGACCACAGGGCTGCTGCTCATCACTCCAGCTTCAGCAGGTCCTGGTTCCTGCCTGGCATTCTGCTTCTGACTTCTGCAAGGAGCTCCTTACTCTCACTCTGAGCAGTTCCTCAGTTTTTTCAGGTCCTGCCATCCATGGAACCTGAGCTGTGCTTCCCGTGCCCCATCCAGACCCCCGGACTGAGCCTCTGTGCCTGAAGGCCACTGGCAGTCAGAAGCCAGGGTCCCCCAAGGGGCCTGGATTGACTTCACCTGTGGGCGGTGAGAGTTCCTGGATCTGTTTATCCAGGGGTCACGCTCAAGGATGGAACCTGCTGCTGGCTGACAGCCTGCTCAGAGGAGGCTTGAGCTGTTTATAACCTGGCAAGCACTCCGTGTTTCTCCTACATTTCATTTAAGCCCAACTGAAGCTCTGGCTATGGCAGAGTGGTCTTCTCTCTTCCTGTTACTGAGGAAGTGGAGTCTCAGGGAAGGGAGGTGAAATGCTCAAGGTCCCACAGGCTGGCTCCCTGTTCCTGGTGGCCTGCAGGTAAAGGCGGACATGGGCACCCCAGGAGCAGTCAGCAGGGGTCCACCCAGGCCCTGTGATCATCTTCCCACTGGCAGCTCAGTGCAGCAACCCCTCGGGAAGAAGGCTGGGATCTGCCCCAGGCAGACGCAAAGTAGAGTCCGTATATCCGGCCTGGGCAGTGCATGCTGGGGCCTCATCACCTGTGGGGTCTTGGACTTGAGTCCCTAAAACCTCTCTGGGTCTTTCCTGTGGGCTTAATAGGTGACTAACATGGAATGGGAGAGCCACAGGTGCTTTTCTGACTCAGACTCTTGCTGGGAGCCCTGAACATACCCCATCTCCACCACCATGTGTAACTAGAAATGAATACACCCCTGAACCATGTCTTTACAAAAACCCAAAGCACTCAGAAGTTTTTCTCAGGATGCCTGTGTCCAAAATATTTTTAATGGAAATCATCAAAATCTTTAAAGGAAATAATCAAAAATAGGTGCTGGGGTCCCTGTGTTGATGCTGCCATAAGTATGTTCTCAGCTTTTCTACCAAGGACTCAGGATGGGGTGATACGTTTGGTGAAAGGGGCACTGTGTATCTTCCAGGTCCCAGCGGGGAGAGCGCAGAGCCGGAGAGCATCCAGCCTGGGGGCACCTTAGCTGGTCTGGGGCTGTTTCTACACAAATGCCTAAAAGAATTGTGCCCAAATAGCCACTTATTACCTTTCCTAATCACTCTTGAAGGTTTTGGAGTTCCCAGGTATTGCAGTGGTAAAGAATCTGCCTGACCCATCACTTTCATCAGATTCATAAGGGATTCTTTGACCAAAGAGGGTTAAGGGCTGCTGGTCTGTAACATAAGTTTCTATTGATTACCAGCTTATTTGGCACCCTTGCATCGTCTTAGAAAGGCAGAGAGACCAGGTGGGGTCCTGGTATCACTGAGGGAAGTACTGAGAGCCCCCTTGTGATGGAGGAAAAGCTAGGGGATGCCAATGGGGGCTGCCTGGGATGTGCCAAATGGGGCCAGCCACAAGCCTGTTCACCCCAAAGAGCTGCCACTTTCCCAAACTCAGCTTCACTTTTGGGGTCACTCCATGAGAGGGCTGAAGAGCCAGGAAAGGCTGGGCTGGCTGTGGATGGGCACAGCTCCTCCAGGTGCTGGATGCCCAGACTGCTTCTCACCCACACACAGCTCATTCTCACTTCCAAGTTCACCTCCCAGACACTTGGTCCCAGGTTTTGTCGGCCCTCTGTGGGCGCCCTGGCTTTTGTCTTTCCTTTGAAGACATTTGTTGCATGGCTGGCAGAATAGATTCAAGCCCTAAAGGTAATAGTCAGGTCTGAAACAGCCATGGCTTTGCTGAGATCAGTTTCCCAGTGACATGACATGTGGACTTCACAAACGGCCCGTCCCCAAGTCTCTCACGCTCATGGTCTCTAGGCAGCCTGTGCTCACAGAGCTTGGCTCCCAGGAACATCGTGAAGAGGCTGAAGAGAGGCAGAGAGGCGCCAGAGCCCTGATCCACCACTGCCCTCTGTGGGAGGGGCCCCTGGAGACACCTGTCTGTGCTGCAGCTGCTGCACTCCGTTGGTTCTTCTGTCTGTCCATTTGCCTTCCTACATACAGGCACACACATGCACACACACATGCACACACAGACACACCTAGACATACACAGACACACACACACATATACACAAACACACATGGGCATATGCATTTCCAGGGTCTTTTAGGGCCTGAACAGTATCTATGGCAGACATTTCAAATCCTCAAATCAGCCTGTGTGACAGTCGCACACCACGTGGAGAGACCTCATGCTGGGGGCCGTGGAGCTGGGAGCAGGAACAGGGTAGGCAGAACGGGAAGGGACGAAACCAGGTTTCACCCCAGGCCCTCGGCTAGGTAGCTGCTAATACTGTGGAGGTGGGACACTCTGAACTGGGGAAGAGAGGCAACTTCAAGGGAAGAATTAAGACATGGACTTGGAGGAGGATGGGAGAGATGGGTGAGCTCTAGCAGCAGAATTGACCTTGAAGGGCTTGAGGGTTGCTCTTGAGGGGCTGGCCATGGACTGGGGGAGAATTGTTCTTAAAGAGAAAAACTGCAGGAGAAAGCACTGCTTATACGATATACAACAGCCTCCAGTGACCAGGAAGAAGCACATGGAAAGAGTTTCCTTTGGGGCAAACGTAGTGAGTCTCCCGTCCTGGGACAGCATCCAGGCTGGGCCTGAGTCAGGAAACCCTGCAGAGCATCACAAAAATGTATGCATCTGTGCTCCAAGGCCAGGCCTGGAGGGATCCTGGCATCGGAGTGTCAAGAAGGTCTGGGGTGAATCTGGTGCCCTGCTGGGTAGAGGACCCCGGCCCAGCCCACACCTCAGACCTGACCCCCGACTTGTGGGCAGTCCCTGCCCCAGACATGACATATCAGCTGAGGTCAACCTGTTTTGAGTCACTTTTGACAATCTTTGATCTTCTGAATGATAGACTGGAACTCTGGATAATTACTAGTTGACCAGTTAGCATCTTATGGAGCAGTTAGCGTTCCATGCAGAGGAGGGCGTGGACCCTGAAGTAGCCAAGCAGGGGCAGACCTACATCCGCACCCCTCCTCTAGGCTTCCCTCCGCCGCCCACCCCAGCTCTGTTCACTGTGTGCCCCTCTGTCTACTCTGATCCCACCATCCAGCTCCCTCGAGTGCCTGTCACATGAGATGCCCCCAGGGGCCTTTTGAGGCAGGCCAGGAGCTCCGCCTTCTGGAGTGAGTCATGCGCTGAGGATGTGGATCGGGGCGGGGTGTGTCCATGGTCTGCAGCGGGTCTCTCAGGAGGCTGAGTCCCTCCTTGATCCCTCAGTTCACCTCCCTATAGAATGCAGGCTTCCTTCAAGGGGAGACAGCTAGGGCCTGCCTGATGCTGTGCTGGAAGCAAAAATGTAACAAAATACTCAGTATCCCCAGGAGTAACCATACCAGATAGGGACACTGGGAGGTTGGTTCAGGGAACTCAGTGTTATTTCTACAGAGAAAACAGGGCACAAAGGATGGCTTTGTGTTCTCACTTGCATGCTCTCTTGGCTGGAGCCAGCCTCAGGGAGGGAGGGGTCAGATCAGGCTCTCAGGAGTTCAGGTTCCTCCTGGCTCACTTCTCCCCATTGCTGTGTGAGCAGGTGCAGCATTAGGAAGCTGAGGGTGAAGGGGTTGGGGGAGGGCAAGTATCAGAAATTTGACTGCAGCCCACCTCTCCTCTCCCAGGTCTGGTTATGGTGAACGTGCTCCAGATGGACAATTCTCCAAATAAGTAAATGATTTTATGAGGAGTTCTTAATAACATGAGAAATATTTACACTATGATGTTATGTGGAAAAAAAACCAAAACTACACTCCAAAATGAACTCCATGGGCTACCCAGGTCCTGGGTGGGAGCCTGGAGTGTGTCCATTGATGGAATTCCACCAGTCCCAGGGTCTGATGGCTGCGTGGGCAGACCAAGCACGGAGGAGGGACGATCCTGGGAGGAGGAGAGCAGCATGGCCAGTTACAGAGCCTGGAGGGAGGGCTGTGGACCTCGTCTTGGCCCAGCTGCATGGACGTCACTTTGTCTTCCCGCAGGAGGGCTGGGAACGCAGGAGGCCTCCGGCGCCGTGCTCTGGGAGTAGACAAGCTGCGGGTGTCCTGCCTCGCACCCTGCTCTGCCTAGGCTGCCTCCTGCTTCTCCGCAGAGGCTCCAGAGAAGGGATGGGGCCCAGTGGGGCCAGCACAGCCCCAGGAAGCAGTGTCACCCTATGCAAGTGGCTCCTGTACTGAATTAACCATGTCTTTCATTTTTGTTATTTGGGGCTTTGCTCACCCTAGAAGGGCTGCCCCTCCTAGGACAGGTCAATTCCCAGAGATGAGAAAAAATTCACCAGGGGGAGCACTTTTCAAATGCAAAGCAAACAACCTAGAGCCCACCCCTGCCCCCCACCTCCTGTGCAGCTCTCACATGGGGCCACTGTCCCCCTGCCCTAGTCAGCCGGCCAGATACCAGACAACCATGGGCAGCCCCTGTGCCCCAGAGCCCAGAGATGATCCAAACCAGCCAGTCCTGCCCTGCTGACCCTGCCTCGCCCGTTCCTTCCCCCAGAAACCACAGCAAAGCCTCCTGCCCTTGATTTCCCCCTCTCTGCCACCTGACCAACCTGGAGCTTTCCCTGCTGAGTCCCCGAACTCCGAAAAGTATGTTGCACCCCTTCCTCTTGGGAACAATGAGTAATAAACTATCTTTTCAATGGAGTGGTCCCCTCACCTCACCTCATGTTTTCTATTAAGACTTTGTGTTTTAGGATACGTGTCCTGAAGATGCAGCTGCTACCCTCGTGAGGATGCGCCAGAAACAGAGTCCAGCCCTGGGGGATGAGGGCAGAGGAGGGGAGGTAAGCAGGAAGGAGGACCTGAGATGCTGTGTGGGGGCAGCTGTTCTTGAGGACGCACTCCAGGGGCCCCAGAACTACACGAAGGAGAGTCCTGTGCTACAGGAGGCAGGCAGGGAGCCAGCTCGTGGGAGTGCGCTGCACACACAGAAGGCTCTGGGGACGGAAGGATGCACTGGGAAGCTGTCTGTGGGGGTATCTTCTTTGCCTTTGTATATGCAGCCTCCTGGTCCAGAGGTCAGTGGAGAGGATGCTATGCACTGGTGATAGGGGAAGGTTTGGATTTATTTCTGTTTGTTTACTGGTCCCAGTCTCTGGAAGAAAGACGATATGAATCAGCAGCAGGCAGGTGTGCTCGGTCAGGACCCTCTTCTGGCTGGGACCTTGATGAGAAGCAGGGCCCTCCACACTGAGAAGTACGAATCTGCCTAGGGTCAGCCTCACAGCCCAGCTGTGGCCACAGAGACGCTCGCTCCCCAAGTTCACTGGGAAACCACACTTACCCGCTCAGGTTCTCAGCCCCTGCAGAAAAGTCTGTGAGGTAGCCATGTGGAATTAGTGCACAGCTGCCAAGCAACAGGCACAGGACCCAGAGAATGAGGAGGGGGCAGGGTGATTTCCCACTGGATGCCCAGGGACAGGGATCAGGTGTGCTTCCCTTGGGGAGGTTTGGGCCTCAGTGTCAGCTTTGCATGGGACCCTGCTACTGCCCACCTCGGGCTGGTCGTTCACCCACTCTGGGCTGCAGTCTGCCTGTCTAACGGGCGGGGCTCCTGGGGCTGCGTCACATTTCCAGACTGACTGTGCGAAGTCTTCTCTCCCTCCTCTTCCCCTCACCCCATTCGAGCAGAAGTGGACTCTGAGCGTGGCCCTGGAAGAGAGAGGGTTGGGGGGTATAAACCCAATGTCTGTGGTAAACAGGGAGGGAGAGAGGGCCTTTCCCTCACATGGGAAATATGTCCCTGAGGAGAGTAAGAGGAGAAAGAGAAGAAAGAGGAAGATGGAAAAGATGAAGTATGAGAGAGATTTGAGGCTTCTGAGGACACCTTCATCCTGAGTGTACCACTGAGGGAGTCAACAAGAACCCAGGCTAAAGTGGTGGCTGGTGCCTGGGGCACAGAGGTCATGAACAGACCCTGTGCCCAGCCTTGGCCTGGAAGCCCCACCCCAAGGCTGTGGGGGTGGGCACAGGAGGCTCCTGCCATGACAGGTAGGATGCGGGTCCCCCATCCGCACTTGCTGGGCCCCCACATCCCATGCTGTCCAGCCTGGTCAGAACAGGAGAGAGAAGCGCTGAGTCAGGCATGTGTGTGTGTGTGAGTTCAGTCGCTCAGCTGTGTCTGGCTCTTTGTGGCCCCATGGATTATAGCCTACCAGGCTCCTCTGTCCATGGAATTTTCCAGGTAAGAATACTGGAGTGGATTCCTGATTCCTACTCCAGGGATCTTCCAGATCCAGGGATCAAATCTGCCTCTCTTGTGTCTCCAGCATTAGCAGGCAAATTCTTTACCCTTAGCTTCTTCAGGAAAAGGGTGAGTCAGGTAGAATTAACTTAAAATATTTACAATCTGGTGAAAAAAGATTCAGGTGTCTCTCTATACACATCAAACAAGAACTTTCCATCCCCTTCCACCCAGGCTCTGGTAAACTCTATTCTCCCAGCTGTCTCAATGAAGTTAACAACCCTAGGAACTTCATGTAAGTGGAATTATGCAGTAATAGCCCTTTCATGACAGACTTATTTCACTCAGCATAATGTCTTCAAGGCTTCCTAGGCGGCGCTACTGGTAAAGAACCTGCCTGACAGTGCAGGAGACATAAGAAATGCGGGTTTGATTCCTGGGTTGAGAAAATCCCCTGGAGGAGGGCACAGCAACCTACTCCAGTGTTCTGGTCTGGAGAATTCCATGGACAGTGGAGCCTGCAGGCTATGGTCTGCAGAGTCACACAAAGTTGGACATGGCTGAAAAGACCTGGCACGCACATAATGTCTTCAAGGTTCATCTATGTTAGAGCATGGGTCAGAGTCTCCTTTCTTCTTAAGGCTGAACCATATTCCATTAAATGTGTGTGTCACATTTGGTTTATTCAACCCACTGTTTGGGTTGCTTCCACCTTTTGGCTGTCATGAATAACTGTGCTGTCAGCATGAGTGTACAAACATCTCTTAGAGTCTCTGCTTTCAGTTCTTTGGGATAAACATCTAAGAGTGGAATTGCTGAATCACATGGTAACATGTTCAACTTTTGAGGAACTGCCAAACCATTTCCCATAGCGACTGCATCATTTTATGTTCCTATCAGCAATGTACAAAGATTTCAGTTTCTCTGCATTCTCACCAACACTTGTTATTTTCTTCTTTCTGAAGTAAAATCCATCCTAATGAATATGAAAGTGAAAGTGAAGTCGCTCAGTTGTGTCCGACTCTGCGACCCCATGGATTGTAGCCTACCAGGCTTCTCTCTCCATGGGATTTTCCAGGCAATAGTATTGGAGTGGGTTGCCATTTCTAATTGTCATTTTTATTTGCAATTCAATAATGGCTAGTGAAATTCAGCATCCTTTCACATGCTTCTTGGACATTTGAATATATTCTTTGAAGGACTGTCTATTCAAGTCCTTTACCATTTTTCAATTGGGTTGTTTATTGGTGAGTTTGAAGAGTTATTTATATATTCTGGCTATTAATCCCTAATCAGATATATGATCTGCAGATATTCTGTCCCTTTCTCTTAGTTTTTGTTTTACTCTCTCTATGGTGTCCATCCTTTGATGCACCAAAGTTTGAAAACTTGATGAACTCTTATTTTTCATTTTGATGCCTTTTCTATCATTTTCAAAAAACTATTGCCAAATCCAATGTCATAAAACTTCTCCTACATGTTTTCATCCTAAGAGTTTTATAGTTTTATTTTTCACACTTAGGCCTTTGACCAAATTTGAGTTAATTTTTGTATAGCATGTAAGGTAGGATTCAATTGTATTTTTTACACGTGGATATCCAGTTTTCTCAACACTATTTGTGGAAAAGACTGTCTTTTCCCCATTGAATGATCTTGAAACCTTTGTTGAAAATCAGTTGACCATATATACAAGGGCTTGTTTTTGAGCCTTTATTGTAATTCACTGGCCTTGGCCTGTATGTCTGGATTATGCAGTACTGTACTGTTTTGCTTTTGTTGTAGTGGTGATTTAATCACTAAATTGTGTCCGACTCTTGTGACCTCTTGCACCGTAGCCTACAAGGCTCCTCTGTCCATGGGATTCTTCAGGCAAGAACACTGGAGTGGGTTGCCATTTCCTTCTCCAGGGGATCTTTCTGACCCAGAAATCAAACCGAGGTCTCCGGCTTTGGAGGCAGATTCTTTACTGACTGCACTACAAGGGAAGACCTCTTTTGTTGTAGTTTGAAACTGAGAAACGTAGGACATCAAATTTGTTCTTCTTTTTCTAGATTGTTTGGCTATGTGGGGCCCCTTGAGGTTTCATATATATTTTAGGGTGGATTTTTCTATTTCTACAAAAAATTTTGAGGTTTTGGTAAGGATTCCATTAAATTTGTTGATTCCTTCAGATAATCTTGCTATCTTCATAATATGTCTTCTAATCCATGGGCAAAGTATGTCTTTTCACTTGTTTGTGTCTCTTCAATTACTTTCAGCCATGTTTCATAGTTTTTAGTGTACTAGTCTGTTGTCTCCTGGGATAATTTTATTCCTAGATAATTTATTCTTTTTGATGTATTATAAATGCAATTTTTCTCTTAATTTCCCTCTTTAGGAAAGTGAAGTCACTCAGTCGTTTCCGACTCCTTGCGACCCCATGGACTGTAGCCTACCAGGCTCCTCTGTCCATGGGATTTTCCAGGCAATAGTACTGGAGTGGATTGCCATTTCCTTCTCCAGGGGATCTTCCTGACCCAGGGATAGAACCCAGGTCTCCCGCATTATAGACAGACGCTTTAAAATATAGAGATGAAACTGATTTTTGTGTGTTGATTTTTTTATTCTGCAAGTTTGCTGAATGTGTGTGTGTAATTTTTAGAGTTTTCTACATATAAGAACATATGATCTGTGAGTAGAGATAATTTTTCTTCCTTTCCAATGTTTATATCTTTTATTTCTTTCTCTTGTTTAAT
Organism: Capricornis sumatraensis; assembly: GCF_032405125.1. Classification (NCBI taxonomy): domain Eukaryota; kingdom Metazoa; phylum Chordata; class Mammalia; order Artiodactyla; family Bovidae; genus Capricornis; species Capricornis sumatraensis. Next base: position 44,097,741 of record NC_091078.1, read on the forward strand.
TGTTCTGACTAGAACTTCCATTGCTATGCTGAATGGGAAGTGCCCAAACTGAAATTTCTTGTTTTGTTCCTGCTCTTAGGGAAAAAAGCTTTAAGTTTTTCACCATTGAGTATGATGTTAGTTGTGGATTTTCATATATGCCCTTATCATGTTGGGAAAGTTTCCTCCTATTTTTTTTAGTGCTTTTATCATGAAAAGGTATTGAATTTTGCTTTTTCCGCATTAATTCAGATGATCATGTGTTTTTCCCTCTTCTTTCTATTAATGTGATATAGTAATTGAATGATTTTCATATGTGGAGCCATTCTTGCATTCTAAGAATAAGTCCCATGTGGACAAGGGGTATAATCCTTTTAATATGCTGCCAAATTTGGTTTGTTGGGGATTTTTCCCATCGATATTCATAAGGGATATTGGTCTTTTTTTCTTGTAGGTTGTTTTTTGTCTTTGGTATCAAGTTAATCCTGGCTTTATGAAATAAGAAGTATTTTCTTTTCAATTATTTGAAAGAGTTTGTGAAGGATTGGTGTTAATTCTTTTTAAATATTTAGTAGAATTCACCAGTGAAGCCATCTGGTCCTGAGTTCTTCTTTGTTGGGAGGTCTTTGATTAGTAATTCAATCTCTTTAGTAGTTATAGTTCTATTTAAATTTACTATTTCCTCATGAGTCAGACGGAGAAAGTGATGGCACCCCACTCTAGGACTCTTGCCTGGAAAATCCCATGGACAGAGGAGCCTGATGGGCTGCAGTCCATGGGGTCACTGAGAGTTGGACACGACTCAGTGACTTCCCTTTCACTTTTCACTTTCATGCATTGGAGAAGGAAATGGCAACCCACTCCAGTGTTCTTGCCTGGAGAATCCCAGGGATGGCAGAGTCTGGTGGGCTGCTGTCTATGGGGTCGCACAGAGTCGGACACTACTGAAGCCACTTAGCAGCAGCAGCATGAGTCAGATGTGGTAGACTTTGTGGTTTTAGGAATTTTTCAAGTTCATCTAGGTTATCCAATTTGTTGGTGTACAGTTGTTTGTACTGGTCTCTTATAATACTCTTTATTTCTGTAAAATTGGAGGTAATTAAATGTCTACTTTCATTTCTGATCTTAGTCATTTAAATCTTCTCTCTTTTTTCTGAGTTAGTGTAGCTGAAGTTTTCTCAATTTTGTTGATTTTTTTGAAGAACCAACTTCTGGTTTAGCTAATTTTTCTCTATGGTTTTTCTATTCTTTAATTTATCTGCTCTAATCTTTTTGTTTATTTAAATCTTCCTTCTGCTAGCTTTAGGTTCTGTTTGTTCTTTTATAGTTTCTTAATGTATAGATTTAAATTATGGATTTTATATTTTGCTTCTTCAGTGTACACATTTAGAACTATACATTTTCTCTTAGCACTTTTTTTGCTGCATCTTATGTTTTGGTATTTTTTTTCATTATCATTTGCCTCAAAGTGTTTCTAATTTCCTTCATGTTTTCTTCCTCGACCCATTGATTATTTCAGTGGTGCTTAATTTCCACCTATCTGTGACATTTCTGGTTTTCCTTCTGTTATAAACTTCTGGTTTCATTCTATTGTGACTAGAAAATAAAATTTCTGTGATTTCAATATTTTTAAATCTATTGAAAATTATTCTGTGGCCTGGAGAGGGGACAGGATCAGGGGAGTAAAACACCATGAAGCTCTCCTAACATTTTGAAGATCACTTTTTCTTGATTGGGAATTTACTTGGTTACTGTAAACCTTTGACTGTTTTCTTAAACTCCCACAAAATTGGCTCATACAGTTTCTGATTTTTCGTGTGTGATATTTCTGTGGGATGAGACAGTTTGGAGCTTTAGTCTGCCATTCTGCTGACGTCCGTCCTCCAGTGACATCTCTAGTTACATGTTTTTGCTTTATTTTATTTTGGCTGCACTGGGTCTTCATTGCGGTACAGGAACTTCTCTTATCGTGACCCAAGGGCTTCTTTATTGTGGAGTGTGGGCTCCAGAGTCCGGAGTGTGGGCTCAGCAGTTCAGGCTCAGGCTCTCTAGCTGTGATGCATGGGCTCACTAGTTGTAGTGGGCAAGTTTGGTTGCCCCACGGCATGTGGCATCTTAGTTCCCTGATCAGATATCAAATCTGTGTCCTCTCATTGGAAAATGGATTCTCAACCACTGGCCACCAGGGAAGTCCCTAGTTGTGTGTTAACATTTTATCATTGCAGCTGAAAGCCTCTTCAAATCATTGTGAGATGCAGAAGAGAATAAACACATAAACCCTTGGACAAGCTGCTGCACTTCCTGGGTCCCTTGGCATAGGTATGTCAGTGTGAGTCCTTAACAAGATTCCAAAATGAAGTTTTCATTGGGGAGTTTAAGGAGGGTGATTATATAGGAGCCTGAGAGAGCTTCTGGAGAAAAACTGCTGTGAAGACATGCCTCTACTTTTTCTAGGAAAAAACTTACTCAAAGTCATTTAAAATTCTCTGTAGCTAGTTACCAATCTGGTAGAATCTTATAAATTATTATTATTTACGAATTTGCACATGTGTGTGTGCATACATGCTATGGAGAACGCAGTACCCACCTCACTGGCCTCCCATCTGTTCCCCCACCCCTTACCTCCTACCCTAAGAAACTAAAAGAACCTGGGCTCAGTATCCCTTCCAAGGACCTCAAAAGTTGGTGAACTCCTTGTAAAACACTTCACAAACTCATATGGAGAAGGTCTTCCTATTCTCCCCACCCCCTCGCTCCCATCCCACTCAGAAAAGAGGACCATACCTTTCTCTCTGATCAGCATGATTTTAGTGTGCAGCCTCAACCAAAGGCAGAGTGGTCCTGGGCTCCCTTCCTTCAGGATCTGAGGCTCCTCTTAAAAAGAAAGAAACCAGCAAAGCCACAGAGGTAGCCCATGTAATGTGAAGTGAAGTGAAGTCGCTCAGTCGTGCCCGACTCTTTGCGACCCCATGGACAGTAGCCTGCACCACGCTCCTCAGTCCATGGGATTTTCTAGGCAAGAGTACTAGAGTTGGTTGCCATTTCCTTTTCCAGGGAATCTTCCCTACCCAGGGATCGAACCCAGGTCTCCTGCATTGTAGACAAACGCTTTACCATCTGAGCTACCAGGAACTACTGGCCAATTTGGGCACTGGGCTGGTTACTCCCACAAGGTTCTGTCCTCAGAATCTGTACACAGATGAGTGTGCTTGCAATTGTGAACATTTAACTTTGACCACAAACTGGCAAATAGAAAGATCAGTTGTGAACTTCCTGTTTGCTCTTTGTCTTGAGCATCATTGGTGGTTCCTTCTTTCCTCAGAAGCACCTCCCTTTTAATTTAACCCTCAAGTAATTATGCAATTTGTAGAAACTGATAAAAAGGAATATGATCCAGAGAATTGGGCCAGCTGTGTGGGCATGAGACCAAAGGACTCTAAATTTGATTTAATGCTCTGCTGTTGATGTCTTGAAATTCTTAATAGTTTTTGGACAAGGGCCCCATAATTTCATCTACCATCTTTGCAAAGTATATAGCTGTTCCCTTTATGATATGTGACTTCCAATCTTGATTCAAACTTGTGGTGTGACTTGGGCCAGATTTTACCCTCTTTGGGCCTCTGCTTTCTCATCTGTACACAAGGGCAGTGGCTGCATGTTTATTTCTTGCTAAATTCCCAACCCCTAGCACAGTGTCTGATACACATAGGCACTCAAATAATACTTGGGGAATGAATGAATTAAAGTCAAAGAAAACATGTTGCTGAAGATTTGAGAAGGAATGCTGAATTACAGAAATCCACCCCATAAGAATTATAAAGATGAACATTTCACATGGGCCTTATGAAATCAGGATGACAAAAACAGCATTTATCCTCTCTTTCTCTTAGAATTATGCCAGTAATTTACAAAGTAGTGGATAAGGACAAAAGAAAATAGACTTCAGTGGATAAACCTGGGACCAACGCCAGATGTTTCACTGGATCTTATGAGTTCTGCATCTTTATATAAGCCTTCATGGAAAATGGCCTTGCAAGCTATAATGTCAGCTTTGGATATTGCATTTCAGGCCAAGGTCTAGTTCAAATGCAATCTGGAAAAAGTACCATTTGGAAAAGCCGTTTGCCTGCAGCATTTTATTCCTCATTAATATTTGGTCTCACTCAAGACACAGGCAGAACTAAAGGCCAGGCCTGGGAAAGGAGAGGATTTTGCATAAGGATGTCTCTAGGCAGCAGTGTGGGCCTGAACTGGATAAAAATGAAACAGCAGCCCTGGCAGAACTGGGAAGCATTTACTCAAAGTCTGGGATGGCCACTGCTGCCTCTAGACTTCTGGGTTATCTTTCCAACCCTGACCCTTTCCCTGACCCCAGGCACATCTTGGAGGCCATGTCCAGGGTGGGCTTTACCTCTGAGCCACAGAGGGCACTGGGCACAGATGAGCTCTTCAGACTCAAGGCCAAGGTTGAAGTCAGCTCCCAGACCACAGTGCTCCTGCTTGTGGCTGCCTGCCACATGTCCAATAACCTGGGAGGTGCTTCGTGTGTTTTAGGTTTAATCCTTAAAACTCTTAAAAGTAGCTATTTCACCCATTTTGAAAGTGAGTGAATAGTAGGAGGATTGGTTCAAGATGGCTGAGTAGAAGCACGTGCTCTCATCTCCTTCTGTGAGAGCACTGAAATCACAACTAGCTGTTGAACAACCATCCTCAGTAGGATACTGGGAGCCACCAAAAATGATACCCACATCCAAAGATAAAGGAGAAGCCACAATGAAACAGTAGGAGGGGCACAATCATGATAAAATCAAACCCCATACCCACTAAGTGGGTGATCCGCAAAGTGGAGAGCAGTAATACTGAAGAAATCTCCCACTGTAATGAAGATTTGGACCCCACATCAGGCTTCCCAGCCTTGGGGTGTGGCAACAGGACTAGGAATCCCCAGCGAATCTGACTTTGAAAGCCAGTAGGATTTGATGAAAGATTTCCACAGGACTGAGGGAAACAGAGACTTCACTTTTGTAGTGTTAGCCACTCAGTCATGATCAACTCTTTGTGACCCCCTGCCTGCCAGGTTCCTCTGTCCATGGAATTCTCCAGGTAAGAATACTGGAGTAGGTAGCGATTCTCTTCTCCTGGGGATCTTCCCAACCCAGGAATTTAACCTGGGTCTCCTGCAGGCAGATTATTTACTGTCTGAGCCACCAGGGAAGCCCTCCACTCTTGTAGGGCAAAAACAAATTCTTGTCTGCACAAGGACAAGAGAAAGGAGCAGTGAGCCCACAGGATACTGAACTAGACCTATCTACTAGTGTTGAAGGGTCTCCTCTGGAGGAGTGGGTTGGCAGTGACTCATCATGGGACATGGGTACTGGTAACAGCAGTACTGGGAGGTGCTCCTTGGTATGAGCCCTCTTGGAGGTCACTATTAACTCTACCATAGAGCATGTGAACTCCAGGGCTGGGTCACCTCAAGCCAAATAACTAACAGGGAGGAAGTATAGCCTCATCCATCAGCAGACAAACATTAAAGTTTTACTGAGTATAGCACTGCTAATCAGAGAAAGACCCACACAGTTTTTTCCTCCCATTGGGAAGCTTACCTAGGCCTCTTAGCCTCATCCACCAGAGGTCAGACAGAAGTAAGAAGAACTATAATCATGTAGCAATGGAACAAAAACTACATCACAGAAAATTAATCAGAATGAAAAGGTAGAAGATTATGTTCCAAATGAAGAGACAAGATAAAACTTCAGAAAAACAACTAAATGAAGTGAAGACAGGCAATATTCCATAAAAAGAATTCAGAATAATGATAGCAAAGATGATCCAGGATCTTGGAAACAGAACGGAGAAGATGAAAGAAATGTGTACCAAAGACCCAGAAGAACTAAAGAACAAACAGAGATGAACAATACACTAGAAGGGATAACTGAGGCAGGAAAATGGATAAGTGGGCCTAGATGACAGTGAGAGTGGATAAGTGACCTGGAAGATAGAATGGTGGAAATCACTTCCCAAACAGAATATAGATTAAAAAAAAAAAAGAAGAAGACAGCCTAAGAGACCTCTGGGACAATGTTAAACATACCAACATTTCCATTGTAAGAGTCCCAGAAGGAGAAGAGAGAGAGAAATGATCCAAGAAAATATTTGAAGAGATAATAGCTGAAAACTTCCCCAACGTGGGAAAGGAAATAGTCAACCCAGTCCTGGAAGTGCAGAGAGTTCCAAGCAGGATAAATCAAAGGAGGAACACACTGAGACACCTAGTAATCAAACTGACAAAAATTAGAGACAAAGATAAAATATTAAAAGCAACAAGGGAAAAATGACAAATACAATACAAAGGAACTCCCATAAGGTTATTAGCTGATTTCTCAACAGAAACTCTACAAGCCAAAAGGGAATGGCATAATGTATTTAAAGTGATGAAAGGGAAGAGCGTACAACCAAGAAAACCCTACCCAGCAAGACTCTCATTCAGATTTGATGGAGAAATCAAAAGCTTTCAAGGTAAGCAAAAGTTAAGGGAATTCAGTACCACTAAACCAGCTTTTCAACAAATGCTAAAGGAACTTCTTTAGGCAAGAAACACAAGAGAAGGAAAAGACCTACACAAAATAAACCCAAACCAATTCAGAAAATGGTAATAGGGTCATACATATTGACAATTACCTTAGATGTAAATGGATTAAATGCACCAACCAAAAGAGACAGACTGTTGGGCAGATGAAAACATGAGCATGCATGCATTTCCACTTACCACATCACTCTACTTAACCCCCCAAATTGTATATAATTATTTTATATTGTTAGGTTAATCATAATTCCATTATGGCTTACAATTGTAATTATCTTTTATTTTTTGTCTGGCTATTGATTGTGAAAACTGATAAACGTCTTTTACTATTGTGAATATGTAATGTTATTCATTTTAATACCATTGTATACATTACTTTGCCAACAAAGGTCCATCTAGTTAAGTTTTTCCAGTAGTCGTGTATGGATGTGAGAGTTGGACTGTGAAGAAAGCCGAAGAATTGATGCTTTTGAGCTGTGGAGTTGGAGAAGACTCTTGAGAGTCCCTTGGACTGCAAGGAGATCCAACCAGTCCATTCTAAAGGAGATCAGTCCTGGGTGTTCTTTGGAAGGAATGATGCTAAAGCTGAAACTCCAGCACTTTGGCCACCTCATGTGAAGAGTTGACTCATTGGAAAAGACTGTGATGCTGGGAGGGATTGGGGGCAGGAGGAGAAGGGGACGACAGAGGATGAGATGGCTGGATGGCATCACCGACTCGATGGACGTGAGTTTCAGTGAACTCCAGGAGTTGGTGATGGACAGGGAGGCCTGGCCTGCTGCAATTCATGGGGTTGCAAGGAGTCAGACATGACTGAGCGACTGAACTGAACTGAACTGATCATGATTGATCAACAGAAAATAATAGTATTCTATATCATTAAAACTACCATTTAATAGAAGAGCCTGCAATCACTTTTTAAAATCCAGATAGACATTAGAATTATCTTGAAATTTTTTGAAAAATACAAATGTCCAGGTATTGTTTTTTCCTCCAGAGCTCCAGATATGATTCTAATGAGTGGCCATGCTTAGAAACAACTGGGGTACATGACGATCTTTTACTTTATCCAGTTTGTTTTTCCATCTCATACTCAGGGCTACCATGTCATTTACTTTATGATACCTGATTTCACTATGTCTTTTTTTGTTGCTCTTTCTCAAGGCTTTATTGAGTGCAGCAGAAAAGCTTTTGCACACACACACACATACACACACACACATATATAGTATGAATAATATTAATATAATATATATATTTGAGAAAACATGAATTTTTTCTTAGCTAAGACATTTACAACATTTTAGTTTCACTTGTTTGACTAAGTATGAATAGAATGCTAGATTTCTAATTTATATTCACTCAAAGCTTTGATACACTTCCATCTATTCTGGCATCTAGTATTATTGCTAAATTCTAGGAAACATTATTTTAGTGATTTTTAAAGAAAAATTTCTTATGAGGCTTAAAACTTCTAATACAATTCTGAGAATATGAAGAAATACTATGTCATAAAAAAACAGGAAATTAACATGTGATACAGTATTGTTAACTGAGATTTTATTCAAATTTCACAAAATTTTATGCTAGTGTCTATTATTTGTTTTCATACCTTATTTAAGATTCCACGTTATATTTAGATGCACTCAGTAGTTTCAGCTGCATGCAACAATTTCTGATGAATTCTCTTTTCATTTTTACTCTGTAACAAATATTTTCTAATTTTCCTTATTATGGTTTCTTAGATACATCCATCATTTAAAAGTGAGCATTTAATTTCCAAATACATGAATTTTTAAAGTGACTTTGATATTAATTTCTCATTTAAATACTTTCTTCTCTGTAATCACCCTCTCTGTTTTTTCAGTCTTTTAACTTTATTGAGGCTTTCAGTGGCCAAGCCAAAGATCTCTCTTGGTAAAAGTCACATGCACTTGAAAATATGTGGGTTATTTTCATATATCCTTTGATATTGATTTCTAACATAATTCCATAACGATGAGAATAGATTCTGTATGATTTCAATACCTTTAGACCATGAAAGTTTTGCACCTTGTTTTATGTCCCCGGATATGTTCCAGTGACTCTTGGTGTATAGTCTATGGGAATTTAATTATAATTTGTATCCTGCAGTTGTGTGAAAATTGTATAAATCTTAATTATGTTGAATTGGTTCATAGTGCTTTTCAGGTCTACTATATCTTTCTACTTTTTTGTCTATTCATTCTATTAATTTTTCAGAGTTTGATATTGGGAAACTCCAACTAAAATCTTAATTTATATACTTTATATACTTTAAAAATTGTAATATATAGTGGAACTATATGTAATTTTGATCTGTACTTTCCAAGTTTCCTATAAAGGTGTTATCATGCTTTCATAATTTAAAAAATAAAAAATAAAAAAAATGAATGAATTTTTTGAGTGAGTTCATATATTCCTTGATGCTACAGTCAAGATTTCAACCTGAATCCCCTGAGCTCTGAAGCTCATGCTTATGCTCTTTCTTTTGTTTATCTGCTTCTTGCCTGTTGATTTTGGGCTGGGCCACAACTTGAGTAGTGGCTGGCCATGAGCAAGCCTACCCGAGGTGACCACTGTTCCTCAGGCTTAGTCCCAAAATGGGCCATGCAGGACAGACTGGAGCCTGAGTCACCTGCTGTGGGGTTGCCACATGCATCCCTGCAGCACTAGCTGACTAACACTTGCCTAACTTCCTCCCTGGAATATATGTTTATTAATCCAATCAACAGTTATCAAGTCCTCACTGTGCAGGCCTTGGGTTTGGTTCTGGAGAGTCAGCAGTTAATGAGGCAGACCCCACAGTTTGGTCAGTGTTGTTGGCTGTCTTGTCTTTCCCTCTCCAGCTTTTAAGTATAAACATGGAGGCCACACACGTTTCCCTCTTCTGTCTCTTGGTCCAGTCTCTGGACTGTGCAGCCGAACAAATGTCGACTTTCGACTTCACTTTGCACCCGGCCTTCTCTGACGCCCTCAGGCTGCACATTTCCTAGACTAAACGTCTCCCCATCTCTGAGCCTCTTTCTTCTGGGCTGCATTCCACACTGCCTGGCACCTTAGGCCTGCCTCTGAAGGGGTCACTGGGATGGCTAGTTTCAGAACAGGGTGGGAGGTTGCCCACCACCCCCTTAAGAGCATATCTGTGTGGGGACCGTCCACCATCCCGGGCACAGCCAGGCCTACACCCTCTCAGAGCTTCCTGAGGTCTGGCTTCTATGGACCACTCAGGCCTCTTTCCTCTGACTGGGCCCCAACACGCTTCCCTGGAGGGAAACAGGAACATGGACATGAACCTGCAGAAGCCATTGCCATGAAAGCACAGGAGGGTGCTGGTGCCCCAGGCTGGTCTGTGGCTCCTACGAGCTGCCCTCCTCCACCCTTCTTTCCCCAGGGTATCCTCCCTGCATCCCAAACTGTCCTGTGCAACAGAGATGGAAAACTAGAGCAACTGGAGAAAGCGGAAGGGAATGGGCTGTGTCCCTCCCTTGGGGTCAGAGTTCACAGCAGTGCCTGGTGCTGGTTGGTTACTTTCCTTTTTCAAGTCTGGATGTTCTGCAGCCTCTTACTTCCTTATCCTTTGCTGGAACCCCACCCCCCCTCATTTTACTTCTTTCCCAAAGGGCCCATTTAAATCTTGGCTTTGCCATGAGTGATGTTTGGATCTGAACAGCTCTAAGATAAAATGAAATGGTTCAAGTTAACATTCTTTTGTTTCAAGATTTCATGCTTATTTTTTTCCTGTTGAGACCTCAGGCCAAAGTCCACATTTCTGACTGATAGAACATCTGAACGCTCAGGCAGTGAGCTAACACGCTTTGTTTGTCTTGGCTCAGCTGCCTCAGGGTGGGCCATTGATGACAGCAACAGGGTCGGCCTGGTTGAGAGCCCCACCATCCCAGGACCACAGTACCTCATGGCTGGACCCCTGAGGGCTCTCCCTTGGACCTCTGTGGCCTTTGACCTTAGCCTGTGGTCTCTACTCAGCAAAGACAATGGTGGCAGCTGGTTAGGGATATTCTGAGCCGATGGAGAGGCAGACCAGGGGGTGGATGAGTCTAAGTCTCTCTGAGTAGAGGTCTCCCTGAGCCCAGAGTCTGGTTCCAGGATCTATCCACGCAGCATTTCTCATCTGCCGAGTACAGGTCTCAGGTATGGCCAGACACACAAAGGCATCCCTGACCCATGAACCTGAACGGTGAGAGCTGCCCTGTCCCCATGTGTCAGATTCTCCCTTCCCATCCCCGCTGAGTCTTCCTTTACATCCCCACCCCTATTTAGAGCTTTCTCTGATGGTACTTTGAAGTCCCCAAATGTCCCCCACCAGGTCCCTCCCTGACCTTTTGCACCAAATCCTCCCCATCTAAACATCCCCTCTCAGCAGTGGCCCAATCTCCTCTCCAGCCCATCTTCTCAGGGAACCAGTCCCCACAAACTTGGCCTCAAAGGGGCTGGGGGCTTAGGGAACCAGGACCCCTGTCAGCTGAGCCTCTGGGGGTACAGGGGTCCAACTGCATGCAGCTCCTGGTACTGCAGGCAGGAGGGATAGTGGTGTCTGGGCTGGGTATATAACACCATTGGACTATGTTTTAGATTTTGTGGGCAGTTGTGAACCTTAACTGCTACTAATGATGCCTCTTCTGTGAGGATGTGCTGCGGAAACCACCTGACCCACCCCAAGCCTGGGTTGCGCTGGAGACAATATTGGAGCCTTGGATCTGGGTCAGGGAAAGTTCAAGCCCCACCGTGACTGGCTGCAGTGTTGTGCGGGTTGCATAGCTGATCCTCAGTCTCCACTTGTATGACATGAACATGGCCAAACTGTTGAATTGCTGTGAGGATGGAAGAAGTGACGGTGAAATTCACTGCTAGAGCCTCTTGTACAGCTTTCTGTAAATCCTAACCATCCCTTCAACAACTTGTTTCTAAGCAAGAGATCACTTGCCTGTTTGCAAAGTGATTCAGAGCTTTCTGGAAGAAGATGACACTAAAAGAGAGACCTTGGAATATGAGTGCAGGGCTCTAAAGTCTGTCACAGAGCGCGGGGTGAGCATGTCACCCTCACCTGCTCTGGGCTGTGCTTTGCTGGTGGTGACAGTGAGTGACTGAGCTGGAGCCCTGGGTTCCTGAGCACTGACCACATAGAGATACTCAAGGAAGTGGCTGGGATGGGCAGCTCCGTGCCTTCTTCCCAACCCTGTGGATGACTCTGTCTTTATCACTTATACTTAAAAGAAAGCTCTGTGCTTCCTCAGGATGAGGGGAGAATGAGGGCAACTCTGTGGTCCACCAGAGTCATCCTCACATAAAGGCCGACTCAGCTGTGAACTTTTCTAAGGGACCAGCTCATAACCCAGGAGCCTGAAAAACACTGATTGAAGAAGGGTGTGCTGACTTGCTGAAAAGCTCCTTAGCATGGATTCTAATAAAATAAGCTCATATTGAGTGGCCAGTCTGGATGCCTCCACCAACCCAAAAAGCCAGCTGAGACTGAGGGAAGGCTGCTGGGGTTCAGAAGGCACATCATGGATACAGATGCTGAACTCGGCTGTCATTGATGGGGGGCCTTGTGCGGCCAGCAGAGCCCGGTTGCCAGGCTGCTCCCCGCAGCGGGGACTGCCAGTCGTGGGTCAGCAGAGGCTCCTCACTGGGGCGGCAAGATGGCCTGGGGTAGCTGCTCATGCTTTTATGAGTACTTTTCAGGTTCCTTTTACTTCCTCCCCTGATCTCTCCCCTCATGAGATGCAGTGCCGGGTGGGGTCAGCGCCCGGTGGAGAGGATACATGGGGTCAGTGAGGAGAGGCTGCTGTGTCAGCTTCTTTGAAGCAGCCAGCTTTGTGACTTATGACTGGTGGCCCCAATCACTGCCTTGCTGTTGAGCCCAGTGCAGGGACCCCGAGGCCTTTCCGGGGCAGCAGCCACAGCCCACGTGCAGCTATTGAGCACTTTATCTTTTTATTTTGGTTTTCTTTTTAACTGACGTATAGCTGATTTTTCCAAGGTACAACAAAGTGACTAGTGGTACGTATCTGTAAATATCTATTCTTTTTCCAATTGCTTATTACAAGATATTGAGTATAATTCCCTGTGTGTGTGTGTGTGTGTGTTCAATCGCTCAGTTGTGTCTGACTATTTGTGACCCTGTGGGCTATAGGCTGCCAGGCTCCTCTGTCCATGGGATTTTCTGGGCCAGAATACTGGAGTGAGTTGCTATTTCATCCTCCAGGTGATCTTTCTGACTCAGGGATGTAACCCATGTCTCTGGCATCTCCCGCAGTGCAGGCAGTTTTTTCCTGCTGAGCCACTGGGGAAGCCTACAGTTCCTTGAGCTATATAGTAATTTCTTGCTGTTTATCTTTTTCATGTATAGCAGTTTGTACATGTTAATCCCAAATTCCTGATTTATCCCATCCCCTACAACCTTTACCCTTTGCTACCGTTTGTCCTCTAAGTTTGTGAGTCTGTAAAGTTCATTTGTGTCATAATTCAGATTCCATGTATAAGTGATAACATATAATATTTGTCTTTGTCTGACTTAATTCACTTAATATGACAATCTTTAGGTCCATCCATGTTGCTGCAAATGGCATTATTTCATTCTTTTTTATGGCTGAGTAGTATTCCATTGTAGTAGTAGTACTACTACTCATTGTAGTAGTATTCCATTGGAGAAGAAAATGGCAACCCACTCCAGTGTTCTTGCCTGGAGAATCCCAGGGATGGGGGAGCCTGGTGGGCTGCTGTCTATGGAATCGCACAAAGTCAGACGTGACTGAAGTGACTTAGCAGTAGCAGTATTCCATTGTATGTATAAAATACCTTCTTTATCCATTCATCTATCAATGGATGTTTAGGTTGCTTCCATGTCTTGGCTATTGTAAAGTATATTGAGCTCCTTTAAAATTCTTTTAAAAATTTATTTATTTATGGCTGCACTGGGTCTTCATTGAGAGGCAAACCATTAAATAACACAGTAATCCAAGTTTATGCCCCACCACTAACGTTGAAGAAGCTGAAGTTGAATGGTTCTGTGAAGACCTAACAGACCTTCTAGAACTAACACCGAAAAAAAAAAAAAAGAAAGAAAGAAAGAAAGAAAATAATGTCTTTTTCATTATAGGGGATTGGAATGCAAAAGTAGGAAATCAGGAAATACCTGGAACAGCAGACAAGTTTGGTCTTGGAGTACAAAATGAAGCAGGGCAAAGGTTAATAGAATTTTGCCAAGAGAACACTCTGGTCAAAGCAAGCACCCTCTTCCAACAACACAAGAGATGACTCTATACCTGGACATCACTAGATGGTCAATACTGAAATCTGATTATGTTCTTTGCAGCTAAAGATGGAGATGCTCTATACAGTCAGCAAAAACAAGACTGGGGGCCAGCTGTGGCAAAGATCATGAACTCCTTATTGCCAAATTCAGACTCAAATTGAAGAAAGTAGGGAAAACCACTAGACCATTCAGGTATGACCTAAATCAAATCCTTTATGATTATACAGTGGAAGTGACAAATAGATTCAAGGGATTAGATTTGATAGACAGAGTGCCTGAGGAAATATGAATGGAGGTTCATGACATTGTACAGGAGTTGGTGATCAAAACCATCCTCAAGAAAAAGAAATGCAAAAAGGCAAAATGGTTGTCTGAGGAGGCCTTACGATAGCTGAGAAAAGAAGGGTAGTGAAAGGCAAAGAAGAAAAGGAAAGATATATCCATATGAATGCAGAGTTCCAAAGAATGGTAAGGAACGATAAGAAAGGCTTCCTCAGTGATCAATGCAAGGAAATAGACAAAAGCAATAGAATGGGAAAGACAAGAGATCTCTTCAAGAAAATTAGAGATACCAAGGGAATATTTCATGCAAAGATGCGCATAATAAAGGACAGAAGTGGTATGGACATAACAGAAGCAGAAGATATTAAGAAGAGGGGGTAAGAATACACAGAAGAACTATACAAAAAAGACCTTCATGACCCAGATAATCATGGTGGTGTGATCACTCACCTAGAGCCAGACATTCTGGAGTGTGAAGTCAAGTGGGCTTTGGGAAGCATCACTACAAACAAAGCTAGAGGAAGTGATGGAATTGGAGCTGATGAGGCTGTGAAAGTGCTGGATTCAATATGTCAGCAAATTTGGAAATCTCAGCAGTGGCCACAGGACTGGAAAAAAGCAGTTTTCATTCCAATCCCAAAGAAAGGCAATGCCAAATAATGTTCAAACTACCACATAATTGCACTTATTTCACATGCTAGCAAAGTAATGTTCAACATTCTCCAAGCTAGACTTCAATAGTACATGAACTGAGAACCTCCAGATGTCCTAGCTGGATTTAGAAAAGGCAGAGGAAAGAGAGATCAAATTGCCAACATCTGTGATTCCTAGAAAAAGCAGGAGAATTCCAGAAAAATATCTGCTTCATTGAATACGCCAAAACCTCTGTCTGCTTGAATCACAAGAAACTGTGGGAAATTCTTAAAGAGACAGGAATACCAGATGACCTTACCTGCTTCCTAAGAAATCTGTGTGCAGCTCAAGAAGCAACAGTTAGAACTGGACATGGAAAAACATACTGGTTCCATATTGGGAAAGGAGTACCTCAAGGCTGGATATTGTCACCTTGTTTATTTAATTTATATGCAGAATACATCATGTGAAATGCTGGAATTGATGAAGCCCAAGCTGGAATCAATATTGCCGGGAGAAGTATCAATAACCTCAGATATGCAGATGACACTACCCTAATGGCAGAAAGCAGAGAGGAACTGAGGAGCTTCTTGGTGAAAGTGAAAGAGGAGAGTGAAAAAGTTGGCTTAAAGCTCAACATTCAGAAAACTAAGATCATGGCATCCAGTCCCATTACTTCATGGCAAATAGGGAAACAATGGAAACAGTGACAGACTTTATTTTCTTGGGCTCCAAAATCACTGCAGATTGTGACTGCAGCCATGAAATGAAAAGATGCTTGCTCCTTGCAAGGAAAGATATGACCAACCTATACAGCATATTAAATAGCAGAGACATTACTTACCAACAAAGGTCTGGTTGATCAAAGTTATGGTTTTTCCAGTGGTTATGTATGGATATGAGAGTTGAACCATAAAGAAAGCTGAACACCAAAGAGTTGATGTTTTTGAACTGTGGTGTTGGAGAAGACTCTTGAGAGTCCCTTGGATGGCAAGGAGATCAAACCAGTCCATCCTAAAAGAAATTGTCCTGAATATTCACTGGAAGGACTGATGTGAATCTGAAATTCCAATACTTTGGCCACCTGATGCAAAGAACTGACTCATTGGAAAAAACCCTAATGCTGTGAAAGATTGAAGGCAGGAGGAGAAGGGGATGACAGAGGATGAGATGGTTGAATGGAATCACCAACAAGATGGACATGAGTTTGAGCAAGCTCTGGGAGTTGGTGATGGACAGGGAAGCCTGATGTGCTGCAATTTTGGGATCGCAAATAGTCGGACAAAACCGAGTGACTGTACTGAAGATTCCTGGGTCTTCACTGGTATGTGTGGGCTTTCTCTAGTTGCAGCAAGCAGGGACTAGTTTCTTATTGTGGTGCACAAGCTTCACAGGGGGCACTTCTTTTGTTTCAAATACAAGCTCTAGAGCTTGTGGGCTTCTGTAGTTGCAGCTCGAGGGCTCCAGAACAAACAGGCTCCATAGCTGTGTGCACAGGCTTAATTGCCTCAGGTATGTGTAATCTTCCTGGACCTGGGATCAAACCCATGTTCCCTGCAGTGCATCATGAGTCTTGACACATTCCTAAGGATGTTTGCCATGGGAGAGTGCCTTATAAATGCCACAACGGAGGAAACCCCACAGGTAACCGCCTTGACTACAGGCATTTCAGGAAAGCACATAGGCCAAAACAGTGCAGGGGCCTGCTCTGTCCACAAGTTGTGGGAGCACACTGAGCTTCTCCCTCCTCTGCTGACACCATATGACCTTGAGGTGACTGTCAGCCCTCGACCACCTGGAAAGCAGGGAGCTGCCCGTCCTCCTGTGGGGAGGCCAGCAGGTAGAGTAAACCCAGAGCCTACTTGCTGGCAGGCTGGCTGTTCTGGTGGAGGAAGGGAGGTAGGTAAGGTAGGGAGAGAGGGGCAAAGGGAGAAGGGGAGAAGGGAAAGAAGCTGTCGAGGTTCAAGCAGGACAGCCAGGCTCACCTGGACAGAAGGAGCTGGGGCAGGTGGTGACTGGTCCCCACACTGGTTATCCTCAGTAGGTGAGGGGTCTCCTTCCTTCCTCCCACCCCAGATTATTTTATTTTATACTTATTTTGTTTTTGGTGCACTGCAAGGCATTCCACTGGGGATCTTAGCTCACCAACCAAGGGCTGAACTTGCAGCGGAAGCTCAGAGTCCTAACCACTGGACCATAAAGGAAGTCCCTCCTTTCCCTCCCTTCCTCTCTTCTGATGCCTGGGACTAAGGCCAGGAAGACAGCTGAGCTCCTAGAAACACAAAAGCAAAAGATAACCCCCAAAGCACCTTTGTCTTCCCTGCATGTGGTTCAAGTTCCCACCAACTCAGCCCTAACTGAGTTAGTCCTTGAGTGAAAGGGGGGTTTCAATTCAGTTCAGTTCAGTTCAGTTCAGTTCAGTTCAGTTGCTCAGTCGTGTCTGACTCTTTGCAACCCTGTGAATTGCAGCAAGCCAGGCCTCCCTGTCCAACACCAACTCCCAGAGTTCACTCAAACTCACGTTCATCGAGTCGGTGATGCCATCCAGCCATCTCATCCTCTGTTGTCCCCTTCTCCTGCCCCCAATCCATCCCAGCATCACAGTCTTTTCCAATGAGTCAACTCTTTGCATGAGGTGGCCAAAGTACTGGAGTTTCAGCTTTAGCATCACTCCTTCCAAAGAACACCTAGGACTGATCTCTTTTAGAATGGACTGGTTGAATCTCCTTGCAGGCCAAGGGACTCTCAAGAGTCTTCTCTAACACCACTGTTCAAAAGCATCAATTCTTTGGTGCTCAGCTTTCTTCACAGTCCAACTCTCACATCCATACACAACCACTGGAAAAACCATAGCCTTGACTAGACGGAACTTTGTTGGCAAAGCAATATCTCTGCTTTTTAATATGCTATCTAGGTTGGTCATAACTTTTCTTCCAAGGAGTAAGCGTCTTTTAATTTCATGGCTGCAGTCACCATCTGCAGTGATTTTGGACCCCCAAACAATAAAGTCTGACACTGTTTCCACTGTTTCCCCATCTATTTCCCATGAAGTGATGGGACCATATGCCATGATCTTTGTTTTCTGAATGTTGAGCTTTAAGCCAACTTTTCACTCTCCTCTTTCACTTTCATCAAGAGGCTTTTTAGTTCCTCTTCACTTTCTGCCATAAGGGTGGTGTCATCTGCATATCTGAGGTTATTGATATTTCTCCAGCAAGCTTGATTCCAGCTTGTACTTCTTCCAGCCCAGCGTTTCTCATGATGTACTCTGCATATAAGTTAAATAAGCAGGGTGACAATATACAGCCTTGACATACTCCTTTTCTTATTTGGAACCAGTCTGTTGTTCCATGTCCAGTTCTAACTGTTGCTTCCTGACCTGCATATAGGTTTCTCAAGAGGCAGGTCAGGTGGTCTGGTATTCCCATCTCTTTCAGAATTTTCCACAGTTTATTGTGATCCACACAGTCACAGGCTTTGGCATAGTCAATAAAGCAGAAATAGATGTTTTTCTGGAACTCTCTTGCTTTATCCATGATCCAGCGGATGTTGGCAATTTGAACTCTGGTTCCTCTACCTTTTCTAAAACCAGCCTGAACATCTGGAAGTTCATAGTTCATGTATTGCTGAAGCCTGGCTTGGAGAATTTTGAGCATTACTTTACTAGCGTGAGAGATGAGTGCAATTGTGCAGTAGTTTGAGCATTCTTTGGCATTGCCTTTCTTTGGGATTGGAGTGAAAACTGACCTTTCCCAGTCCTGTGGACACTGCTGAGTTTTCCAAATTTGCTGGCATATTGAGTACAGCACTTTCACAGCATCATCTTTCAGGATTTGAAAGAGCTCAACTGGAATGCCATCACCTCCACTAGCTTTGTTCATAGTGATACTTTCTAAGGCCCACTTGACTTCACATTCCAGGATGTCTGGCTCTAGGTGAGTGAGCACACCATCGTGATTATCTTGATCATGAAGATCTTTTTTGTACAGTTCTTTTGTGTATTCTTGTCGTCTCTTCTTCATATCTTCTGCTTCTGTTAGGTCCATGCCATTTCTGTCCTTTATCGAGCCCATCTTTGCATGAAATCTTCCCTTGGTATCTCTAATTTTCTTGCAGAGATCTCTAGTCTTTCCCATTCTGTTGTTTTCTTCTATTTCTTTGCATTGATTGCTGAGGAAGGCTTTCTTATCTCTCCTTGCCTTGCTTTGGAACTCTGCATTCAGGTGCTTATATCTTTCATTTTCTC
Organism: Capricornis sumatraensis; assembly: GCF_032405125.1. Taxonomy (NCBI): domain Eukaryota; kingdom Metazoa; phylum Chordata; class Mammalia; order Artiodactyla; family Bovidae; genus Capricornis; species Capricornis sumatraensis. The sequence goes on from NC_091078.1 coordinate 44,116,761, forward strand.
CTTTGCTTTTAGCTTCTCTTCTTTTCGCAGCTATTACTAAGGCCTCCCCAGACAGACATTTTGCTTTTTTGAATTTCTTTTCCATGGGGATCATCTTTGATCCCTGTCTCCTGTACAATGTCTCAACCTCCGTCCATAGTTCATCAGGCACTCTATGCATCAGATCTAGACCCTTGAATCTATTTCTCACTTCCACTGTATAATCAGAAGGGATTTGATTTAGGTCATACCTGAATGGTCTAATGGTTTTCCCTACTTTCTTCAATTTAAGTCTGAATTTGGCAGTGAGGAGTTCATGATCTGAGCCACAGTCAGCTCCCGGTCTTGTTTTTGCTGACTGTATAGAGCTTCTCCATCTTTGGCTGCAAAGAATATAATCAATTTGATTTCAGTGTTGACCATCTGGTGATGTCCATGTGTAGACTCTTCTCTTGTGTTATTGGAAGAAGCTGTTTGCTATGACCTGTGCGTTCTGTTTAGAGATGTTAAACTGTTACTTAATCAAAGTGGCTGGTGGGCTGCGGCCATGGGGCAGAGGGAAGGGGAGGGCTCTGTGGGATGAGAGCTGAAGGGTGCCTTTCTGCACTTTCATTAGTGCTCCAGACAGCATTTCCAAACTGCTGACCCTAACCATCAGGGGATTAGAAATCAAGTTAGTGGATTTCAACCAGCATGTTTTAAATGGGGAGGTGGGGTGGGGTGGAGAGAATAGGATAGAGAAATAACAGAGCACAGTGTCTGTAGTAAACAGAAGTATTGCTTTGTGAAACTGATTCAGATGTATGTGCACAGTGCATGTGCTTGTGTGTGCAAGCATATTCTGAGCTGTGAGTTGTAAGCAGAAAAGTTTAAAAGCTATCCTCTGATGTATCAGATACTTCTAGAAGTAGAGTTCCTGGGTGTCTGGGTATACAGACGTGATTGTTACAGAGTGAAGTGACTATCAGGCAAGCCGTGCTCCACGAGGGGCCAGGGAGGGGTCAGAGAGGGACACCCCAGGACGCGAATCTGAGGACGGGCTGCGTGGAGGGCAGGGTTGCAGAGGGGCAATGGGCAGAGCATTGGGTTCCAACCCTGCTGAGTACAGTAGACCTCAGTGGCAGCCATGGCTCCCGTTCAGCTGGGTGAGGGGTTCTGTCTCCCCGTTACACATGTAGGGGGGATCAGGAAGGAAGCAGCAATGTCCAGCAGGCTCCAGAGGCAACTTCAGGCTGCACAAGAGTGAACCTGCAATGGGCAGCTTCCTTTGCTCCAAGCCAATTTGGCAGGTGTCTTGATCATCTAAATTTTTAAGCAGCATGTCTTTCCCACTTACCTCCCATGCTTGATGGGTCACATCAGTCAAAGAGCCTATTAGTCAAACAATAAGCATTTGGAATTCATATCAGCCTGTTCATTTTATCTCTAAAATAATTTTTTCACTGAATCTTTTATTTTAGTGCCCTTTGTATTTTATCCCCATTACATTCAACATAAAGTGGGGGTACATCTGGAAAAAAACAAACAGAACAATGACGTGAATGCTGGTTGAAATGTAAGCCTGTGGAAGGAGTAGCTCAACCTCTGAAGAATAAAGGATGAACCAGCTCGGAGTCCAGCCCGGCAGCATCGCCAGGATGCCCAGTGCCTCCAAGGATGCAAAACAAATGTCTGAGACCCACGTGATCCTTCACTCTGAGCAGGACCCTCAGGATCACACAGGGAACTAGAACTTTATCTCCAAGACAAACTTTGGAGCTTTAAACAAAAGCAGAGCTGCGCTGACACTGAGCAGAAGGGGCTGTTTCTGTGTAAATAAACGCGTCCCACAGTCTAATGAGCTAACTGCCATTTCAGAGGGTCTAACCTCTTCTTCCGAGGCTGACCCAGCGGGAGGACCATTTACTTTGAGCTAATATAGACACATCAAAGGATAACTTGTTTTTTTTTTTTTTTTTTTAATTCTTTAACTGGAGGGTAATTGCTTTATACTGTGGTGCTGGTTTCTGCCATACAACATCGGGAATCAGTCATAACTATACACAAATATCTCCCTCCCTCTCCCCAAAAGGATAAATTTGAAAAATCATCTTTCTTAATGAAAAGGGGGAGAAAGCCTTATTTTCAGATAAAATGGTGAGAAGGCATCCTGGTGAACCTCAGTGCTGCTCTAGCTTTAGGGAACAGGGAAGGAACAACCCATCCTTAAAAAATTACTTGCCTATACTGATTTCAGTGGCAGGAAGTTATTCATGAGAAAAGCCCTCTGTTATTCTTTCTCAAGTCTCAGGGATAATGAGCAGCAGCTCTACAGCCTGTTCACTTTTGCTCCATCCCTCCCTCCCATGTGGTCGGATGGTCTTGAGTTTCTCCTCTTCTGAACCTCTGGTGCAGCCCAGCAGGATGGAGGGAGTCAGTGATGCTTCTTGGCCCCTCCTGAAGTCCTGCCTTTATTCCAACACTGGGGTTGCTCTTAGCACAGGCCTCTGTCCTGCAGCATCTTTTGGCCTTTCCCTCCTGTGCACTAAAGCCAGAGAGGCCCCAGGAAGCTGAGCCCTTGGACGGCCAGGCTGGTTAGAAAGAAAAGGGGGAGGGGCTGGGAAGGGCTAAGGATTCTACAAAGGGGAAGATGTCAGCAAGCTGCAAAGATGCTGGCCTCTTTGTTTCCATGAAGGATTTCCTGCCAGGAGGACCAGCAGCATCAAGCCACACCCTGCAAATCCACAGCTCCCTCTAGCCTTTCAGGGGCAGCTCATCCTGGAAGGATTGCGTCGGGGCTTGGGGAGTGTGGTGCCCTGCGGCCACAGCCTGAATGCAACTGCACCTCCCTGCCTCTGCTCCTCCACCAGGGCCTGCCCTGCAGTGTGTGAGACAGGAGGCCCAGGTCCGAGCTCTCCAAGGTCCATGTTCCCTGCTCACTTTCCTGGGTCTGCAGAGACCAGACCTAGCAGATGTGGGGGTGGGACCTGACCATGCTTGGGTTGTTAGGGCCCCAACTGACCTAAAAGGTGAATTGGAAATAGGTTGAGTCCAAGGAAGCTGCTCCCGGATGGAAATGTCATTTGATCGGTTGCTTTACTTACACATTTGCAGGGGTGCTAAGTCACTTCAGTTGTGTCTGACTCTGTGAACACTATGGACTATAGCCTGCCAGGCTCCTCTGCCCAAGGGATTCTCCAGGCAAGAATACTAACGTAGGTTGCCATGCCTCCTTCCAGGGGATCTTCCCGCCTCAGGGATCTAACCCATGTCTCATATCTCCAGCACTGGCAGACGGGTTTTGTTTGTTTGTTTGTTTGTTTATTATTAGGGCCACTTGGGAAGCATCAGCCTTGTCAAAAATTGTTATTTTATGGTTTTTTTTTGATAGTAGCCATCTTAATGAGTGTGAGGTGATATCTCATTGTGTTTTTTACTTGCATTTCCCTACTGATTAGCAATACAGAGCATCTTTTCATATGCTTATGCATATGTTGGTCCACTTTATGGTGCCCCATAAGTCCCTTAGGCTCTGTTCACTTGTCTTTAAACTCTTCTATTTCTGTTCCTTAGACTCAATAATTTTCACTTATACATTTATACAACACATGGGGCTTCCCCCAGTGGCTCAGCAGTGAAGAATCTGCCTGTGATGCAGGAGCCTCAAGAGATGCAGGTTCAATCCCCGGGTCGGGAAGAACCCCCTGGACAGGGGCAGGCCACTCTGGATGTGAGAGAAAGACCACACACACCAGTGCTTCAGTATCACTGAGGCAAAACTCTCAGGAGGCTGGGCTGTCCTGCCAGCATGAAGTCATCCATGAGACGCAAGGTGCTCCACAGGACCACACACCTGTGATCTCAGCGTGAAGATGCTGCCTCTCTCAAGCTATGGGACCTTGATCAATTCCTTGACCCTCGGGGAGCCTGTTTTCTCATCTGTGAGGTGAGGAGAATCACAGGATGGTGGTGGGCCTAGGCAGAGGTAAGGGTCTCCTGTAGCCTTTTGGGAAACTACAGGCCATAGTCAGTCTGGGTGGACACAGCTGTCAGCACCTGGAGTCCTCCTTGCCCAGCCTTCCATGGAGGAGGGGAGCTGATAGCCTGGTGGGGCTAAGCCAGCCTTAGCTGTGGATGGGCCATCAGCCTGGGGCCATGCAGGCTCCCCAACACCATATCCAGACGGCTGAGTCCTCCTGGAACCTGGCAACTACAGAGGATTCACAGTTTTTCTGAAGGGCAGATTGCTCTGGGTCATGCTTGGATGGCCCAGGATAGGGCAGTTCCTACCATATGGAGCCTGAGCTTCAGCTGGACCCATAAGTGTGCCAAGTTCAGGGCAAACAGCCAGACACAGAAGGAAACAACAAATTGTATGGTGTTTCCCCAATTCCTGGAATCTTGGGTGGCTCAGTGATAAAGAGTCCACCTATTAATGCAGGAACCACAGGAGACTTGTGTTCAATCCCTGGGTTGGGAAGGTCCCCTGGAGAAGAAAGTGGTGACCCACTCCAGTATTGTTGCCTAAGAAATCGCATGGACAGAGAAGCCTGGAAGGCTACAGTCCATGGGTAGCAAAGAGCTGGACAGGACTGAAAGACATAGCACTCCTCCAGTTCCTAGCCCTGTGGACTCCTGGTAAAAAGTGTAGGACTAAAGACTTCTTCAGAGGTTTAACTCTCCCCTCCCCCCTGCCCCCGCCCTCCAAATGTATAAACATTTGTTGTATGCTGCTGCTAAGTCACTTCAGTTGTGTCCAACTCTTTGCAACCCTGTGGACTGTAGCCTACAAGGCTTCTCTGTCTATGTGGATTCTCCAGACAAGAATATTGGAGTGAGTTGCCATCCAGGAATGACCCAGAGCAATCTGCCTTTCAGAAAAACTGTGAATCCTCTGTAGTTGCCAGGTTCCAGGAGGACTCAGGTGCCTGGATCTGGCATTGGGGAGCCTGTGTGGTCTTTCTCTCACATCCAGAGTGGCCTGCCCCTGCCGAGGGGGCTCTTTATCCTTCCCTGGACTGACTCACCGTATGTGCAATGATTTCTCCCACCCAGTATCTCCCTCCCCAGAGAGGAGCTTTGTAGGGTAGAATCTGTGGGCCAGGTAAGATCAGGGACCTCTGTTGATTGCTGAAAACAGCGCACGATGGGTTCAGGCTGCGTACCCACCCTTGGCGGGACCCAGGCTGCAGTGTCTGTGTTGTTTGTTTGCACGGAAAGGGCTTTTATCTCTGCCAGACTGAGCGCAGGTGACCACATGGTTCTTGTTCCCATCATTGGGAATTGTCTCCTGGAGAACCAGGAAGAAAGTAACGATGAACTTTGCCCAGTTTTCCTTTCTTTGGCTGCTTAGGCAAAGATGCCTTAAATTTTCCTTTTGTTCTGTTTGAGGAAATCTTATCAGGAGGGAAGATTTCATCAAGATGAAAGGATCAAGTCCTGTTTTCTGGTCATCCAAGCCTCCCCTTAGCCCCCGTTGGCCTCCTTCCAGTGTGCAGGCCCCGGACAGCGGCTACAACACAGGCTTTGTTCCTCGGGCCCAGGGGAGCCGGGGGCGGGGAGTGGGGGTGGGGGACGGCTGGCTACAAAAAGGTTCCTGTGCTCACCAAGCCTAACCTTGACACCTGGCATCTCTCCCAGGACCCCACTTTCCCTGACTCAAGCAGGATTTTGAGTTAATGAAATTGTAGTCCTTTGAATAGAATATGGTTCTCAAGCTCAAATTACATTCACCACTCACTGTGTCTAGATGGCTCCAGCATTTTTTTTTTTTAATAAATAATCCCCTCCCAAATCCCCAGGAGATAATTCACATTGTTGTTTTCATAGACTGTGGCCCCAGTGGTAACACATCTGTATTGGCTGAGCCGACCCAGGCTATGCACTGCACTGGGCGATTTGTTCTCATTTTTCTCTAACAGTCACAGTGATGCAAAAGGAGCCCAATAAGAGCTCCGTTTTTCTCATCAGGGGATCAAGGTTCTGTGCAAAGTTGTCCAGCTAGAATGTGGTAGAAGCCAAACTTTGAACCCACAGTCGTCTGATGGTAAAGCCCATGAGGCTCCATGGGGTCCCTCTGAGGGCTGGTCGTCCACAACTCCGCAGAGACAATTCCCAGTGGCAGTGTCTGCACATGAAATATGCTTCAAATAAGGGCTCCCCAGGTGGCTTAGTGGTAAAGAATCCGCCTGCCAATGCATGAGACACCAGAGATGCAGCTTCCAGCCCTGGGTCAGGAAGATCCCCTGAAGGAGAGCATGGTAACCCACTTCAGTATTCTCGCCTGAGAATCCCATGGACAGAGGAGCCTCGTGGGCTACAGTCCAAGGGGTCGAAAAGAGTCAGACATGACAACACACACACACAAATAAATCAGCTTGGTTTGTATTACTTCTTTTCAGCTGGTGTAAAGCTGCCTCATGGTGAGGTAGTCACATAAAAGTTGGCCTCCTGTTGCCTTGACACATGATGCATTTTTTCCCTAGAACTGTTTTGTTCCTTCAGCTACAACACATCATACCATTGACTTCATCCTGACTCAAATATTGTGATTATCACAGTGCCGAGCACCAGAAAGAGAAATGAAATCTTTCAAAACTACCCTTCCTCAGTACTTTCCCTTTAGAAAGTTGGAAGGGAAGCTCCTACCCAGAGCCTCATCTCCAAGTGGAGTCCATAGTTGCTATTATTATTATTAATATTTTATTTTCTTTCAAGACTGTTAAGAGTCAAGGTTAGTACTGGGGCAAATACACATCCACAAAAAGAAAATCAATTCCAATTGTGATCTACTTACTCTGGATTTATTTACCACTCTTTGAAAAGTGGAGGGAAGAGGACCATGTTGAGTGAAAACCACCAGCACATCCAGATGATGTGAAACTCTGTAAGACAGTGACCTGGTTTGTTCTCCAACAATAGGAACATGGGAAGAAAATGAAAGGAAATGGGGGAGGGGAGGATGTACAGATGAAAAAAGACTTCAGGGACACCTCAACCAGTCTCAATGTAGGGCTTTTTTTGAATCCCAAATCAATCAAATGAAATTTTAAAAATTAATAAGACCATTAGAGAAATGGAAACACTGGATACATAATGAGATTAAGGATCTAAATTATTTTTTTAAAGATGTAATGATAATGTTATTACAATTGTACACTTTGTTTTTGTTTTTTTTAATATAAATTTATTTATTTTAATTGGAAGTTAATTACTTTACAATATTGTATTGGTTTTGCCATACATCAACATGAATCCGCCACAGGTACACACGTGTTCCCCATCCTGAACCCCCTTACCTCCTCCCTCCCTGGACCATCCCTCTGGGTCATCTCAGTGCACCAGCCCCAAGCATACAGTATCATGCATAGAACCTGGACTGGCGATTCGTTTCATATATGATATTATACATGTTTCAATGCCATTCTCCCAAATCATCCCACCCTCTCCCTCTCCCACAGAATCCAAAAGACTGTTCTATACATCTGTGTCTCTTTAGCTGTCTTGCATACAGGGTTATCATTACCATCTTTCTAAATTCCATATATATGCGTTAGTATACTGTATTGCTGTTTTTCTTTCTGGCTTACTTCACTCTGTATAATAGGTTCCAGTTTCATCCACCTCATTAGGACTGATTCAAATGTATTCTTTTTAATGGCTGCATAATACTCCACTGTGTATATGTACCATTGCTTTCTTATCCATTCATCTGCTGATGGACATCTAGGTTGCTTCCATGTCCTGGCTATTATAGACAGTGTTGTGATGAACATTGGGGTACATGTGTCTCTTTCAATTCTGGTTTCCTCTGTCTGTATGCCCAGCAGTGGGATTGCTGGGTCATAAGGTGATAGACAGGGAGGCCTGGCATGCTGCGATTCATGGGATTGCAAAGAGTCGGACACAACTGGGTGACTGAACTGAACTGAACTGAACTGAAGGCAGTTTTATTTCCAGTTTTTTAAGGAATCTCTACACTGTTCTCCATAGTGGCAGTACTAGTTTGCATTCCCACCAACAGTGTAAGATGGTTCTCTTTTCTCCACACCCTCTCCAGCATTTATTGCTTGTAGACTTTTGGATCATAGCATTCTGACTGGCGTGAAATGGTATCTCATTGTGGTTTTGATTTACATTTCTCTGATAATGAGTGATGGTGAGCATCTTTTCATGTGTTTGTTAGCCATCTGTATGTCTTCTTTGGAGAAATGTCTGTTTAGTTCTTTGGCCCATTTTTTGATTGGGTTGTTTATTTTCCTGGAATTGAGCTGCAAGTGTTGCTTGTATGTTTTTGAGATTAGTTGTTTGTCAGTTGCTTCATTTGCTATTATTTTCTCCCATCCTGAATGCTGTCTTTTCACCTTGCTTATAGTTTCCTTTGTTGTGCAGAAGCTTTTAATTTTAATTAGGTCTCATTTGTTTATTTTTGCTTTTATTTCCAATATTCTTGGAGGTGGGTGATAGAGGATCCTGTTGTGATGTATGTTGGAGAGTGTTTTGCCTATGTTCTCCTCTAGGAGTTTTATAGTTTCTGGTCTTATATTTAGATCTTTAATCCATTTTGAGTTTATTTTTTGTGTATGGTGTTAGAAAGTGTTCTAGTTTCATTCTTGTACAAGTAGTTATCAGTTTTCCAAGCACCATTTGTTAAAGAGATTGTCTTTAATCCATTGTATAGTTTTGCCTACTTTGTCAAAGATAAGGTGTCCATAGGTGTGTGGATTTATCTCTGGGATATTTTATTCCATTGATCTATATTTCTGTCTTTGTGCCAGTACCACACTGTCTTGATGACTGTGGCTTTGTAGTAGAACCTGAAGTCAGGCAGGTTGATTCCTCCAGTTCCATTCTTCTTTCTCAAGATTGTTTTTGCTATTTGAGGTTTTTTGTATTTCCATACAAATTGTGAAATTATTTGTTCTAGCTCTGTGAAAAATACCATTGGTAGCTTGATAGGGATTGCACTGAATCTATAGATTGCTTTGGGTAGTATACTTATTTTCCCTATATTGATTCTTCTGATCCATGAACATGGTATATTTCTCCATCTATTAGTGTCCTCTTTGATTTCTTTCACCAGTGTTTTATAGTTTTCTGTATATAGGTCTTTAACTTCTTTAGGTAGATATATTCCTAAGTATTTTATTCTTTTCATTGCAATGGTGAATGGAATTGTTTCCTTAATTTCTCTTTCTGTTTTATCATTCTTAGTGTATAGGAATGCAAGGGATTTCTGTGTGTTGATTTTATATCCTGCAACTTTACTATATTCATTGATTAGCTCTAGTAATTTTCTGGTGGAATCTTTAGGGTTTCCTATGTAGAGGATCATGTCATCTGCAAACTGTGAGAGTTTTGCTTCTTCTTTTCCAGTTTGGATTCCTTTTATTTCTTTTTCTGCTCTGATTGCTGTGGCCAAAACTTGCAAAACTATGTTGAGTAGTAGTTGTGAGAGTGGGCACCCTTGTCTTGTTCCTGACTTTAGGGGAAATTCTTTCAATTTTTCACCATTGAGGATAATGTTTGCTGTGGGTTTGTCATATATAGCTTTTATTATGTTGAGGTATGTTCCTTTTATTCTTGCTTTCTGGAGAGTTTTTTTTTTTTTAATCATAAATGGGTGTTAAATTTTGTCAAAGTCTTTGTCTGCATCTATTGAGATAATCATATGGCTTTTATCTTTCAATTTGTTAATGTGGTGTATTACATTGATTGATTTGCAGATATTGAAGAATCCTTGCATCCCTGGGATAAAGCCCACTTGGTCATGGTACATGATCTTTTGAATGTGTTGTTGGATTCTGATTGCTAGAATTTTGTTAAGGATTTTTGCATCTATGTTCATCAATGATATTGGCCTTTTTTTTTTTTTTTTTTGTGGCCTCTCTGTCAGGTTTTGGTATTAGGGTGATGGTGGGCTCATAGAATGAGTTTGGAAGTTTACCTTCCTCTGCAATTTTCTGGAAGAGTTTGAGTAGGATAGGTGTTAGCCCTTCTCTAAATTTTTGGTAGAATTCAGGTGTGAAGCCATCTGGACCTGGGCTTTTGCTTGCTGGAAGATTTCTAATTACAGTTTCAATTTCTGTGCTTGTGATGGGTCTGTTAAGATTTTCTATTTCTTCCTGGTTCAGTTTTGGAAAGTTGTGCTTTTCTAAGAATTTGTCCATTTCTTCCACGTTGTCCATTTTATTGGCATATAATTGCTGATAGTAGTCTTTTATGATCCTTTGTATTTTTGTGTTGTCTGTTGTGATCTCTCCATTTTCATTTCTAATTTTATTGATTTGATTTTTCTCTCTTTGTTTCTTGATGAGTCTGGCTAATGGTTTGTCAATTTTATTTATCCTTTCAAGAACCAGCTTTTGGCTCTGTTGATTTTTGCTATGGTCTCTTTTGTTTCTTTTGCATTTATTTCTGCCCTAATTTTTAAGATTTCTTTCCTTCTACTCACCCTGGGGTTCTCCATTTCTTCCTTTTCTAGTTGCTTTAGGTATAGAGTTAGGTTATTTATTCGACCTTTTTTTTGTTTCTTGAAGTATGCCTGTATTGCTATGAACTTTCCCCTTAGCAATGCTTTTACAGTGTCCAACAGGTTTTAGGTTGTTGTGTTTTCATTTTCATTCATTTCTATGCATATTTTGATTTCTTCTGTGATTCATTGGTTATTCAGCAGCGTGTTGTTCAGCCTCCATATGTTGGAATTTTTAATAGTTTTTCTCCTGTAGTTGAGATCTAATCTTACTGCATTATGGTCAGAAAAGATGCTTCGAATGATTTCAACTGTTTTGAAATTACCAAGGCTAGATTTATGGCCCAGGATGTGGTCTATCCTGGAGTAGGTTCCATGTGTGCTTGAGAAAAAGGTGAAATTCATTGTTTTGGGGTGAAATGTCCTACAGATATCAATTAGGTCTAACTGGTCTATTGTATCATTTAAAGTTTGTGTTTCCTTGTTAATTTTCTGTTTAGTTGATCTATCCATAGGTGTGAGTGGGATATTAAAGTCTCCCACTATTATTGTGCTATTGTTAATTTCCCCTTTTATACTTGTTAGCATTTCTCTTACATATTGCGGTGCTTCTATGTTGGGTGCATATATGTTTATAATTGTTATATCTTCTTCTTGGATTGATCCTTTGATCATTATGTAGCATCCTTCTTTGTCTCTTTCACAGCCTTGGTTTTAAAGTCTATTTTATCAGATATGAGTATTGCTACTCCTGCTTTCTTTTGGTCTCTGTTTGCATGGGAAACCTTTTTCCAGCCCTTCACTTTCAGTTTGTATGTGTCCCTTGTTTTGAGGTGGGTCTCTTGTAGGCAGCATATATAGGGGTCTTGTTTTTGTATTCATTCAGCCAGTCTTTGTCTTTTGGTTGGGCCATTCAGCCCATTTACGTTTAAGGTAATTATTAATAAGTGTGATCCCGTTGCCATTTACTTTATTGTTTTGGGTTTGAGTTTACATCCCTTTTTGTGTTTCCTGTCTAGAGAATATCCTTTAGCATTTGTTGGAGAGCTGGTCTGGTGGTGCTGAATTCTCTCAGCTTTTGCTTGTCTGTGAAGCTTTTGATTTCTCCTTTATATTTGAATGAGATCCATGCTAGGTACAACAATCTGGGCTGTAGGTTATTTTCTTTCATCACTTTAAGTATGTCCTGCCATTCCCTCCTGGCTTGAAGAGTTTCTATTGAAAAATCAGCTGTTATCCTTATGGGAATCCCCTTGTGTGTTATATGTCCTTTTTCCCTTGCTTCTTTTAATTGTTCTTTGTGTTTGATCTTTGTTAATTTGATTAATATGTGTCTTGGGATGTTTCGCCTTGGGTTTATCCTGTTTGGGACTCTCTAGGTTTCTTGGACTTGGGTGATTATTTCCTTCCCCATTTTAGGGAAGTTTTCGAATATTATCTCCTCAAGTATTTTCTCATGGTCTTTTTTTTTTGTCTTCTTCTTCTGGGACTCCTATGATTTGAATGTTGGGGCATTTAACACTGTCCTGGAGGTCTCTGAGATTGTCCTCATTTTTTTAAAATTAAATTTTTATTTTTACTTTATTTTACTTTACAATATTGTATTGGTTTTGCCATACATTGACATGAATCCACCACGGGTGTACATGCATTCCCAAATATGAACCCCCCTGCCACCTCCCTCCCCATAACATCTCTCTGGGTCATCCCCGTGCACCAGCCAATTCGTTTTTCCTTTTTCCTCTCTGATTCATTTATTTCTACCATTCTATCATCTAATTCACTAATCCTATCTTCTGAATCTGTTATTCTACTATTTGTTGCCTCCAGAGTGTTTTTGATCTCATTTATTGCATTATTATTTATATATTAACTCTTTTTTATTTCTTCTAGATCCCTTTTAAACCTTTATTGCATCTTCTCAATGCTTGTCTCCAGGCTATTTATCTGTGATTCCATTTTTATTTCAAGATTTTGGATCATTTTTATTATCATTATTCAAAATTCTTTATCAGATAGATTTTCTATCTCTTCCTCTTTTGTTTGGTTTGGTGGGCATTTATCCTGTTCCTTTACCTGCTGGGTATTCCTCTGTCTCTTCATCTTGTTTATATTGCTGAGTTTGGGGTGTTCTTTCTGTATTCTGGCAGTTTGTGGAGTCTCTTTATTGTGGTGTTTCCTCATTGTCGGTGGCGTTGTATGGGTGGCTTGTCAAGGTTTCTTGGTTAGGGAAGCTTGTGTTGGTGTTCTGGTGGGTGGGGCTGGATTTCTTTTCTCTGGAGTGCAATGAAGTGTCCAGTAATGAGTTATAGGATGTCAATGGTTTTGGAGTAACTTTGGGCAGCCTGTATATTGGAGATCAGGGCTGTGTTCTTGTGTTGCTGGAGAATTTGTGTGGTATGTCTTGCTCTGGAACTTGTTGGCCCTTGGGTGGTGCTTGGTTTCAGGGTAGGTATGGAAGCATTTGATGAGCTCCTGTCAGTTAATGTTCCCTGGAGTCAGGAGTTCTCTGGTGTTCTCAGGGTTTGGACTTAAGCCTCCTGCTTCTTGTTTTCAGTCTTATTTTTACAGTAGTCTCAAGACTTCTCCTTCTATACAGCATCATTGATGAAACATCTAGGTTCACAGCAAACACCCTCTTCCAACAACACAAGAGACGTCTCTACACATGGACATCACCAGATGGTCAACACCGAAATCAGATTGATTATATTCTTTGCAACCAAAGATGGAGAAGCTTTATACAGTCAACAAAAACAAGACGGGGAGCTAACTGTGGCTCAGATCATGAACTCCTTGTTGCCAAATTCAGACTTAAATTGAAGAAAGCAGGGAAAACTGCTAGACCATTCAGGTATGACCTAAATCAAATCCCTTATGATTATACAGTGGAAGTGAGAAATAGATTTAAGGGTCTAGATCTGACAGATAGAGTGCCTGATGAACTATGGAATGAGGTTCGTGACACTGTACAGGAGACAGGGATCAAGACCATCCCCAAGAAAAAGAAATGCAAAAAAGCAAAATGGCTGTCTGGGGAGGCCTTACAAATAGCTATGAAAAGAAGAGAGGTGAAAAGCAAAGGAGAAAAGGAAAGGTACAAGCATCTGAATGCAGAGTTCCAAAGAATAGCAAGAAGAGATAAAAAAAGCCTTCTTCAGTGATCAATGCAAAGAAATAGAGGAAAAGAACAGGATGGGAAAGACTAGAGATCTCTTCAAGAAAATTAGAGATAACACGGGAACATTTCATGCAAAGATGGGCTCGATAAAGGACAGAAATGGTCTGGACCTAACAGAAGCAGAAGATATTAAGAAGAGGTGGCAAGAATACACGGAAGAACTGTACAAAAATGATCTTCACGACCCAGATAATCATGATGATGTGATCACTAATCTAGAGCCAGACATCATGGAATGTGAAGTCAAGTGGGCCTATGAAAAAAACTAGTGGAGGTGATGGAATTCCAGTTGAGCTCTTTCAAATCCTGAATGATGATGCTGTGAAAGTGCTGCATCAATATGCCAGCAAATTTAGAAAACTCAGCAGTGGCCACAGGACTGGAAAAGGTCAGTTTTCATTCCAATCCCAAAGAAAGGCAATGCCAAGGAATGCTCAAACTACCGCACACTTGCACTCATCTCACACGCCAGTAAAGTAATACTCAAAATTCTCCAAGCCAGGCTTCAGCAATACGTGAACTGTGAACTTCCAGATGTTCAAGATGGTTTTACAAAAGGCAGAGGAACCCGAGATCAAATTGCCAACATCCGCTGGATCATGGAAAAAGCAAGAGAGCTCCAGAAAAACATCTATTTCTGCTTTATTGACTATGCCAAAGCCTTTGACAGTGTGGATCACAATAAACTGCGGAAAATTCTGAGAGATGGGAATACCAGACCACCTGACCTGCCTCTTGAGAAATCTGTATGCAGGTCAGGAAACAACAGAACTGGACATGGAACAACAGACTGGTTCCAAATAGGAAAAGGAGTATGTCAAGGCTGTATATTGTCACTCTGCTTATTTAACTTATATGCAGAGTACATCATGAGAAATACTTGACTGGAAGAAACACAAGGTGGAATCAAGATTGCTGGGAGAAATATCAATAACCTCAGATATGCAGATGACACCACCCTTATGGCAGAAAGTGAAGAGGAACTAAAAAGCCTCTTGATGAAAGTGAAAGAAGAGAGTGAAAAAGTTGGGTTAAAGCTCAACATTCAGAAAGCGAAGATCATGGCATCTGGTCCCATCACTTCATGGGAAATAGATGGGGAAACAGTGGAAACAGTATCAGACTTTATTTTGGGGGGTTTCAAAATCATTGTAGATGGTGACTGCAGCCATGAAATTAAAAGATGCTTACTCCTTGGAAGGAAAGTTATGACCAACCTAGATAGTATATTCAAAAGCAGAGACATTACTTTGCCGACTAAGGTCCATCTAGTCAAGGCTATGGATTTTCCTGTGGTCGTGTATGGATGTGAGAGTTGGACAGTAAAGAAGGCTGAGTGCCAAAGAATTGATGCCTTTGAACTGTGGTGTTGGAGAAGACTCTTGAGGGTCCCTTGAACAGCAAGGAGATTCAACCAGTCCATTCTGAAGGAGATCAACCCTGGTATGTCTTTGGAAGGAACGATGCTAAAGCTGAAGCTCCAGTACTTTGGCCACTTCATGTGAAGAGTTGACTCATTGGAAAAGACTCTGATACTGGGAGAGATTGGGTGCAGGAGGAGAGATACGTTCATGGAGTTATACAGAGAAGAGAAGAGGGAGAAAGGAGACAGAGGTGGCCTGGAGGATAAAAGGGGGGAATCAAAGGGAAAGAGACAGATCCAGCCAGTAATCAGTTCCGTAAGTATTCTCCACCATCTGGAACACAAAGAAATTCACAGAGTTGGGTAGAGAAGAGAGGGGGTAGGGAGGAGACACAGGCGACCTGGTGGAGAAAAAGGAAAGTCCAAAGGGGGTGAGAGCAGTCAAGTCAGTAATCTTGCTCTCAAGTAAAAATGGGTACTGAAGATTGGGTTCTTAAAGGTACAAAAGTGATAACAAATACCAAAGAGCAAAGATTAAAAATCTAGAGTAGAGTTTGGAACTTCAAAAATACAATATTAAAGAAAAGAAGGGAAAAAAGAGGGGGAAAAAAACCAAAGTCACAAAAATTATAAAATATATTTATGAAGTTTGCTTTTATAAAATAGGGTCTTTTTTTTTTTTTGCAAAGTAATAATAGGTTATAAAAGTGAAAATTAAAGGAGTAATAGAGGACTTAAAAATTTAAAAAAAATAAAAAAAATGATCATAAAAATAGTAAAAATATATCTAGGACTTTCTCTGGTGGTGTTGTGGGTATTGTGGGGTCAGTTCATTTTCGGATAGTTCCTTGGTCTGGCTTATATTTCTCAAGATCTATAGGCCCCTTTCTATGTAGTCGGTACTAATGAGAGGGTTTTAATCTATTGCACCTCTCACTTCCAAGGTGGTTCCCTCTGTTTTAGCTTCTTCTCTTTGCTGGTCTCTTCAGTGTCTCATTTTCGCCCTGACACAAAGGGGGCGGTGGTGAACACTTTTTTTAAGGCTCACTTGTTCAGTGGCACTGTGGGGAGGGAGAGACGCTGCAAACAAATAACACTGGCATGTGCTCGCAATGCCTCATCCACACTGGGCCTGCCCCCTGCTCACAGCGCATGTACCCTCCTGCCCATACAGCTCAGGCTCTAGGTTGCTCCGCTGGGAACCGTCCCAGGCCGGCCCTGGGCTGCATGGAACTCCCAGGTCTAAGCCACACAGGTTCACACACTTGGGTAGTTCTCAGAGTCGCAGACTCGGTTGGGCCTGCATTTTGTGCCCTTCCCAGGTCTGAGCAGCTCAAGTGATGAGGTGTTTGGCGAGTGCAGCCGCTGCGACTTATCACCTCCCCCATCCCTGCCCCTCAGTTTTCTGGGTGTACAACTGGCACACCTTATCAGGTGGATGTTGACCGTCCAGAATCCCAAGAAGTCTTAGTTAGCAAAGAAGCCTACTTACAGTTTTGTAGATAATGTCTCTCCGGGGCTGCGATTGCCCCCTTCTGGCTCTGGCTGCCTGTCACTGGAGGGGGATAGTCTACAGCCAGCTATCTCTGTTCAGTCCTTTGTTCTGTGTGCAGGCCTGGTGGTGTCTTAGGTTTGGGCTGGCTTTTCACGTGATAGTTATCCCATAGTCTGGTTTGCTAGCCCAAGTTAGTTCGCTCAGATTGCACTCGGGGCATTCAGGCCAGATCCTTACTCTAAGCACTGCAGCACACACCTCCCTGCCCAGCCCCCACTTGCTAGTGGCGGGTGCAGGCATCTGCTTCTCTGCTGGGGGAGTTACCATTGGGCTCGTAATCTGTGGGTTTTAATTATTTATTTATTTTTCCTCCCTGTTATGTTCCCCTCTGTGCTTCCAAGGCTCGCCACAGACTTGGCAGTGAGTGTTTCCTGGTGTTTGGAAACTTCTCTCTTTTTAAGACTCCCTTCCCAGGACAGAGCTCTGCCCCTACCTCTTTTGTCGACTTTTATATTTTTTTCTGCCTCCTTTTGAAGACAATGGCTGCTTTTCTGGGTGCCTGATGTCCTCTGCTGGCATTCAGAAGTTGTTTTGTGGAATTTACTCAGCGTTTATATGTTCTTTTGATGAATTTGTGGGGGAGAAAGTGGTCTCCCTGTCCTATTCCTCCACCATCTTAGGATCGCCCCCTACCATTGTACATTTTGAATAGTCTTTATCTGTTATATATATATATATGTTGAAATACACATGCAATGATATGATACCTGATATTTGCTTCACTTCTTGCTGCTGCTAAGTCACTTCAGTTGTGTCCGACTCTGTGCAACCCCATAGAGGGCAGCCCACCAGGCTCCTCTGTCCCTGGGATTCTCCAGGTAAGAACACTGGAGTGGATTGCCATTTCCTTCTCCAATGCATGAAAGTGAAAAGTGAAAGTGAAGTTGCTCAGTCGTGTCCAACCCTCAGTGACCCCATGGACTGCAGCCTTCCAGGCTCCTCCGCCCATGGGATTTTCCAGGCAAGAGTGCTACTGTGGGTGAAAACAGCAGCCTTCAAATGTTGATAATTGTTGGAGCCAGGTAATTTAGTACACTGTATTATTGGACATTGTTTGTGACTTTGTATATGTTTGTACAATAACAAGTTAAAAAAACCAAAGGAAACCAAGAGCAGACTCTCTGTGCTCCCTTCCTGAGAGGTGGATCCTGAGAAGAGGATGAGAACGTGGACTCTGGGCTCAGTGGCCGGGTGGGGCTTGCCCTTGTGCCCAGCCAGGAGCTGAACAGGATGGAGCCACCTCGAGGAGAAGTGAACTGGTATATCTTGAGGGCAAAGAAGACAGTAACAGACAGGACTCCGAAGCACAATGGCTGTCTCTGAGGCATTTTCACAAACAGAGAGTCATTACTTATTAGGTACAATTCATGTACTTTTATTTTTTGTAATATAAATTTATTTATTTTAGTTGGAGGCTAATTACTTTACAATATTGTATTGGTTTTGCCATACATTGACATGAATCCACCACGGGTGTACATGTGTTCCCCATCCTGAACCCCCCTCCCACCTCCTTCCCCATCCCATCCCTCTAGGTCATCATGTACTTTTAGAACCAGGGCAGATAACAATGTTCACAAACCTTCTAAAGGCATTTGGGCAAAATAGCTAGAGGCTGATGCAGAAACAGAGGGATTAAAAAAATAAAATGTGTGAAAATGCAAGAGAGTGATAACACATTGTGAGTAGGACCCAGACCCCAAATGGGCCTGGACCTGGATCCTGGATCTGCATTACCCCCAACCGGCCAGCTGCTCTGGGACTGGGATGCAGGTGGGGCTGTCTGGCTGCCCACTGAGCTGCCTGACAGCATGGCCAGCTCTTCATGAAACAGGCTCAAGAAGTGAGCTTGACCAGAGCTTTGGTCAGTGTGCCAAAAAAATGAATTCTCTACAGTTCTGAATGATTCTTTTTTTTTTTAATCATTCCTAAACATGAGTTTTATACTCTAAATGTATACTTTACACATATGTAGGCACTGATACTACTATTCTGCAAGGTTTTAAACCTTAAATGAACAATCTCACACTTCATTTGTCATGACTTGATTTTTCTGCAAAATTATGTTTGGCAATTTATCCTTGTGGGTGCAGCTAGTTTGAGTTCCTTTGAATGCCACAATGAAAAAAAGAAAAGGGTAATATTAATTTTAGTGACATTTTACTTAGTCCCACAGAGCCTAAATAGTATTTCCCCCCATTTTACAAATGAGGAAAAGGAATGATTTGCCCAAGGGCTCGTGCCAATAAGCAGCAAGCTGAGATGCACATCTGGACCCTCAGTGCTGGGCACCTGCCCAGAGGGACCCGAAGGTCTAGTCTTTAGCCCTCATCCCCCCATGGACGAACCAAGGAGAAGGGTCTTCTCTCGCTAGGGATCTAACCGTTCCATGCCCTGCTGTTATGGGAAGTCTGAGGGCCACAGAGGTGGCTCAAGGGTGAGGGTCAGAGGCACCCAGAAGGACGGAGGAGCAGGCACACTGCCTACCTCCTCTGACCAGGGTACCACTGCACTGGGAGAAAAATGCCCAGGGAGCCTGCTATTTAGGCTATGTGGGACTAAGTAAAATGTCACTAAAGTTAATATTACCCTTTTCTTTTTTTTATGTGGGTCTAGACAATTTTTAATTTCATTGTGGCGTTCAAAGGAACTCAAACTAGCTGCACCCATAAGGATAAATTGCCAAACAATTTTGGAGAAAAACCAAGTCATAAAATGACAAATGAAGTGTGAGATTATTCATTTAAGGTTTAAAACCTTGCAGAATAGTAGTATCAGTGCCTACATATGTGTAAAGTATACATTTACAGTATAAAACTCATGTTTAGGAATGATTCAAAACTGTAGAGAATTCATTTTTTTGGCACACTAACCACTGGGGCCCTTTTGACTCTGGGTGCTTTCCAGCCCACCCCTGAATGAGGGTTCTGCAGGACCCAGCTGGGGAAATGCTGACTTAAAAATGTAATGTCTGCTGGGGCTTCCCTGGTGGTCCAGGGGCCAAGACTCCTAGCTCCCAGTGCAGGGGCCAGAGTTTGATCCCAGGGAACTGGATCCCACATGCTCCAAGTAGGAGTTTGTGTGCCGCAACTTAAAAAAAAAAAAAAAATAAAGTAATGTTGCTGATGGAATTGAGGAATGGCCCAATAGACCAGAGAAAAAGATTTGATAAAACCAGGAAAAGGCAAAAGTAAAGAGAATTTTCCAGAATACGGGTGAGGAAAGATCCAAGGAGCCCAGCTGTTTCTCAGCCCCCTCTTCAAAGGGAGAACTGGCCCCAAGGTAGAATCATGATGCTCCTCCCATGAGGTGGGGGTGTCCCCAGGAAGGCCCAGAGCGGTGGGCATGCCCGTGACACCAAGTTGCTGGGGCCAAGACCCAGTGCGGCCACTTGGGCAAGTTACTTACCTCACCAGCCTTGACTTTCATCTGTAAAGTAGGATGATAATGGTCACAGCTGAATGGGCACCATGAGGGTGAAATGATGCGGTATTAGTACAGGACTGAGCTAGCTCCTCAGATGCACAAAACTCTGTCAGCATCTGTTCAGTAAAATAAAATGAAAACAGAATCATGCCTTATGGATGTCTACAGATTTTTTTTTTTTAATTAATCAGCAAGTCAGATGAACTCTTCCCCTCCCCTCTAGGTTTCCATTGCCAGCGTCTTGGCTTTGTCCTTAGATGACCTCTGAGTTCTCACAGGTGTCCACAGCAGCTGAGAATGCCCCAGACAGACTTGACCTTGCTCAGGCAGAGACACGGTGTTCAGCCTCTGACAGGGCTCAGCTTACATGCTCCCTGAACTCTTGGAACAGTCCCTAAACACTGCTGGGATGTCGCTGTCTCTCCTGGGCAAGTCTGTGGGTATGTGAAGGTTCAGGCTGCACCCATGGGAAGTCGCCTCCCACGCTTTCCCGGGCTCACCCCCCAGCTGTCCCTAGAGCCTCCTTTCATCCCTTCCTGGGGTTATCACTAAGCAAGGCCTGGCTGACGCATGGAGGCACCCTCGGGTGAAACAGCCTGAGAGCATATGAAAGGGGTTTCAGGGTTTTGTTTCCTCTTTCAGCTTTTCTAAAGTTACTGAACAAGGCACTTAATTAAAAACAACTGAGAAAACTCTAGCTTTTTAAAAAGTGTTTTCATTTTCCTTCACGAGACAGGAGGACTGTAGGTGGGAGTCAGGGCTTGATCCTCTCAAGGGACTTCACCATTTTTGCTCACGAGTTAACTAATCTTAGAAACTTCCTTAAGTAATTTGAAATTGTGTAATTCATCCAGTACCTGGATTGACATTTCTGTTCCTTGATAAACTATGTTAGTGAATACCCTCAGAACAGTGAAGGGCCCCAAATTTAGGATCCAAAGTGGGAGGGTTCGGGTTCTAGTTATACCTAGAAGTTTTCCCAGCAAGGCCACTAGTTTCTTAACTTGGATTTGCTCATCTGTAAAATAGAAATAATAGTAGAAGTACATACTTCCCAGAAGTGTAAGGTTTCAGTGAGATAATATGAATAAACAACTTTTATAAACTGCAAAGTTATGCAAATAAAAGAGCCCATTTTAAAATAATGTGTATTAGGAGTACAAACAGATTGGGAGAAATAAAATATTTAACATAGATTCAATAAGCATTCAATCTTCTGCTGATTATCAATGCTTTTTTTTAAATTCTGGAATTTTAAAAAATGTTTTTTTATTGGCATATAGTTGATTTATAATGTTTCAGGAATACAGAAAAATTATTCAGTTATACATACATATATATTCTTTTTCAGATCCTTTTACAAGTTATTATAAGACGTTGAATAAATCAACCTCTTTTTTTTTTTTAATTACTCCCTTAATAGTACAAAATTAGGAAATAGCAATGCACTCCAGTATTCTTACCTGGAAAATTCCATGGACAGAGGAGCCTGGCAGGCTACTGTCCATGGGGTTACAAAGAACTTTTAAACCTGTGGTGAGTAATTGCTAGGGATTTCAAAAACTAATGTCTACCTCCATATAACCATGGGGTTACACAACTGAGCAACTGAGCACACACACATAACATAACAATATCTCTTATAAAGCCTCCTAAGATGAAATGTGCCCTGTCCTATTATGGGTAAAATCAAGGAAGTCAACACATGCTCATTTGTAAATGGAGAAATCAAGATAGGCTACTTAATTTGTAGACAGAAACACAAAATGAAAATATGGGTCCTTTGTTCAAAAAATGGTAAGGGTTTCAAGGTGGCGACATCAGAGCATCAAACCAAGGGTGGGGCCCTTCAAAGCCCAGGGCTCTGCGTCCCTTCTTCAGGGACATGTGAAGGCCATAGGCTCAGGGCAGGGCGGTGGGAAGGGGACCCATGTGCTGAGCTCTCCTCAGCAGCTGGAAGGAATTTACCCACTTTTAATGCCCACTTCAGGTTCTTATGAAATTGAAGACATTGGAAGTAGATTTATTGGTATGACAAACATGTATTAGGTCTGCTCTATGCAAAATTCTAGCCAGGCCCTCAAGCAGTTGGGGAAGAGAGACAGCAGTCAGAAAGAGGAAGAGACAATTTTTTAAAAGTAGAAACTAAGGTCTATGGGAATCTTTCAGAGGGAGTTATGAATTATAATGTGGAGAACCAAGGAAGGAAGACACCCTGGAAGAGGAGGCCTTTGAGGTCACCCAGAACCTGGTTAGGACTTGAGCAAAGTCTCATGCACAAGGCAAGCAAACCATTGGGAACCATTATTTCCTCAGGTCTCTGTTATTTTTGGTGAGTTCCAGTGACTCACCCAGGAGTCCTGCGTGTGGAAAGGGGACCTGATGGGCTGGCCAGGATCAAGAAGACAACTTCTGAAGAGGAAGGTTTATTTCTTTGGGCTTTATTAAATGTTTATAAGAGGTAGACATTAATTTTTGAGATCCCTAGCAATTACTCACCATGGGTTTAAAAGATGAATTGTATTTTTTAAAAGTTTTCTTGACAGCATATGGAGGTGAAAGCTTAGCAGCTCACCTGCTGCAAAGGGAGGTCCTCTAAACACAGCGGATGAAGCCACCTGCCCCAACTTTCTGCAGGGGGAAGGCTTGCCTTGGCTGCATCTGTCACAGACCCTAGACCGTGGGGAGGAGGACTGTGGCACACTTATCCTGCTTTCTTGTGCTGTTGGCATTTTCCTTCCAGAACGTTCTTTCCTCCCCTTCCACCACCCCACACTGACCCATACACTGTCTAAATCCTATTAAGATAAACAGGAAAAGGGGGTTCAGAATGTTAGTGGAAAAGTCCTGGAAAATTTCAACTCCATGTATGAAAACAGAAAGGGTTGGGTAGGAAACCAATAAAAGATGCAGAGAGATTTCTAAGAACTGAATGGTAGATGCTGTTCACAAACAAATTGTAGAGATTTATGGATCGTGGAAGCATCTCTGTGGATCCCTGGGGGACTCCTCCTACAATACTATGAGGCATAGAGAAGAACAATGTCTGAAGTCTTAAAATGTTACATTTTCCACATGAGATTCAAATCTGGGAAGGTAAATTTGGGAGGGTGTAGGCAGTGAGGATGTGGTTGGGGGTAGAGATGACAAATTCCCTATAAGGAAGTGGATGATCAAAGGAAACCTTGGACACTTTTGAAGGATCCCTGAGGCTCCCAGCACTGGACTCTGTGATGCTTTGAACTTTGCCAGCTTTGCCCTCAACCTTCCTGCTAGTGGCGTGGATGCTCAATGTGTGCCTCCTGCCCATCGCCATGAGCCCTGAAAGGCCCTGCTGAGACTTTTGTCTGCAGGTGGACTGGGGGGAAGGGAGGCCTTGCCGTGAAGGTAGAAGACGGGGTCCCCAGGCTCACCTTTTATAGCAAAGCCACTGAGTGACGTTCCAAAGGCCACCAGGCAGCAAGGAAGTCAAATCTGGTTCTGCTGTTCAACTTTCCAGCTAAAGGACAGTCACCTGGACTGGGGCCCCATAGAGAAACCTCCAAGTGCTCCTGGGTTCTAAGAACAGCAGTATTTTCAAGGCATGACTGATCCCAGCCATTCTGAGATTCTTCCCCTTCCTGGGGTCTATGTACTCCACCCCTTCAGAGGCTGTAGGATCAGATCCACTTTGAATGCTGTGTAGAATTGGCCTGGGTTCTCCTCCAGCCTCTTATACCATCTCAAGGCCTTCCCCAATGTGGAAGAAAAGACAGCCACCATCAGCCCCACCTGAACCAGTTCAGTTGCTGCCATTTAAATATGGCCTGATTCTTTGTAAGTTCTTCTTGATGCAAATACCAAGGTTTCTCTGGGCCCTGGAGTGAGTGGTGGGAGAGGTCCCTGGATTCCCCTTACATTATCCAGACCCAGCACAAAGAGAGTGAGCTTCTTACTCCCAAAGTAGATATTGCAGGCCCCCAGCACCCTCCTGCCAACAGGCAGCCCCAGAGAGGGAGAACCATATGGTGAATGAGCAGGAGGCCAAGGAAAGCCTGGGAGGTGCTTGTGTTCATCCACGCAAGGACCAGGCTCTGACAGCCCCTTGGGGTGAGTACTCAGGTCCAGGGCTCCCCAGGTGGGAGCCCCCAGGGAATGGAGAGGCCAAGGAGTCTGTGGGGGCAGCAACATTTCTGCCCCAGCTCACTCGTGCTTTTCATTGGCCATTCCTCCCCAGGGATGTGCAACCTTTCATCGGAAGCCACAGACCATAACTCAGCCACTTCCCATAATTACAGCCACAGACCCAATGGACCAGGCTGACATCCTCAGCGGCCCAACATCCAGAGCCAACTCTGAACATCTGATCTGAGGATCATCTCAAATTCTGGGTTGTTTTGTCCCTGTGTCAATGCTGTGTGTGACCTGAGTCAAAAAGTTCCCTCATCAGGCAAGAAAGGATGGGCTGAAGGAATCAATTCCACAAAAATGTTATTTGAAATCTAGAGGATGAGGGTTTCTCTAGGGTCTTAGAGTGAACAAAATTTCCATTTTCTATTCTCCTAACATATCTACCTGTGTAGATATTTGACCAAGTACCTTAGCTTCTCTGGACCTCAGTACACTCACCTGTAAAGTGAAGACAGAAACCTCTTTCCATCTCCCTGCATTTCCCACATCATTGAAAGGATCACACGAGGTTATGTGGAAATGCCTTGTGCTTTAGGTATAGAGTCTAGGCCGCCTGGAGCAGACCATTGCCAGCATGCTGGCACAGAAAGCTGCTCTGTCTCTGCCCAGCCTCCTTTCCCAGTCTCTTGTTCCTTCCTCTCAGCTTCTGGTCCCCCAGTGCATCGAGTGCCCTGGGCCCCGCTCACTTTTACAACCCTATGCTGTAACCACCCTCTTCTTGCTGTGCATGTGTCTCCCTACCCTACTCTGGCCCCCAGGGAGCTTTTACTGAAGCACCTCCTGGCACATCAATGTCGGCCCACGGTCTTGTGCCATCGTTGGTTTGGTCCAGGCATCTCATTCTCCTCTTCCCAGCCTACCTTCTCCATGAACAGCAGCCAGGCTGGGTGCAAGTTCTCAACTAAAGGCAAGGACCCTGAGCCTCCTCTGCATGGCTCCCTGATCATGGGTAGAAAACAAGCTTGGCTAAGGTCCATGGTTGGGGGTGAGTCAAGATGCCTGGGCAGAATCAAAAGGAGCCCCCAAGGCTGGATCAGAGCATTGGTTGCTCTGCTCACTGAGAGATGAGCATCTGCTACTGGGTGGACATGGACCACCCTGGACCACTGCAGAATGAGGAACAGGTGAGAAAATGGACAGCACAGGTGAGGATGCTGCCCGGAGAGAGGTAGGGAGGGAGGAGGGATGCTGAGACTGTGGGCAGAACCTCTAAGAGGCAAGGAGGGATAAGGAGGCTACTCAGGCAGCCTCGGGAAGCTTTGCATCACTTTGAGGTCAAACCATTTTGGCAGCCCTATTGGTTCCTCAGGACTTCCCAGGTGGCACTAGTGGTAAAGAAGCCAGTGCAGGAGACATAACAGACCCAGGTTTGATCCCTGGGTCAGGAAGATCCCCTGGAGGAGGGCATGACAACCCACTCCAGTATTCTTGCCTGGAGAATCCCATGGACAGAGGAGCCTGCTGGGCTACAGTTCATAGGGTCACAAAGATTTGGACATGACTGAAGTGACTTAGCACGCACGTTTGTTCCTCAAAGCCCAGGCTACTGGGAGTGTGACCTCAGCCCTTGTGAAGTTTCAGGGGTTCTGCAAACATTTGATTTGCTTTCTTTTTTTTCTTTCAGATTATAAAATATTTTTAAAATATTTCAACCTGACAATAAAACTATAGAGAATAATAATAATATAAGTAGTCATGCACACAACAAATAGATTTTATGTGACTTCAGAAAATTTTAAAGATTTAAATGTGCAGAGCCAGTAAATACACACACATGAATATGCATATATATGCGTATATTCTGTATGTATTTTAATTATGAAGTCACACATACCCAGGTGGGCTGAACTATACAAAATGATACATATTCACCAGACTGTCTCTGTACCAGCCTCTAAATAAAGCCTCTCTCACTCTCTCTTTGCATTTATTTATTCTTCCTTCCCATGAGTGATGTTAAGACATCTGTATCTCTGTGTGTGGCCAGTGGTCAAGGTGGTCCCTGCAATGCCAGGTCCAGATCTCTGGGGAGTCTCAGTCAGTGAGGTTATTCTGTCTCTGGGACCTCAGTTTCCCTCCATGGACCTCCATTTCTTCATCTGTAAAATTGGTGCTAATTGCACCTACCTGAGCAACACAGCTGAGAGGGTTGAATGCTGGCTGGTGGTAGGGCCCAGGCAGTGTTGGCTACTATGACTGATCATTGTCGTCATCTGTGTCTGCTTGGTGTGTGATCTTGTCAAGACATAACTGTGGGTTTTGTGGTCAAGTAAGTTTTGTGGTTTGTAAGTTTTGCATGATTTTGAGTCTACTTTTATATTTATAAGTGTTTTTTTCCTCCAGGCAGAGTGGAACAATAACTCCAAAACTGGAACTTTGCTACTTGAAAATGAATTTTTTTCGACAAAATAAAAATTTAAAAGAGCTTTATGAAAATAAATTTTAAAAGGGTAAAAAAAAGTGGCAGGGGGTGGAATTCTCTGACCATCCAGTGGTTAGGACTCAGCATTTTCACCACTGTGGGCCCAATGCCTGGTCTGAAAATTAAGACCCTGAAAGCTACGTGGTGTGACAAAGGGGAATAAAAGCTTGATGCTTGACAGTAAAATGAAATCATTCAACCCTGACGACACTGCAGGATGGAAAGGCAAAGGGGTGTGAATAGACCATCCAAGTTCAGGTGCAATATCATATTTCCTGTTGTCCTGGCTCAGCGCTTGGTTGTGATAGACGCCCTCTGTGTACTTGTTCTGTCTCTGCCAAATCAAAGTACTTTTGAAAATAAAATGGAGTAAACATGAAAATAGGATTTTCATCTGATTTCAGTTCAAATTAAATGTTACCCAAAAAATGTAAAAAAGAAAAATGAAATGAGAACATAAAATACACATGTAGGAGTAAGCAAAACTGTGACCTCTATTTTTTACACACAAGAAACAGAAGTTGTAAAATGTGGGAGGAAACCCTTTCTTATTTGGGGTCATGACATAAATTGTATAAACTGAGTGGGCTTTGGGAAATGCCACCCACTGGCAACAGAGTCCAGACCCACACCCAGAGAGCTTTTCCCCAACTCAAGGGCTCATTTCAAAGTCTGAGAGCAGGGGCCCACTGGGGTCCTCTGTGTCAGGGTGCCCAGGCTCTAGGTGTCTTCATTTTACCTATTTTTGCAAAATGCATTGACATAGGTGAGCAAGATTTGTGTGAAAGCTGACACATCCTCACATGCCAAAGTAGTGTTTAAATACACTATCAAGTAAGCCAGAAGAAAGGCAGCAACACCCATAGCCACAGCTGGGCACTCCAGGAGGAGGAGCCAAATGGCCGTCTTGTGCTCTGTTGGCTCTGGGTGCATGTTGCTCACAGTTAAGGTGTGTGACATGGGTCCACACACCAGGATTGCATGCTGGTTACTGCTAGCTGCTCTCTGACACTGCCACCCTTGCAACGAAGCCCAGGTTGGAGGCAGGAGGGACATCCTGGGGGCAAGACAGGATGTGCTTTTTGGAGCTGTGTCATCCTCACTTGGTGACCTCAGAAGATGTTCTGCTGGATCTAACTTTGTGAAGCTTTATAAACATCTTAGCCAATTTTATTCTATATATAGTTTTTATTTTATGAAAGAAGTTTATGTGGCTTTTAAATTTTAAAATGTTTAAAAGAATGCTTCTAATAATTATGAAATTAAATTGTAAGGTGTAAGAAAGCATTGAATCTTTGTCTGGTGGTGTTTTTCCTTTCTTAGTGGTGCTAAAGATTACGTTGTCAGCTTACAGTCCAGACATCTTTGATTTGATGGGATA
This sequence comes from Capricornis sumatraensis, assembly GCF_032405125.1. Taxonomy (NCBI): domain Eukaryota; kingdom Metazoa; phylum Chordata; class Mammalia; order Artiodactyla; family Bovidae; genus Capricornis; species Capricornis sumatraensis. The sequence continues at coordinate 44,144,688 of NC_091078.1, forward strand.
TGGTAAGTTGCATAGGTGAGCATGAAGGTAGGATCCTTCCAATTGAATAATGCTATAGAAATTGTCTGCTTTTGTATTTGGAGAAAACCATGCTTCAAAAGGATATATGTACCCCAATGTTCATTGTAATGCTGTTGGCAATAGCCAAGACATGGACACAACCTAAATGTCCATCAACAGAGGAGTGGATAAGGAAGATGCATATATTATATATACAATGGAATATTATTCAATTATAAAAAGAATAAAGTAATGCAATTTGCAGCAATATGAAAGAGATTATCATAATAAGTGAAGTAGGTCAGGTAGAGAAAAACAAATATCATATGATAATGCTTATATGCAGAATCTAAAAAATATTATATAAATGAACTTATTTACAAAACAGAAACAGACTCACAGATTTAGAAAACAAATTTATGGTTACCAAAGGGGAAAGGCTGGGGGAAGGGATAAATTGGGAGTTTGGAATTGACATGTACGCACTGCTATATTTAAAAACAGATAACTAACAAGGACATACTACATAGCACAGGGAACTCTGCTCAATATTCTGTAATACTTAAATGGAAAAAAAGAATTTGGAAAAGAATATTCATATATGTATAACTTACAAATAGCTGTGAACAGACGAGAAGTGAAAAGCAAAGGAGAAAAGGAAAGATATAAGCATCTGAATGCAGAGTTCCAAAAAATAGCAAGGAGAGATAAGAAAGCCTTCCCCAATGATCAATGCAAAGAAATAGAGGAAAACAACAGAATGGGAAAGACTACAGATCTCTTCAAGAAAATTAGAGATACCAAAGGAACATTTCATGCAAAAATGGGCTTGATAAAGGACAGAAATGATATGGACCTAACAGAAGCAGAAGATATGAAGAAGAGGTGGCAAGAATACACGGAAGAACTGTACAAAAAAGATCTTCATGATCAAGATAATCATGACGGTGTATCACTCACCTAGAGTCAGACATCCTGGAATGTGAAGTTAGGTGGGCCTTAGAAAGCATCACTACAAACAAAGCTAGTGGAGGTGATGGCATTCCAGTTGAGCTGTTTCAAATCCTGAAAGATGATACTGTGAAAGTGCTGCACTCAATATGCCAGCAAAGTTGGAAAACTCAGCAGTGGCCACAGGACTGGGAAAGGTCAGTTTTCATTCCAATCCCAAAGAAAAGCAATGCCAAACAATGTTCAAACTACTGCACAATTGCACTTATCTCACATGCTAGTAAAGTAATGCTCAAAATTCTCCAAGCCAGGCTTCAGCAATATGTGAACTGTGAACTTCCAGATGTTCAAGCTGGTTTTAGAAAAGGCAGAGGAACCAGAGATCAAATTGCCAACATCTGCTGGATCATGGAAAAAGCAAGAGAGTTCCAGAAAAACATCTATTTCTGCTTTATTGACTATGCCAAAGCCTTTGACTGTGTGGATCACAATAGACTGTGGAAAATTCTGAAAGAGATGGAAATACCAGACCACCTGACCTGCCTCTTGAGAAATCTGTATGCAGGCCAGGAAATAACAGTTAGAACTAGACATGGAACAACAGACTGGTTCCAAATAGGAAAAGGAGTACGTCAAGGCTATATATTGTCACCCTGCTTATTTAACTTATATGCAGAGTACATCATGAGAAACGCTGAGTTGGAAGAAGCACAAGCTGGAATCAAGATTGCCAGGAGAAATATCAATAACCTCAGATATGCAGATGACACCACCGTTATGGCAGAAAGTGAAGAGGAACTAAAAAGCCTCTTGATGAAAGTGAAAGAGGAGAGTGAAAAAGTTGGGTTAAAACTCAACATTCAGAAAACTAAGATCATAGGGAAATAGATAGGGAAACAGTGGAAACTGTGGCAGACTTTATGTTTTTTGGGTCCAAAATCACTGCAGATAGTGATTGCAGCCATGAAATTAAAAGATGCTTATTCCTTGGATGGAAAGTTTTGACCAACCTAGATAGCATATTCAAAAGCAGAGACATGCTTTGCCAACAAAGGTCTGTCTAGTCAAGGCTATGGTTTTTCCTGTGGTCATGTATGGATGTGAGAGTTGGACTGTGAAGAAAGCTGAGGGCCGAAGAATTGATGCTTTTGAACTGTGGTGCTGGAGAAGACCCTTGAGAGTCCCTTGGCCTGCAAGGAGATGCAACCAGTCCATTCTAAAGGAGATTAGTCCTGGGTGTTCTTTGGAAAGACTGATGCTAAAGCTGAAACTGCAATACTCTGGCCCCCTCACATGAAGAGTTGACTCATTGGAAAAGACTCTGATGCTGGGAGGGATTGGGGGCAGGAGGAGAAGGGGATGACAGAGGATGAGATAGCTGGATGGCATGACCGTCTTGATGGACATGAGTTTGAGTGAACTCTGGGAGTTGGTGATGGTTAGGGAGGCCTGGCATGCTGAGATTCATGGGATCACAAAGAGTCGGACACGACTGAGCAACTGAACTGAACTGATATGTATAACTGAATCACTATGCTGTACACCTAAAACTAACACAACATTGTATATCAACTGTACTCCAATGTAAAATAAAAATTAAAAAAAGAGAAACTGTCAACTTTACTAAGAACTATTTGTAATTGTATGTAAGAACTTGCTTTTTCATAATTAAGTTTCAGGTCTGTCTCTAGAGAATATTGATCTAATTCTGGTAGGAATATTTAAATGAGAAACAAAATTAATGTATGTTATATACATATCTGTGTGTGTGTGTATGTGTACAACTGACCCTTGAACTAGACAGGTTTGAACTATGCTGGTCCACGTTACACAAATTTTTTTCAGTGCTAATTCTACAATACAAAACAATCCACAGTTAGTTGAATACATGTGTGGAACCATGGATGCTGCGGGCTGACTGTAAGTTATACAGAGATTTTCAAGTGTCTTGCAGACTGGGACCCCAAACCTTGAATTGTTCAAGGGTCAACTGTATATCTAATACACATGTTTTCACTGATGTAGAAACTCTACCCAGCGAAACACTGCCAGATATAACATGGTTGATCCCATGTTCTGCTGATATTCTTAATGAACAGAACAGATTTGATTTGGGTTGTGAGGATTACAACATTATGATGATTACAACTGCAGAAGAATTGTTGACAATGAAAAAAAGAAAAGTTAGATCTCAACCTGCAAAATTAAATAAAGTTAACTGATTTAAAACTTTGTTTCACTTTCTTGCAGAGATGGGCATTGAAATATCTAAGATTTTTTTTTAATGACATTGACATCAAAATGTTTCAAAGACATATTATGACAATATTTTTGTAAGAAATGAAAAAACATTAATGTCCTTCAGCTTGTATATTTACTAGTTAATGAAACAGTCATGTAGAGTATTTTTTTTTTTTTTTTGGTTGGTGGTTCAAACTTGGAATGAAAATATTTTCCTATTACTCTCAAGCATCTTTATTAATGGTTAGCAAACTGCAGGCCAGATGCAATTCACTACCTGGTTTTGTATGGCCTGTTAGCTATGAGTGGTTTCCCATTTTTTAATGATTAAAAAGAAATAAAAGGAAGAATATTTTGTGCCATGTGAAAATTATATGAAACAAATTTTTCTGTGTCTGTAAATTAAGCTGTATTGGAACACAGTCTGACTGAATTGTTTACCATGATCTGTGGCTTCTTTGGGGAGATGGGGGAAGATACCACAATATCCACAAAGCCAAAAATATTTACTGCTTGGCCCTTTACAGGAAACAGCTTACTTACCCCTGATCTGAATGACTTTGATGAAAGCCTCCTGAGGTTGCAATGTGAATTATATCAAAATCATTCAGTGAGCCAGACCTTTCTCAACCATTATGCAAAGAAAAACAACTGTGGACAGGAAGCCGTCACAGGCTGTGTCAGGGTGGGAGCAAGGGCCCCTGACCTCCCCCAGGCCTTCCTAGTCTCTTCTCCTGTCTCAGTAAGAATTGCAAAGATGCTGACGGTCTCAGGGCTGCTGACTCGCTCATCCCTTAAAGCAACCCTTGGGTCCAAAACTTTGAAAGAAAAAACTGTTTGTGACTAGCACAACCACGGCTTTCCCTGTCTGCCTCCGTAACACTGTTTCAGGGCCCGAGAAACCCTGACGAGGGGAGTCGTCCTTGTGCTGATGACTGAGGGTCACTACAACCTTGGCTGTGGTCCCTGCTGCAGGCGTTCCCAGGCTACTGTCAAGCACCTGGAGAGGGGGTCTATCTCATAGAATATCTGCTGACACGCGGGCTGGGAGGACTGGTCCTGCAGGTGGGAAGCGTGTCCGTCGCCTGACAAGCCAACTCATTCCCTGCATCGCTGTGGCAAAGCAGGCACCGTGACAAACTCTAGACAAATGGCAAAATGACCCACAAGTCTCAGGCTCCTGCCTGAGACAGCAGAGGCCCTAGGAAGGGCCACGTCTGCTGTGGGGTTGCCGTGGAGCCCATGCTGGTGGTGAGAAGAGCTCTCCAGAGCCCCCCACCTGGGTGTTTATCCTGATTAACAATGGTGCAGCCAGAGCGTCGCCTCCAGCGTGTGACCCAGGACCAGGGCCAAAGGAGGTTTGTGTATCCTAACTGACTGACAGCCTCCACTCAGTGATCTCAGAAATTAGGGAGGCCTACCATGCCCCAGGGGACAATAAGCCAAGATGGATGGTCTTGGCCAGGGAGTGACACCACCTCCACTGGGCCATCCCTCCCCAGCTGTGAAGTTATTGAAGCTTAGGCACAGAGTGAGTGACCTCCCGCAGGCAGCCAGGCACCAGGGACTCAGGCTCTCCTCCTCCACTCCTGCACCCGAGGCAGGAGAGACAAAGAGAGACACCCCGTGGGGTGGGATCATTGGCATCCCATTTCACACTGGCCCAGTGGGGGCCTGCGCTTAAGTTTCAGAGTCAACAGATATACTTCTAATTATTTATCACAACTTCTCTTCATGAGAATCGGTTCTTGATGTGAGAATCCAGACTTCCACAGGCAAATCAGACCCGCAATAGGAGGGGAGGCAGGCAGGCAAGCCAGGCACACCTGTCTCCATTGTACCCCAGGCCTAGCCTGGATGCAGGTGTGTTTTCAAGTGTAATTTGTAGAAAGTTACAGATGTCAGCATAGAGCCAGGAGAAGGGCATCAGTTGCTGAAATTGCCTATATGCTGACTTGTGGGGTGAGTTGTATTCCCCCATATTCACATGTTGAAACTCTGACCCCTAGCTCCTCAGAACCTGACAGTGTTTGGAGCCAGACCTTTTAAAGAAGTAATTGGGGCTAATGAGGTCATTAGGGTGAGCTCTGGTCTGATATGACTGGGGTTCAAGTAAGAAAAAAAATTAAGACAAAGACACACAGAGGACTGCTGTGCAAGAACTCAGGGGTAAGATGGCCATTGGCAAGCCAACACGAGAGGCGTCAGGAGAATCTGACCTGATGAAGACACCTCCATCTCAGACTTCTGGCCTCCAGACCATAAGATAATAAAAACACTGCTGTTTGAGCCTCCTAGCCTGTGATCCTTTGTCACGGCACCCTCAGGAGATTAATACGGTGACCACAGGGGGCCTGGGAAAGGCTATCCTTTGCACAGGGGATAAACACATCGTGGTCACTATGGTCACCCTCCCGGCTGGTGGCCCACACCACAGACACAAAGGGCAGGTTGAGAAGTGTCTCCAGCAGAGCCACTGTACCCAAACCCCTGGGGTCAGACGTGTCTGGACTTCAGAATTCATCCAATTCTAGCCGTGTCACCAAACACACCCAGTGGGTCTGAGATGGCAGCTTAATCAAACACATTCACATTTCTCAAGTTAAACAGAAAATGTGTCCATGGATTGATATCTTAATACAGGTACATATTTGAACTAAAGAGATAAATAAAGAATATGTATAACCTCATGTTTGTTTTGCCATCATGTTTGTTCAGGTCAGATTTTGCCAATAGATGAATCTGTGCTGAATTGAGAAATATGTCCTTGATTTGGGGGGATTTCAGAAATGTGCACAGTGTTACAGACTAGTCTGGGAGCCCTGCCACACCCCCTGACTTTAACTTTTATGGAGGAAGAAATCAAGACTTGTGGATCCCCTGGGCTCCTGTCTTCTAGTCTAGGCATGTGTCTTTCCAAATGAGCCACAGGGCGTGCTGTCTGTCTGTGCACAGTTCCCTGTAGAATGCTGCTTGCTCACTTGCACATGCCCCCACCCTTCGTCCACCCATGCTCCCTTCCCCTCTTCACAGCTGTCAGCAGACATCGTCTCCTAGGCTCACTTCTCTGACCCTCTTCACAAACCGAACTTTAGAATTAGAAATGATCTGAAACATTCAAGTCAAACTGTTTTAGGTGACACTGCCTCACTTTCTTCCCAAACCGACCAGAGGGAACAGAGAAGCCAGCTCAGAACCCTGGATACCCCCAGGACAGTCTGATAACTTCCGGTGTAGTGACCCCCACTCCAATACTATGAAGGAGAAAACCTAACTCTGCCAGGTCCTAAGAGCAGCTGATGCTTATGAGGTGCCAGCTAGTCATTTCTAACCTCATTGCAGTTCAGAAGCTGGGGCCCAGAGGACAAGGCAGAAGACTCAAGTGAAGTGACTGCTGTTTTCACACCAGCAAGACTGTACTTGGCTTGTCATGCAGATATATGCTCCTGGTATTTTGTGTTAATCACCCATGTTTGAAATGAAAGAGCAAGATGTTCTGTTTGAAAGGCTGCCCAGAAACATCTTAGGACGGTGAGAGTTATGTTCAGAAACTCCTAGGAGTAATGGTTTGCCTACAATGGACCACAGAGTCTCATGCCCATTTCATGCCCCCAACGTTCATAAGAACACATTAACTCCTGAGTTAACTAAACTTTAAGAAATCCCAAAATATGTGATGTAAGAGAGATTTTTATTTCTCTGCTCTAGAAACTTCCAGATGGAGCTTGTTTAAACTTTCCATCTTTAAAAAAATTGCCTCTGGACTAAACTCCAAAACACAAGAGTTCAAGCCAAAAAAGGATAAATTTTTAAAAGATTTTGATCCTGTGAATATACTGAATTATAACAAGAAAAGAAATTTTAATGCTAGGAAAAATATATCTAAGAACAGTATGTAGTTTTGAGAAATTTCACCAGAAAAAAACCTTGACCATCTCCTTCAGTTTTCTAAAAGCCACCCCTCTTTCCCTCTACTTTCTTAATTCCTGTGGAAGCCTCCTCTGTACATGTGAAGATGTACAGGAACCTCAGAGTCTGGGGTTGCCATGCTGGCCAGCTCCTGTCCGGGTGTATGACGGGGATTGTAAATTGTCCTTCCTTATTCACTGCCTCTTCTCTTGAGCCTGAGCAGGGCTCACTGCCGCCCTCATAAGTGACCACATGTCACAGCTTCCCTTATGATGAGGTGTGGACCATTGGATGGAATTTGGGCAAAAAGGATGTGAGCAGAGGTGATGCATTTTGTCTTTAACAGAAAATGCTGGTACTCTCTCCCACCCCGCCCTTTGTGGATTGAAGACAATCCTGCAGGGTCTCCAAAAAGGGTACAGAGTCCTTGGATGAACCTGAAGAAGCATTTCTCATACTCTGGGCTCTGTGCTTTGGAGCGCTTTTGTTACTTTTAGATGCTCATGTGAGAAGTTACTTGTGGGTGTAAGCCCTTGGGACACGCTTGTCTTCCAGGGCCTTCATGCATCTGCTCTGCTTCCTGACCCACTTCCTACTTGTCCTGATGAGGTCCTGTCTAAGGAGAAGGGCCTCATCCACACTGTAAAAAATGCCATGGGAAAATCTTAGGAGGAAAGACTCTGGAACTGACTGTGCTAGAACAAGAAGTCTTGCTCTCGAGTAGAGGCCAGAACTTGAAGTCAGCTCCTGTTCCCCCACAGGTTCTCATGAATTTAGACATTGCCACTAAGAACCCAAACAACTCCTGTGCTGCTGAAAAACTTGTGCTTGATGTCCTCACTCATAAGGGTAATTGCAGCCAACAAGAGTGGTCCTGCCACAAAGTTCAGGAATGAGTTCTCAGGTCATCCCTAGGTTTAATCCTGATCCTGTTGTTCAGTCGCTCAGTCATGTCTGACTCTGTGACCCCATGCACTGCAGTATGCCAGGCTTCCCTGTCTTTCCCCATCTCCCAAAGTTTGCTCAAACTCATGTCCATTGAGTTGGTATTTTCAGCCCGCCATCTCATCCTCAGTCATCCCCTTCTCCTGCCTTCAGTCTTTTCTGACGCTGACCCTAACCCCACATCTAGTTCATATACAGGTATCTTGTGCATCATTCCCATCACTCCTTCCTTTCAGAGGGGCTTTTCTCTGCAGCGTAGAACAGAAGTAAACTTTCTATTCCATGGTGGGGCAGGTGGAACGGACTCTGAAGTTTTCAACTGTTTCCTTGTTCTTTCATCAATAGTGATTTGTCAAGGGCCTACTGTGTGCCAGACACTATCGCTGACCAAGCAGCCCCAGCCCTACTCTCATGACACTCACATTTTAGGGGTGGAAGAAAGCAACCAAAGAAACTTTAAACAATGATATTTCAGATAGTGATTAGTGCTCTGAATGCATCAAAACAGGGTAATGTGAATAAGAAAGAAGTGAAAGCTACTTTAGGAGGAATGGTCAGGGAAAGCCTCTTCCAAGGGCTGGGCCAGACCATGAGCCATGTAAGAGAGGAGCATGTACAAATGTCCTGGGACTCTGGGGGTCCTGGGGAGCTTTAGAAGCCCAGAGAAGAGCACAGGGGTTTCAGAGGACAGCGCAAGGCACCAGGTCAGAGCAGTGGGGAGGGACCAGATGGTGCAGGGCCTTGTAGACTCTGATGCGGGCTTTACATTAGATTTTAAGTACAATATGAAGCCACCATGCAATATGAAAAGCTTCCGTGGTGGCTCAGATGGTAAAGAATCTGCCTGCAATGCAGGAGATCCGAGTTTGATCCCTGATTCAGAAAGATCTCCTGGAGAAGGGAATGGCAACCCACTGCAGTATTCTTGCCTGGAGAACTCCATAGACAAAGGAGCTTGGTGGCTACAGTCCATGGGGTCGCAAAGAGTTAGACACAACTGAGGGACTAAGTTCAGTATTCTTGCATTGAGAATCCCATGAACAGTATGAAAAGGCAAAATGATAGGATACTGAAAGAGGAACTCCCCAGGTCAGTAGGTACCCAACATGCTACTGGAGATCAGTGGAGAAATAACTCCAGAAAGAATGAAGGGATGAAGTCAAAGCAAAAACAATACCCAGCTGTGGATGTGACTGGAGATAGAAGCAAAGTCTGAAGCTGTAAAGGGCAATATTGCATAGGAACCTGGAATGTCGGGTAAGAGTTGACTCATTGGAAAAGACTCTGATGCTGGGAGGGATTGGGGGCAGGAGGAGAAGGGGACAACAGAGGATGAGATGGCTGGATGGCAACACCAACTCGATGGACGTGAGTCTGAGTGAACTCTGGGAGTTGGTGATGGACAGGGAGGCCTGGTGTGCTGCGATTCATGGGGTCGCAAAGAGTCGGACACGACTGAGCGACTGAACTGAACTGAACTGAACTGAACTGAGGGACTAACACTTTCATGAAACCACTGGAGGATTTTAAACAGAAGAAGGACATGGTCTAATTTGCATATTAAAAAGATGGTCCAGCTGCTTATCAAGAACAACTTTTAAGAGCCCCAAAATACATATAGGAAGACCAGTTACTAGGGTATGGCAGTAATCCTGGCAAGAGGTAATAACTATCATTAACTCCATTTCATGGAAGCCTAGAGAAGATGTTCTTGCCTGGAGAATCCCAGGGATGGGGTATCCTGGTGGCTGCCATCTATGGGATCGCATAGAGTCGGACAGGACTGAAGCGACTTAGCAGCAGCAGCAGCAGAGAAGATGTAATTAATGCAAATGCATACAGCAGATAATAATAATTTTCTACTTTTATTTGCAAAATGATTTCAATTTGAAAAGCCTTCTTACCTCTATCAATTCATTTGAACTGCAGAACAACCCAGGGATGAATTATTATTTCCATTTCTTGGAGACTCCCAGATGCTGGTATTTGATAAGAGAACCCAGAAGTGTCAAGTGCTGGAAGCCTAAGTGAAGCCTAGGCCTCCTGCTTACCAGCCTGTGCATCCTCTCCTTCCCTTTTCTTATACCAGCCCATCCCCGGAGTTATAAACAGCAGGAACAGAAACCCAACCAACCATCAAAAGCCCCAGGGCCAGTCACCCTTGAGAACTCCAAAAGTCGTTCAGATTGCACTTGCTGAGCTCTGAAGGGATGCTGAACTGGGCTTCATTTGCTGAAAGATTAGAGGACGAAGGAGACAGGCATTTAAAACATAGTTAGAAAAAATTGGACAGACATTCTTAAATTATTAAAAATTCTTAGCAAATTGTAAGTGATATCCAATTACAAAACACTTTAGGAGGAACCCAGATTTTTTCCTTGTGGCTGCTGCTGCTGCTAAGTCACTTCAGTCATGTCCAACTCTGTGCGACCCAATAGACGGCAGCCCACCAGGCTCCCCCGTCCCTGGGTTTCTCCAGGCAAGAACACTGGAGTGGGTTACCGTTTCCTTCTCCAATGCATGAAAGTGAAAAGTGAAAGTGAATTCGCTCAGTCGTGTCCGACTCTTAGCGACCCCATGGACTGCAGCCTACCAGGCTCCTCAGTCCATGGGATTTTCCAGGCAAGAGTATTGGAGTGGGGTGCCATGTGGCAAATGGACCCAAATTGAAACACTTTCTTGAAATGAGTCTGTTGCACCAAATGTGGCATCTTAGTTCCCCTGATCAGGGATGGAAACTGCAGTGGAACCATTGAGTCCTAACCAGGACCACCAGAGAAGTCCCTAAATGGGTCTTGAGGGTACTAGGGGAGAATCACTAACCCACTAACTCCCACAGCACTGTCTGAGGAATGTTCAACAGGAGAGGTCCCTTCCAAGGACCCTCAGCTATCTTTCGCTGCAAAGAACAAAACACCCTGAAACTTGGTGGTCTGAAGTACTGCAGAAATTTTATTCTCGTCATGAGTTTTGCGGTCCAGGAATTTGGACAGGCCAGGGCGGAGCTGGCTTGTCTCTGGTTCATCTTGTCTGAGCCTCAGCTGAGAGGGGCTGGAATCCTCCAACAACCCACAAGGCAGGTGCTTGGCCTGGGGTGAACCATAGGCTGAGCTGGACTAGGCTTGTTGGTCAGAACGTATCCACGTGGTCCCTCTGTGAAGCTTGGGATCTTCACAGCACCAAGAGCGAGGGTTCCAGAGGACAAAGTGTGGAAAGCACCTGGCCTTTTAGGGCTGGTCTTGGAAACCCACAGCATCACTTCCATCCAGCCAACTAAGCAAAGCATCACAAGCCCACTTACACTCAGAAGGTCATTGAACTCCTATCTTTCAGCAGAAAGAGCACAGTGCCCTTTTGTGCTTCAAGAAGTAGACTATCACATATAAAGAGTGAATAAGATTGAGAAATTAGATTTATGTCAATATACTGGAATTTTTTCTTTACAATTAATAAATATGGGAAACAAAGCAATCTTATTATATTGAAAGATTTGGAGCACAAAGTTTTGTTGCATTAAAACCAATAAAAGGCCACTATTATAGTCCATTGGGTAGGACTCTGTAACCATTTGTTGTTACTGATGTGTGTGTGTGTGTGTGTGTCTGTGCATCTGTGTAGGATTTGAACCCTGTCAGTAAATATGAATTAATAGTGAGTATGGTATGCATATGAACATCAATGGTATGAGGAATAAAGAAATGACTACAATTAAGATTGCCTTCTCAGGAAGGTTTTAATAAAGACCTTTTTCCTGGAAGGCTCATTTCAGTCAGCTTTTAAAGAATGCAGGAAAAATATTTACTTCAAATGAGTGCTGCTAATTACGAATGAATCTGCTCTTTTCACTAAAGCAAGCCCAGTAGGACTTACACTTGGAAATACTTGATGAGAACTAATAAGTTGTTATGTGTTTGAAATAAGAGAGATACTCCTTGGAAAGAAAGCTATGACAAACCTAGACAGTGTGTTAAAAATCAGAGACATGACTTTGCTGACAAAGGTCCATATAGTCAAAGCTATGGTTTTTCCAGTAGTTGTATACAGATGGGACAGTTGGACCACAGAGAAGGCCGAACACTGAAGAACTGATGCTCTCCAATCGTGCTGGAGAAGACTCTTGAGAGTCCCTTGGACTTCAAGAGTGAACTCATTGGAAAAGACCCGAAGGGGGCAACAGAGGGTGAGGTAATTGGATGGCATCAGTGACTCAACAGGCATAAGTTTGAGCAAACTCTGGGAGATAAAGGACAGGAAAGCCTGGTGTGCTACAATTCATGGAGTCAAAAAGAGTCAGACACGGCTTAGTGACTGAACGACAACACCAGCAGAGAGGAAAAAAATGAAGTGCTAGTGTAAGAACCACCAGGAAAAAAGTAAGATTTTGTCTACTGATCCTCGTAGTGGGCCCTAGGACCACTGTCCACTCAATTCTCCAGTAGCAAGTACAGTGTTGAATTTTAAGCCAACTTTTTCACTCTCTTTCACTTTTATCAAGAGGCTTTTTAGTTCTTCTTCACTTTCTGCTATAAGTGTGATGCCATCTGTGTATCTGGGGTTACTGATATTTCTCCCAGCAATCTTTGTTCTGGCTTGTGCTTCATCCAGTCCAGCATTTCTCATGATGTACTCTGCATATAAGTTAAATAAGCAGGGTGACAATATACAGCCTTGATGTACTCCTTTCTGTACAAAATCACTGCAGACGGTGACTGCAGTCATGAAATTAAAAGACACTTACTCCTTGGAAGCAAAGTTATGACCAACCTAGATAGCATATTCAAAAGCAGAGATATTACTTTGCCAACAAAGGTCCATCTCGTCAAAGCTATGGTTTTTCCAGTAGTCATGTATGGATGTGAGAGTTGGACTATAAAGAAAGTTGAGTGTCGAAGAATTGATGCTTTTGAACTGTGGTGTTGGAGAAGACTCTTGAGAGTTCCTTGGATTGCTAGGAGATCAAACCAGTCAATCCTAAAGGAAGTCAGTCCTGAATATTCATTGGAAGGACTGATGCTGAAGCTCCAATACTTTGGCCACCAGATGTATAAAACTGACTCATTGGAAAAAACCTTGATGCTGGGAAAGATTGAAGGCAGGAGGAGAAGGGGACGACAGAGGATGAGATGGTTGGATGGCACCGCTGTCTCAATGGACATGAGTTTGAGTAATCTCTGGGAGTTGGTGATGGACAGGGAGGCCTGGCGTGCTGAAGTCTATAGGGTCTCAAAGAGTCGGACACTACTGAGCAACTGAACTGAACTGAACTGAAGTACAATGTGGTTTCAAAGTGTGTGACAAAGGATGAATAGGTTTTCTTCTCCCCCAAGAGGATGCAATACACATGGAAGAAGAAAAATATGGATTAGTCTGAATTCCAATTAGTTTTAAAAATAGCCTTTTTGAGATTAATTCATGTACCATAAAATCTAACCATTCGAAAATGTACAATTCAAGGTTGTTGTTATATTCAACAGCATATAGAAGTTGTGCAACCATCAGCACAATCTAATTTTAGAATGTTTTCATCACCCCCAAAGAAATCCTGTACCCATTAGCAGTCACCCGCCAGTCCCTCTCCCCAACCTCAGTCCAAAGTAACAGTCTTCTGCTTCTGTGTCTACATTTGCCTCTCCTGGGATCACCTTATAAACGGACATAAAGCAATTATTTGTGTCTGGTTTCTTTCATTAGCATAATGTTTTCAAGATACATCCATATATCAGTTCTTTATTCATTTTACTAAGGAACAATATATTCCATTATATGGATATACTGCCTTTTGTTTATCCATTTATCAACTGATAGATGTTTGGATTGTTTCCACTTTTTGGCTATGGTAAATAATACTGCTACGAACGTTCATGTACACGTGCTGTGTAGACTTCATTTCACTTGCATGTATACCTAAGAGTAAAAGGCTGGATCATGTGATTTAACATTTTGAGGATCTGCCAAAGTGTTTTCCAAAATGGCTGCATGATTTTACACTCTCATTAGCTCTGTATGAGGGTTTCAGTTTCTCCAGTTGCCAATACTTGTTATTGTTTGTTTTTTGACCATAGTCATCCTAGTTAGTGTAAGGTGGTATCTCACTGGGATTTTGATTTGCATTTCTCTGATGACTAATGATGGTGAACACTTCTTCATGTGATTTTTGGCCATTTGTATATCTTCTTTGGAGAAATGTATATTCAAATCCTTTGCCCAGTTGTAGTTGGGCTATTTGTCATTATTATATTATTGAGTTGTAAGAGCTCTTTGTATATTTTGGATACAATTCCCTTATCAGATTAATTTGATAATATTTCTCCCATTGTGTGGGTTTTTCCCTCTCTTGATGGTATCGTTTGCAGCATAAACGATCTTAACTTTGGTGGAGTCCAGTTTTTCTAATTCCTTTGTTGCTTGTGCTTTGTTTGGTGTCATATCTAAGGAGCCATCGCCTAACCGTAGATTGCAAAAACTCATGATCGTTTCTTCTCAGAGTGTGATGTTAGCTTTTACATTTATGTCCATGATCATTTTGAGTTAATCTGGGATATGGTGTGTGGTGGGAGTCCAGCTTTACTATTTTATTTGTGCATACCCAGTTGTCCAACGTTGTTTGTTGAGAAGTCTATTGTTCCCCTCAGTTATCTTGGTACCCTTGCAGAAATTCAACTGATTATAAATGTAAGGGCTTATTTCTGGACATACCATTCTTTTTGTATTGATAAATTTATATTCCTTATGCTATTACCATGCTGTTTTGATTACTAAAGCTGTACAGTAAATTTTGAAATCAAGAAATGTGAGGTCTCCAACTTTTTTTTTTTTAAGATTGTTTTGGCTCTTCTGGGTCCCTAGCATTTCTATATAAACTTTTGGGTCAACTTGTCAATTTTCACAAAAAGCTAGTGGAATTTTGACAAGGATTACATTGAATCTGTGGATCAATTTAGGACACTTGTGACCTGGACGATGTTAAATACTGTTTTCCACAAACCTAGGGAATCTTTCAATTTATTTAGGTCTTTAAGTTATTTCAATGTTTTGTAGTTTTCAGTATACACATGTTATATTTTTATTCCTAAGAATTTTATTCTTTTTGATTCTACTGTACATGAAATTATTTTCTAAGTTTTATTTTTAGATTATTCATTGCAAGTGTATAGAAATATAATTGATATTTATTTTTCTATCCTGAAATGTTGCAGAGATATAGCTTTATTCATTTATTCACTCTGATAGTTTTCTTGTGGATTCCCTAAGACCTTCTACATAAGAGGTGATGTCATCTGCAAATATACACAGTTTTACTTTGTATTTGATCTGGATGTGCTTCATTTATTTTTCTTGCCTTACTATTTTGGTTGAAACCTCCTGTCCAGTGTTGAACAGACGTGCAAGAGTGAACACCCTAGTTTGTTCCTAATGCTAGGGGGAAAGCATTCAGTCTTTAAACATAATATTGATGTTGTTCAGTCGCTACATTGAGTTTGACTGTTTGCAACCCCATGAGCTGTAGCACACAGGTTTCCTCTGTCTCCCGGTATCTCCCAGAGCTTGATCAAATTCATGTCAATTGACTCAATTATGCTATCTAACCATCTCATTCTATGCCACCCTCCTTTTGCCTTCAGTATTTCCTAGCATCAGGTTCTTTTCCAATCAGTCCCCTCTTCACATCAGGGTGTCCAAAGTATTGCAGTTTCGGCATCAGTCCTTCCGATGAGTATTCAGGGTTGATCTCCTTTAGGATTGACTGGTTTGATCTTGAAGTCCAAGGGACTCTCAATAGTTTTCTCTAACACCACAGTTCAAAAGCATCATTTCTCAGTAGTCAGCCTTCTTTATGGTCCACCTCTCACATCCATACATGACTACTGGAAAAACTATAGCCTTGACTATATGGACTTTTGTTGGTGAAATGATGTCTCTGATTTTTAATATGCTGTCTAGGTTTGTCATAGCTTTTCTTCCAAGGAGCAAGCATCTTTTAATTTCATGACTGTAGTCAACATCCACAGTAATTTTGGAGCCCAAGAAAATAAAATCTGTCACCATTTCCACTTTTTTCCCTTCCATTTGCCATGAAGTGATGGGACTGGATGCCATGATCTTTGCTTTTGAATGTGAATTTCAAGCCAGCTTTTCCACTCTCTTCTTTCACTCTCATCAAGAGGCTCTTTTGTTCCTCTTCATTTTCTTCATTAGAGTGGTATCATCTGCATAACTGAGGTTGTTGATATTTCTCCCAGAAATCTTGATTCCAGCTTGTGACTCATCTAGCCTGGCATTTCACATGATGTACTCTGCAAATAAGTTAAATAAACAAGGTTACAATATACAGCCTTGACGTACTCCTTTCCTGATTTTGAACTAGTCTGTTGTTCTATGTCCAGTTCTAACTGTTTCTTCTTGACTCATATACAGTTTTCTCTTAAGACAGATGTGGTGGTTTGGTACTCCCATCTCTTTAAGAATTTTCCACTGTTTCTTGCGATCCACACAGTCAAACGCTTTAGAATAATCAATGAAGCAGAAGTAGATGTGTTTCTAGAAATCCCTTGCTTTTTCCACGATCCAACAAATTTGGCAATTTGATCTTTGGTTCTTCTGCCTTTTCTAAACTCAGCTTGTACATTTGGAAGTTTTCATTTCATTTACTGCTGAAGCCTGGCTTGAAGGACTTTGAGCATTACCTTGCTAGCATGTGAAATGAGCACAAGTGTACAGTAGTTTGAACATTCTTTGGCATTGCCCTTCTTTGGAATTGGAATGAAAACTGACCTTTTTCAGTCTTGTGGCCACTGCTGAATTTTCCAAATTTTCTGACATATTGAGTGCAAGCACTTTAACAGCATCATCTTTTGAAATTTTAAATAGCTCAACTGGAATTTTGTCATCCCCACTAGCTTTGTTCATAGTAATGCTTCCTAAGGCCCACTTGACATCACACATCAGAATGTCGCTTTCTAGGTGAGTGATAACACCATTGTGGTTATCTGGGTGATTAAGACCTTTTTTGTTTAGTTCTGTTCTTGTCACCTCTTCTTAATCTCTTCTGCTTCTATTAGGATCTTTACCATTTCTGATCTTCATCATGCCTATCCTTGCATGAAATGTTCCCTTGATAAATCTAGTTTTCTTGATGAGATCTCCAGTCTTTTGCATTCCATTGTTTTCCTCTATTTCTTTGAATTGTTCATTTAAGAAGGCCTTCTTTTTAAAAAAAATTATTTATTTTTGTAAATTTACTTTATGTTACTTTACAGTACTGTATTGGTTTTGCCATACATCAACATGAATCTGCCACGGGTGTACATGTGTTTCCAATCCTGAACTCCCCTCCCACCTCCCTCCCCATACCATCTCTCTGGGTCATCCCAGTGCACCAGCCCCAAGCATATTGTATCCTGATAAGAAAGCCTTCTTATCTCTCCTTATTCTTTGAAACTCTACATTCAGTTGGATATATCTTTCCCTTTCTCCCTTGTCTTTTGCTTCTCTTCATTCCCCAGCTATTTGTAAAACTTCCTCAGACACCCACTTTGCCTTCTTGCATTTCTTTTGGATGGCTTTGGTCATCACCTCCTGTACAATGTCACATACTTCCATCCATAGTCTTTGAGGTACTTTATCTACCAGATCTAATCCCTTGAATCTATTCATCACCTCTACTTTATAATTGTAAGAAATTTTATTTAGGTAATAGCTGGATGGCCTAGTGGTTTTCCCTACTTTCTTCAATTTAAGCCTGAATTTTGCAATAAGGAGCTGATGATCTGAACCACAGTCAGCCTCAGGTCTTGTTTTTACTGACTGTATAGAGCTTTTCTAACTTTAGCTGCAAAGAACATGATCAATCTAATTTCAATATTGACCATCTGGTGATGTCCATGTGTGGAGTTTTCTCTTGGGTTGTTGGGAAAAGATGCTTGCTATGATCAGTGCATTCTCTTGGCAAAACTCTGCTGGCATTTGCTTTGCTTCATTCTGTACTCCAAGGTCAAACTTTTCTGTTACTCCAGGTTGTCTCTTGACTTTCTACTTTTGCATTCCAATTCCCTATGATGAAAAGAATATCTTTTTTGGTGTTAGTTGTAGAAGGTGTTGTAGAACTGGTCAGCTTCAGCTTCTTTGGCATCAGTGGTTGGAGCATAGACTTGCATTGCTGTGATGTTGAATGGTTTTCTCTGGAAACTAACCGAGATCTTTCTGTCATTTTTGAGGTTGCATGCAAGTACTACATTTTGGATTCTTTTGTTGACTATGAGGGCTACTCCATTTATTCTAAGGGATTTCTGCCCACAGTAATAGATATTAATAGTAGTAGAATTAAATTCTTCCATCGCCATCTATTTTAGTTCACTGATTCCTAAGATGTTGATGTTCAGTCTTTCCATCTCCTGCTTGACTATGTCCAATTTACCTTGATTCATGGAACTAATTAGCCCCAATACTTTGGCTACCTGATGCAAAGAACTGACTCATTGGGAAAAAAAAAACAAACCCTGATGCTGGGAAAGATTGAAGGCAGGAAGAGAAGGGGATGACAGAGGATGAAATGGTTGGATAATATCACTGACTCTATGGTCATGAGTTTGAGCAAGCTCCAGGACTTGGTGATAGACAGGGAGGCCTGGCATGCTGCAGTCACATGACTGAGTGACTAAACTGAACTGATGGAACTAACATTCCAGGTTCCTCTGCAATATACTTCTTTACAGCAATGGACTTTGCTTTCACCACCAGACACACCCACTTTCTGTTTTAGCCCAGCCACTTCATTATTATCGGAGGTATCAGTAATGCCCTCTGCTCTTCCCCAGTAGCAATTGGACACATCCAGACCTGGGAGGCTCAACTTCCAGCATCACATCTTTTTATCTTTTCATACTGTCCGTGTGGTTCTCCAGACAAGAATATTGGAGCGGGTTGCCATTTCCTTCTCCAAAATATGATATTAGCTGTGGAATTTTCAGAGCTGTTCTTTCATATGTTAAAGAAGTTCCCTTCTTTTCTTAGTATGTGGAGTGTTATTATCATGAAAAGATGTTGGACTGTGTCAAGTATTTTTTACATCTATTCAGGTAATCATAGGTCAAAGTTTTGTCATTTATTTTATTAATAAAGTGCATTATATTTATTGGTCTTTAGATATTACACCAAATTTGCATTTCTAGAACAAATCCCACTTGTTCCTGATGCATAATCATATATATATGCTGGATCCAGTTTGCTAGTGTTTTGTTAAGGATTTTCATGTCTATATTCATGAAGAATGTAATTGTTTTGTTTTCTTGTAATGTATCTGTGTGGCTCTGGCATTAAGGTAATGCTGGTTTTATAGAACAAGTTGGGATGTATTCTCTCCTCTTATTTTGGGGGGAAGTTTATGAAGAATTGATATTAATTCTTCTGGAAATATTTGATAGAGTTCACCAGTTGAAGCTATTTGGCCATGGACTTTTCTCTGTGGGAAGTTTAAAAATTATTAATTCAGTTTGTCTTCTTGTTTTTTAAGTCTAGTCATATTTACCATTTCTTTTTGAGTCAATATATTTATTGTCAATTTGTTTATCTTATCTGTTATTAAATATATTAGCATACAGTTGTATATTGTTGGAGAAGGAAATGGCAACCCACTGCAGTACTCTTGCCTGGAAAATTCCATGGACAGAGGAGCCTGGTAGGCTACAGTCCATAGGGTTGCAAAGAGTTGGACACGACTGAGCAAATTCACTTTTTTTTCTTTGTGCATTGTATTTCCTGTACTTACTTTTACTTCTATAAAGTCAGTAGTAATATCCCATCATTCATTCTTGATTTTAGTATTTTGCTACTTTTTGCTACTTTTTTTGGTTAGTTGAAATAAGTTTTGTTAATTTTGTTCTTCTTTTCAAATTTTTGGTTTGAAAAATTTTGATATCAGATTAAAATATTGATATTATTTTGGTTTTCTATTGTCTATTTCATTTATTTCCACTCTAACCTTTTCTATTTAATTCCTTCTCTTGTTGATTGAGTTTGCTATTCATTTACTAGTTTCTTAAGTTATAAGGTTAAGTTAGTTATTTGAAATCCTTTTTTACTATAGATGTTTAAAGCTATAAACTTCATTCTAAATACTGCTTTAGCTATATCTCATTAGTGTTGGTATATTTTGGTTTTATTTTCAGTAATCTCAAAATATTTTTAATTGATCTTATGTATTCTACTTTGATCCATTGGTTATTTAAGGATGTGTTGTTTATTGCACATATTTGTGAATTTCTCAAATGTTCTTCTGTTATTGAAGAACTGCATGCATGCCACTAAGTCACCTCAATTGTGTCCAACTCTTTGAGATCCCATGGACTGTAGCCTAGCAGGCTCCTCAGTCCATGGGATTCTCCAGGCAAGAATACCAGAGTGGGTTGCCATGCCCTCCTCCAGGAAATCTTCCCAACCCAGGGATTGAACCCACATTTCTTACATCTCCTGCATTTGCAGATGTGTTCTTTACCACTAGCACCACCTGGGAAGCCCTACTGAGGAACTACTTTAGTTCTATGTGGTTGGGGAGAATACTTTGTAAAACTTTAATCCGTTTAAATTTATTTAGGCTTGTTTTATGGCCTAGCATATGGTCTATTCTGGAGAATCTTCCACATGTAATTGAGAATAATTTGCATCCTGCTGTTATATGGAGTGTACAATAGATGTCTGGTATATCTAGTTAGTTTACACTGTTGTTCAAATCTTTTCTTGTGGACCTCTGCTTAGTTATTCTATTCACATTGGAAGTGGAGTATTGAAGTCTCCAGTTATTATTTTTTAACTGTTTATGTCTCCCTTTTGGGCTCCCTAGGTGGCTCAGTGGTAAAGAATCTTCCTGCCAATGCAAAAGACACTGGAGATGTGGGTTCAGTCCCTGGGTTAGGAAGATCCCCTTGAGGAGGAAATGGCAACCCACTCCAATATTCTTGTCAGAAAAATCCCTTAGACAGAGGATCCATGTCCCTCAGACATGACTGAGGGGATGAACACACACATGTGCACACACACACACACACACACACACACACAACTTCTGCATTATTAACTAGTTAGCTATGCCTCCCTTTTATTTTCAGCTTTTGCTTCATGTATTTGGGGGGATTTTGTTACTAGGTACATTTATGTATATAATCATATATCTTTCTGATAAGTGGACACTTTTATCATTATAAGATATCCTCCCTTGTCACTAGTAATAATTTTTAATTTAAAGTCTATTTTACCTGGTACTAGTATAACCACTTCAGTTCTCTTCTAATTACTGTTTGCATGGTATATACGTTTCCACCATTTTACTCTTAAGCTATCTCTTTGTTTAAATATAAAGATGCCTCTTATAGAGAACACAGAGTTTAATAATTTTTTATTCCATTCTGTTAATTTCAGCATTTGATTTAAATTTTTATTCCATTTCTATTATTGTCACTGCTAATGTCAGGATTTGCATCTGCCATTTTGCCATTTGTCTTCTGCCTTTGCTCCTCTATTCCATCACTAACTTCCTTTATGCTATTTTCTAGATATCATTTTAATTCTGTTGTACATTCCTTCACTATATGGTTTTTAGTTACTTCTCAGTGGTTGTCACTGGGACTACAATTACAAGTCAGTTTAGATTGACACTAGCTTGCTTGCATTAGTAGACTTTGCTCCAATATGGCTCCAGCCCTTCTCTCTCCTTTATTGCTTATTACAGTCATAGGAATTATATCTTTATATATTATCAATCCATCAATACAGTTTTATAACTATCGATTTAGAAATTGTTTTAAAAATCAGACAAGAGAAGAAAAGCAGTATAAAAATGCATTTATTCTGTCTTTTATAAATATTTAGTTACCTTTACCAGTGCAATTATTTCTCCATATGGATTCAAGCATAGGGTCTTTTCATTTTAGCCTGAAGCACTTCTTTTAGTACTTCTCATAAGGCCATTCTGTGAGTGAAGAGTGTTCTTAGTTTTGGTTATTTGGGATATTTTCATTTTTTGTTTATTTTTGAAAGATAGGGTTATTGATATAGAGTTCTTGGTTGACTATATTTTTCTTTCAACATTTTCAATATGTTGCCTCACTGTTTCTTGGCCTCAGTGATTTTCAGTGAGGAATCTGCTGTTGATTTCACTGAGGTGACCTTTTTTTATGTGATGACACATTTTTTACTTGCTGCCCTCAAGATGCTCTTTGTGGTTGGCATTCTACAGTTTGACTATGATGTATCTAGGTATGAATCTCCTTGAGTTTATCCCACTTGAAGTTTTCTGAGTTTCTTGGATATGTATATTAATGTTTGCCATAAAATTGGGGTCATTTTAAGTGATTATTGGGCTTCCTTGATAGCTCAATTGGTAAAGAATCTGCCTGCAATGCAGGAGACCCTGGTTTGATTCCTGGGTCAGGAAGATCAATTCCTGGGTCAGGAAGATTGATTTCTGGGTCAGGAAGATTTGTTGAAGAAGGGATAGGCTACCCACTCCAGTCTTCTTGGGTTTCCCTTGTGGCTCATCTGGTAAAGAATCTGCCTGCAATGCGGGAAACCTGGGTTTGATCCCTGGGTCAGGAAGATCCCCTGGAGAAGGGAAAGGTACCCACTCCAGTATTCTGGCCTGAAGAATTCCTTGGACTAAAGAGTCAGACATGACTCAGTGACTTTCACTTTCACTTTTTATTTCTTCAGATATTCTTTTTCTCTTCTTTTGTGACTCCGTCTAGGTATATATCAGCATGACTGATAATGTTTCACAGGTCTCTGAGGTTCTGTTTCTTTTTCTGCTTCCTTTTATCTTTCTGTTCCTTAAACTGGGTTATCTCAATTGATTTATCTTCAATTCACTGATTCTTTCTTCTAATAGCTCAAATTTCAATTTTAATAAAGTTTTCATTTTGCTTATTATACTTTTAAACTCCAGTATTTTATTTGGTTCTTTTTAGTAGTTTGTATATTTTTATTGATATTCTCTATTTGTTGAGACATCATTTTCATAAATTCCTTGAGTTCTTTGAACATATTTATAGTAGATAAATTAAAGTGTTTGCCTAGTAAGTCCCATATCTGGGCCTCCTCAAGGCTTATTTTCCAGTGTATGGGCCAGAAATTTCTCTTTCTTTCCTGTATCACATAGTCTTTGTTGAAAACGGAATATTTTTTATAATATAACATGGGACTTTCAAAATGAGACACACATACCACGACTCCTGCCCTGCCCCCAGGGTTTGTTGTTGTTGGTTTGTTGTTTGGATTTGTTCATTTGGTGGTTGATTAGTTTGTTTAATGACTTTCCTGGACTAATTCTGTAAAGTATGTTTTCCCTATTGTGCCATCACTGAAGTTTCTGCTCAGTTAGCTTAGTAGTCACCTAGTGATTGCCCAGAGTTTTCTTTAAATGCTTTGAACTAATAAGTCTTCTCCCCTTTTCAAGGGGCTCTCTGTGTGCAGTTTACAGCTCTGCTTTAGTGTTTACTTCCTGCTTGTGCTGAACCTCAGGGTCAACCTGACTTGAGTGATTAGGACTTTCTCAGGTCTTCCCTTAGCATGTGCACAGCCCTGTACATGCGTACAGGCTTCCTGATCCCCAGGAATAATTCAGAGCTTTTTGGAGCCCCTGTGGGGGTATCTTAGTACCCAGATATTTCTTTTACATTTTTGCCCAGACTCTTGATTCTCTCAACTGGTATTGCAGCTGATAGTTCTTGTCAAATTCTCAGGGATAGAGATTTTCTTGTAGAGTGAGTTCTGAGTCAGGCCAAATATCAGCAGTGGGGCTTCTCTGGTAGCTCAAGGGTAAAGACTCTGCCTTCAATGCAGGAGACACAGGAGACTCAGGTTCAAGATGCTCTGGAGGAGGAAATGGTAACCCACTCCAGTATTCTTGCCTGGGAAATCCCAAGGACAGAGGAGCCTGGCAGGCTACAGTCTGTGAGGTCACAAAGAGTCAGACATGACTGAGGAAGCACGCAACCCACATATAGGGGACTTCTCCAGAAATCTTCAAGACAAGTAGATAATGGCAATGCTCTGGAGATGAGCCATTTTGAGGAACCTCAGACCCAGTCTGGTTCCTCTGGTGGCTACAAGGTTGGTGGGTTTCACAACCACTGGGATTGTCAGGCTCTAGTTATCAAGGCTGATGTGAAACTGGACAGGGTGGGAGGGGAGTTCAAATGCCACAAGCCTGTTGCTTTTACCTTCAGCAATGTATCTTGGATAAATTCTCCTTGAATTGTTGCAAGCCTTTCGCTAACTTACAGAATCTGAAAGTTTATTTTCCCATTGTTTTTGTGGAGGTCCTTATTTATGCTGTCTGTAAATCCTGCCCCTCTTCTATCATTAGACAGGAGCTGCTGTGTTCAACTGTACTAGAAAGCCCTATCTAGACATGTTTCTCCCCCAAAAGGTATTTTGGAAAAATAGCTGACCAATTAGGTCTTTCAGTTTAGTTCAGTTCAGTTGCTCAGTCATGTCTGACTCTTTGTGACCCCATGGACTGCAGCATACCAGGCTTCCCTGTCCATCACCAACTCCTGGTGAGGTTTTCAGAAAAAAATGTTCTATAGTCAAATAAATTCAAAACCATCTTTTGCTCTCATTCCTGGAGAGCCCCAATGCACGCCAGCATTTTCAAAGTCCTGAGAAGTACTACTCTAAGAAACCTGCTTAATTTTGTTTACAAAGGGTTTTCTAAACACATTTCCCTGCATAACTCCTTTGTTTTTTGTTCAACACTTCTTAGTGCTCCTCAGAATACAGCATGCATGTGTATGAGTATGTGTGTGCTAAGTCACTTCAGTCATGACTGAACCAATCTTAAATATCAATTCCAAACTTAGTTTCTGGTACTATTTTTTGGAACTAATGCAGTTGGGTGTCTGATGAGAGTGGCCAAGTACTCACAAAATACAACAGGGGCATTTTGAGCCTTAATTTCTGCTTTTTAATACTTTGTCTGATTTCTATCTTTTTCTGGGTCTGGGGATGTGGGTTCAGTTCATTATAAATACTCATCACATTTCAATTAATCATAAATATTCTGAATGATGTAAGAAAATTATTTGATCTATTTGTGGCTTTCTTTTCTTCCACCTGAGAAAAGGCATGTGAACTAGTCTCTTTTAATAAGAAAGTGTAAAGAGATCTGTGGAGGAATGGATGGGTTTCATTCTCTTTGGACTTCGTAATCTATAATGGGTTCTAAGGAACCACTCAGAGACAGGCAGGGAAGTGCAAAATCTGTTCTATGAAGCTGCAAATGCACAGAGACATACTCGGACATGCACACACACACATATAAGCACATGCATGCATGGAACTCTCTGGCAGGTGTGCTGAAGCCTGGTGGGTGTGGGGTGGCAGGTCTCCCCCTCCATAGTTTGTCTGTTCCCAAAGAAGCCTCATCCCTTTATCACAGGAGATCATGCAAACCTATGCTTTTTTGTGAGTGCCGTAGCCCTAGATAGGTCTGGCAAGTCCTGCCCAGGAGGCTTGGGCGTCTTTGCTGGAGAGGGTAAAGCGCTCTATGTTCTCTTCCTGGGAATGAAGAATCAGGAAATTGGTACCAGTCCTGCTTTTGCCAATATTCTAGGAAAGCTTCCTCCCTTCCTGGGTCTTCTTCACAGTAAAACAGACAATGAACAAAATGATTTGTACAAACATTTTCAGCTCTGGAGTTCTCTGAATTTATGATAGACAATGTCTTTATGGAACAGGGAGTCCCGGTGCTGTGCATGGCCGTAGTCCCATGGAGGGCCTCCTCCCCTACCTCTTGGCAGGACTGTCTGGGCTGGGTCTCTGGAAAATGGCCTCTCTCCTGGTTTCTGTCAGCATAGCTGTTGTGGACTTCCTGCCATGTGGCCCATAAACTCAGTGCCTGCGCCAAATGCGGAGACAAGGCAGGGAGGGAGTTGACAGGCAGGCCTGCCAAGTCCCACTTCTTTCTCAGCTACAAGAGGGGACGAAGTACAGGAAGCCCCTGGCCCACCTCCCCCACCAGTGTGCAGCTCCCTGATAAACCAGGCCCCCTACATTACAGTCACCTCCACTTCCATTTTTATGGGAAGCCTGGGCCCTCGGGGATTGTAATGTACACAGGATATCAGCCAGCCCCTTCCCAGAGCCCTGCCCTGCCCCCAGCCCAGAACGTACATCAAAGTGGTGGGCCCCGTGCGGCCTCCTGAGGATGTCCCGTGGGCAGCCCTGGGTCAGAGCAGAGAGCTGTTCATGCAGAGGCATCCACCGTTTACAACTCTCATTAGATACCTTTACAACTGCCATGAGTTGATTAAAAACATACATACTCATGCAGAGAAAACAGAAAGTAGTGAAAGCTGTGCTTATTTTGCAGATGTAGTGGAGTAAGACCGCAGTGTGACTGCTGGTCACAAGAGTGTCCAGTGCCTCTTTCCAAAGGGACAGCTGGGCCCATGGGGGCTGTGCAGAGACCACTCTCCCCAGGGCGATGGGGGCCCCTGGACCTCCCCCGCCCACACACCCCCCGGCTTCTCTGTGGATACCTGAGGCTGCCTGCTCTGACAGGCTGAGCTGGAGTACATGGCGACAGCCTGGGTGGCCCTTCTGGTCTGAGGTTCTCAGGTCAGTGGGAGGCCTGGGGTCGAGGTGGGAGGCTGGGAAGGCAGAGGCTATTACAGACCATCACTGCAGGCGAGGAGGCTAACTCGTCAGGACTGGTCAGAAAGTCCTTTCAGAAGAGCTCCTGACCCAGCTGAGTCACTTACTCAGCACCCAGATGCTGAAGGGCCCCCAGCTCATCCATCCAGGAGCCCATATTCCTACCTCAGAGCAGGAGTTTCTCAGGTTGTCCTCTCTCGGCTACCAGCTATCGGGGTCCTGCCAGCTCCCCACTCCAGAGGTGCAGGACCAGTGCATCCTTGCCACCCGCACCTGCCCTGCAGCCCCTCCTGCTTCCCCTCTTGTTGCCCAGCTTGTTCCCCTCAAACAGCAGAAGCCAGGTTTGGAAAGTGTTAAGTCAGGTTACACAGCTCTCCTGCCTGAAATCCTCCACGGACTTCCTATTGCACTCATAAAATCAAAGTCTCTCCATAGCAAAAGGCCCTGCCAACCCCAGTCCTCCCCCCTATCCCAACCGCTCCCACTCTGCTCTTCATCTGAATCCTTCGTTCTACCCACAGGGCCCTTCTGGTCACAACCCTAGGCCCTCCCAGGATGTTTGAACTTGCTCTTTGTCTGGACCACTCAACCCCCATGTCCTTATCTCCCCCCTAGTGTTGGTTCCATGCCACCCCTAAACTGACCACCCTACTTCCCAGTGTATTATTTACAGGCATCACCCCACAAAATTTAAGTGATCATTTTCACAATATTTGTTTGCTTTAATTCAGGTTCCTGTGAGAATGAAAGCTCCCAGTTCTGTCTTGTTGGCTCAGGGCCTAGAAGGTTGCTGGACACAGAGGAGATGCCCAACAGATGTTTACTGAGGGAATGAAGAGGGTGAGTGGGACCAGTTCCACTGCCAGCCCCCTCACCTAGCCGGAATTCTTGCCATTGGAGACGGGCCTGCAGCCATCACTGCAGTCAGAGGCTGGAAGACTGCTCCTGCTGGGGGCAAGCCTTCAGCAGAGACCCAGTAGCTCTCCCACAGGGAGACACACACCCACCCACCAGGGAGGCTCGATCTGCAAGGACCAGGAGGTGATGAGCGGCTGCGAGCCCCCAGCCTGCTCTGTGATACCTCCCTTTCCGCGCCACTCCCCACCCCTCCTTGTGAGTGTCTGTGAGCAAAGCAAAAGAAGAAACAAGTTGAAGGGTAGCCCAGTAATTTGATTTTCTTCCTTTTGGCTTCCTCTCTTCTCTGATAATTTTATAATGACTACATATTTCCTTCACAATTTTTAAGAAAGGGAAAACGTAATCATTATTTTAAAATACCACTTCAGTAGACTAATACCATCAGAGAAGGAGAGAGAAAAGGGCCGTAATAACAGTTTACCTTTAAACTGTCCTGGAAGTAGATGCAGTCTCCTAGCAAATAAGTGATCCACTCCTTCCCCCAGTCCAAGCTCAGAACTGGCAGGCTGCCCACCACCAACTGTTCAGCGCATCGAGTTACACTGGCCACTCATCCAGAGATGTCTCTGCTACTTCACGGTTGGACAAAGGCGGTGTACCTCACACAGCCTACAACATGTACTGTCTAGCCCTTTGCAGGAGGTTTGCCACCTCCTGTCCTAGAAAGTTCCCTGCTCCCTGCATTTCCTGGAGGCTCCTGCATGATACAGGGCCATCACCTGTGCTACTTCTGAGGAAGCTGCCCCGATTTGGTGAGTCGTGTGTCTCCCTGCTACTGGTCACAGTCTAGATTCATCTCTATGTTATAGAGGGCCTGGCATATCTATGTTATAGAGGGCCTGGCATGTTTTGGCCTTTTAGTTAGTCCATATTATTATTAATAATATATCATTATTTCAGTCCTGCTTAAGTGAGGAAGTCTCAGCTGTTATCCCAAGTCATGTGTAGCTGAAAAGGTGGGTGTACACTGAGCTGAGTCCCCACTGGGAGCCAGAGCCACCTCCTCCTTAGCAGGGCAACAGGGGCTCCTGCCTCTGGAAGCTCTCAGCCCAGCAGGTCAGCTCTAGGCCACTGACCCCAGCACCTACTCAAGGACACCACAGGGAGGCCTCTGCAAAGCCAGGGCTGCCACCAGGAAGGGGGTAGCGAACTCCTGCTAGGCAGGATGAGTGGGATGGGGTGATGGCCTGAATTAAGCAAGTCTGCCATGCAGATTCTTTTCTTAAGAAATGTCATTCTGTTCCATGCATGTGAAGGCAACTGAATTCAGGTTTATGAAGCATTTCTAAGCCAGCACCAAGTGGAGCATGTAATGAAGTGTCAATTGACTTGTAATTTACAGCAAACACCACTGGCACAGCCTGGGCCAAGGAAATTTAGTCTGCCCCAATCTTGTGTCCACTATGAATTAGCTTTTTAACACTCTCCTCATAAGTGACACAAAGGCAAACAGCAGCTGAGCAGAGCTCTTAGCCAGACCAAGTGACTCCCAAAGAGGAACCTGACTGCAGCAGCAGCGCAATAATTCATGTGCCACGTGAAGGTGGTGTCTGCATCTGCTAAGCGGGCCTGCAGAAGCTGAGTGTGCGTGTGTGTGAGTGTGTGGGAGCCCGCATACCTGTGTGTGGAAGGGTGATCTCTGTGAAGAGGAAGAGCACTGGGGGTGAGAAGGCTCCTTCACTGCATTCCCCGCTCTCTGTGCCAGAAACACCTGTTAAACATAAGGCCTCTGTGCTCAGAATGGGGAGGAGTTGAGAACAAAATAGACAAGCCTTCCTTAGCTCAGCCAAGGCTGTAGATTATCTTTAGAGTATTTTTCAGAGAACTGATAGTCCTTCCAGAGCAGTGACTCGAGGCAAATTAGCTCATCTGGTGGCTACTCTGTGGAGACACCAGGGGATCTCAGTGCTGGAGCTTAATTAGAGAACCACAGGCAACCAGGTCAGCTGGGGGCTGAGGGGACCCTGACTAATGGCTTTAATGACTGTGCTCATTAAACCCCTAGAAGGAGCTGCAAGCTCCTCTGTCCCTACTGTGAGCAGGCTGCATCTGGCATTTTCTCCAGAACCCTGACCTGCGGATGCTGTCTGTATTTCCCCAGGGTTGTGGAGGAATTATGGAAGTCCCTCAAATGCAGAGTGGACTGTATCTGGGGACAAGGTCTTTAAAAAAGTAATTAAGCTAAACAAGGCCATTAAGATGAGCCCTAATCCAATCTGAGTGGTGTCCTGATGAAGAGGAGATTAGGACACAGACACACACAGAGGAAGGACCGTGTGAGGACACAGGGAGGTGACAGCCGTCTACACACCAAGGAGTGAGGCCTCAGAGGGAGTGGCCCTGCCGACCCTGATCTTGGACTTCCAGCCTCCAGAGCTGTGAGGACGTAAGAGTCAGCTGTTTGGGCCACCCCATTGGAGAGGCTTTGCTGCGGGTCCCTGAGCTGACACAGACACCCTCGTGTGCTGCTTGTGCTCTGCTTACGTCCCCCTGATGCCTGGTCTCCTCCCACTGTCTTAGCTGGGTTGGCCTCTGCCAGTCCTTAGAGATTCAAGACCACTCCCTTGATGTATCCTCTTCTGGATTCTGTCAGGACTGAGGATGCCTTTAAACACTCAAGCCCTTGTGACGGTACTATCTTTGCTGATGCCACTTGGCAGCCCCAGGTCCATCTGGAACTGAGAAGGACCAGATGGGGCTCCTGGACACAAAAGTCTTGTTGTGTCTCTTCTCTGAGTGCCAAAGGGCTAGTTCAAACAGTTGCTAATCAGGGAAAGGAGGGACAAGAGAGGAGCAGCCACGAAACAACAGTGCAGCCTTGGCGTAGGGTCCTGGTTCCCTCTCAAGGAACACACATGACAGGATCTTTGAGCTCTTCTGCAGAACTGAAACCCTAACCAAATGGAAGATGTTAACTACCTGATAAAGCATTCTTCATTTCAGAGAAGGTCACCATTTGCCCATCATCACCTGATGACAGATGATTGAAGGAATGCAGGCCCTGCATCTTCACCCTGATTCTCATCAGCAATTTTGCCCCTGGACTATGACATTCCTCATAGGCTCACCTGGGCTGGGAAACACAATTCTGAGACAATTAGGCCACTGTGGCCTCCTTTACCTGGCAAATCAATAAAGCTATTTTATTCTATTTCACCAAAAACTATCTCTTGAGATTTCATTTGATGTCATGGTACAGAGGCCAGATTTAGCTTCAATACCAAGCTCCAAGAAGGCTCCTTGGCCCTGGTTGATGCCAGGTAAACATTGGTGCTGTGTCCCCAGAAAAGGATGTAATGGAGACTAAGCCCCATGGTTCTTCTCCCCCAGGCTCATGCATGGAAGCCTCTTCTATCCTGGCAGCATCCAGTGGCCACTCTCCTCCTCTCTAAGGTCACTCGTCTCCTGAGTCTCCCTGGTTCTGATGGCTGCACAGCCTCTAGACTCAGGCCTTTCATCTCCTGCTGGTCCTTAGTGCTCCAGACCCTACAAGGCACCACAGAGGGGACAGCTCCCCTGCCCTCACCTGTTGCCTCCTCCATCATTCAGCTCAGTGTCTGCTGCAGCCCCATCCCTGCTCCATACATGGGGAATATCCTCCATGCTGGGACCCTGGCTACAATATAATATATTTATTTATTAAATTTCTTTTATTTTTGACTGCAAGGTACTTGGGATCTTAGTTACCTGACCAGGGATTAAATCTGCATTCCCTGCATTGGAAGCATGGAGTTTTAACCACTGGACTGCCAGGGAAGTTCCTACAACATAATTTAAAACAGATGGGGGTGGGGGGAACAGTAGTTTTGATTTGGAGAAAGTGTATTACCTTAGATGGATTATTTTTGCAGCCCCTGCAGCATTTTCCTGTTTTGGTAACTTTTTTGTATGTGCTAACCTTAAAATGAATTACATCTCCAGAATGTACAGCAGCAAAAACTACTGTGGGCTGCAGGCACAGGAGATGTGACTCACCCTTGATCTCTGCATGGGCATCTAGTGGCTTCCCTGAGCTATCTCTTCCTCACTCATCACACAGGGATGATGATGCTACAGAGAGGCTCTTCTGAGGACATGTTGTGAAAGCTACTCAAGCTCCTGTTCTCGCTGCTGATTGTTGCTATTAATAGTAGGACTATTTCCCCCCAACTTAGTTTTAAAAGACTGAGTCAACACCAAATTCTTTATGATACTGTCTATAACAGAATGGGTCATTGGTTTTTTCAAAAATGAACTAAGTGAGAATGGGGGAAAAGTGATGTCAATCTTGGAGATACAGCAAAAATGGTTTTAGGTAACCTGCTATATAGCACCAGGAGCTCAGCTTGGTGTTCTGTGATGACCTAGATGGGTGGGGTGGGGGGGTCCAAGAGGGAGGGGATATATGCATGCATATAGTTGATTCACTTCATTGTACAGCATAAACTAACACAATGTTGTAAAGCAACTATAACCCAATTAAAAAAAATTGTAAGTGCAGCATCACACATACACACGCACACACACACAAAGGAAATGAGAAAGGAAACATTTCTTGGATTTCCAGCTGCCATGAGGGGAGCGAACACCTGCCTGATGGTTGTGTCTCCGGGTGGTTTCACTTACCCAGCTTCCCTGTTGTGTCATCACTCAGCACTTTTACTGGATTCTGTTCTGGAATAAAATGTGTTTTTGTTGTTGCTATTGTTACTGTTTGGCCTTGTATCCATTGCCACCAAACATCCCTGGACCTTGTGCACAGCTATTAACTACACATTAATCAAGAGAGAAGCCCAGGCGGAAATGTCATCCACTGGGGCGTATGTCTGAATAAAGATGTCAACATCACTGCCTTGTCTTAAAGCAGCTCATAATCCAGGTGATAAAATGAGTCCAATACATATTTTTTTTAATTTAAGAATATGCAGTATTAGCGATGGGAGAAGGCTGCCATGAAGGCATTGAGTGCCCTGGACCACAGGGCAGGGAGATATGGCCAGGGGTGCAGTGGAAGGGGAACCATCCGTCACAAGATACAAACCCAGGCAGGAGAGCAGGCCAGGCATCAACATGCCTGAATGCGGGTTGTGTCGCCACACCTGTGATGCTCACCATGCCCTCTACACTCTGATTCATCCTTGTGGATCCCAGAGAAAGACAGAGTTTGCTCCAGCCCCAAAGATAAGTTTTTGGCGCCTGATTGAGCTAGGCTGCCCTGCCTGCTTCTCCCTCCCTCCATGGAGCAAGCAAAGCCCTCCCTCCCTGGGAAAGTAGGAAGGAAAATAGGATGGTTCTTATCTCACCTGATCCCAGGTGTACCACACATCAGAAACAGAACCTCCCTCGGGCCTGATCTACCATTCTTGGATTTATTCAGGTCATTTACCAGACAGGATGGCCTTGGGTGGTATTTCTTCAGAAGATCTTCTTTAATATGAATAGTTATGATAGTAAAATCCAGACCATATTATTCTTATGCCATCTTACTGCATTTGAGCAGATAAAGTAATCAGTCTCAATGTGTTCCTCATATAGCATGTGACATACGCTGTCATGTGACATGCAGGGTGAGCCATCCTGTCCCTTGCAGCTCCAATGGACGAAGTCCTGCACTGTGGTGATGATGCCACTACACCATATGATGTAAGTGGTCTTGCCAGAGTCATTCCCTCTATCTAAACAGCCCAAGCACCAAATGCTGTCCTGCTGTGGATTCAGGAGGGAAGACAAATGGAAACCTAATTGGTATTAAAAAGAGAACAGCCCAGACCAGGATGCGTCCCACACAGCATAGATCGGCTCATTTGTGAACTTCTGTTTCTCCCTTGTTTGTGTGTGTGCACGAGTGCAAGTGCACACTGGGTCACAGTATAAGGTATATTTTTTACATTCTGATATGAGCTATGATCAAAAAGGTTTGAAAGCCCTGAACTGGGAGGCTGACATTCTCTTTCCCATTTTTGTTTCCCTCACTGCCTGTAAAGTGTCTGCCCCAATAAATGCTCATGGGGTTAGTATATGAATTAATATAACACTGAAGGAGTTAAACTGATTAATAGGCAGAGTGGCTGCCTATTCTTCTTAGCTTTCCGTGTTCCAACAACTTCCAGTTCCCAAAGCTGCAGGCAAGGATATTTGCAAAGGTGAGGGCCGGCTTTCATCACAACCTACAGTGCATGGTGTGGCCTGAGCTGGGCTTGGTGCCTATGCTGGGATGAACACAGGTGAGAGGAAAGCTGTCCTATATGATGCTACAGAGTAACTGGTGTGACACCTGACCTTTGCTCTTCTTTTGCCAGTCATCTGATCCTGCTGGATGCATGAAGGCTGACACTTTACCTGGAAACACTCCAGAGTTGAGATTTGGTTTGCAAAATGATGAATTTGGAAGGGGACCACCCCAGTCATTAGCTGAAAATGCAACAGACCCAGAAGTGACTGCATCTCGGCCACAGTTGTTAACTGCTTTTCCCTGAAAGTGTCCGAACTTCCTTCTGGAGAACACCCTCTACTCTAAGTGGTTCCACTTGTCGCTTACTTTTACTTGGGGGCACTTGGGAAATGAGACAAACATTTGACCTGAGACTAGGTCCTGGGCCAGGTTTATTCCCAATGAACTGTACCAGCAAACCCATATAGAACCAGGGGTCCTCAGTCTAAATGTCGGAACTCCCCTCTCTCAGGGGAGGAGTAGAGGGCACAGTGACTTGACAGTTGATTAGGAAAAAAAGAAAAGAAAGCTTTGGGAACATGGACTGCCTGGTAACTGGAAGAAAAGAGCAGAGTTGGCCAATGGGCTTTCCTCAGGACCACCAGTGTCTCTCCTGGCTTCCTGGAGGTGGGAACAGCTGTATGTCATTTGCTGTGCGTTACACTTATTGTGTGAGCTGTGGACAGTCTAGTGCACATTGGACATTTGGTTGGCATGTTACTAATGACTGTTGGTTGAAGGAACGACCTTTTAAAGTATCTTTAAGAAGCAGAACTTCTATGCGGTCTGTTCATTTCAGAAAGCAGGGTAATGACTCCCGAAGTAAACCAATTCACATGAAAATTTTAAGAAAGAAAATGAAGGAGACTATAGCAAATATCAACAAAATTAAATGCTAGTTCTTTGAGAAGATAAACAAAATAGATAAGCCACTAGTCAGACTCATCAAGAATAAAAGGGAGAAGAATCAAATATGAACAGACAAGAATGAGGTGAGGATATGAGCCATGAGGTTGCTGAGAGAAAGTGTTACAAATGGAGAGAACAGCAAGAATAAGTATCCTCTAGTGAAAGCAGCCTGGCATGTGCAAAGACCACATAGCAATCTATAGATTCAATGCAATCCCTATCAAGCTACCAACAGTAATTTTCATAGAACTAGAACAAATAATTTCAGAGTTTGTATGGAAACACAAAACTTGAAGAGCCAAAGCAGTCTTGAGAAAGAAGAAGGGAACTGAAGAAATCAACCTTCCTGACTTCAGACTATACTATAAAACTACAGTCATCAAGAGGGTATGGTACTGGCACAAAGACAGAAATATAGATCAATGGAACAAAATAGAAAGCCCAGAGATAAATCCATGCACCTATGGACACCTTATCTTTGACAAAAGAGGCAAAAATATACAATGGAGAAAAGACAATCTCTTTAACAGGTGGTGCTGGGAAAACTGGTCAACCACGTGTAAAAGAATGAAACTAGAACACTTTAACACCATACACAAAAATAAACTCAAAATGGATTAAAGATCTAAACGTAAGACCAGAAACTATAAAACTCTTAGAAGAAACAGGCAGAACACTCTCTGACATAAATCACAGCAAGATCCGCTATGACCCACCTCCCAAAGTAGTGTAAATAAAAGCATGCAAACTGGTACAGCCAGTATAGAGAACAGTGTGGAAATTGCTTACGTTCCTTAAAAAACTGGAAATAGTACTGACATATGACCCAGCAATCCCATTACTGGGCATACACACTGAGGAAACCAAAATTGAAAGAGACACATGTACCCCAATGTTCATCACAGCACTGTTTATAATAGCCAGGACATGGAAGCAACCTAGACGTCCGTCAGCAGATGAATGGATAGGAAAGCTGTGGTATGTATACACAATGGAGTATTACTCAGCTATCAAAAAGAACACATTTGAGTCAGTTCTAACTAGATGGATTAACCTGGAGCCTATCATACAGAATGAAGTAAGTCAGAAAGACAAACACCAATACAGTATATTAATGCATATATACAGAATTTAGAAAGATGGTAATGATGATCCTATATGCAAGGCAGCAAAGGAGA
Organism: Capricornis sumatraensis; assembly: GCF_032405125.1. Lineage (NCBI taxonomy): Eukaryota > Metazoa > Chordata > Mammalia > Artiodactyla > Bovidae > Capricornis > Capricornis sumatraensis. Next base: position 44,180,574 of record NC_091078.1, read on the forward strand.
CACAGATGCAAAGAACAGACTTTTGGACTACGTGGGAGAAGGTGAGGGTAGTGTTATATGAGAGAATAGCACTGAAACATCTATATTACCATATGTGAAATAGATGACCAGTGCAAGTTCGATGCATGAAGCAGGACACTCGAAGCCAATGCTCTGGGACAACCTAGATGGATGGGGTGGGGATGGAGGCGGGAGGAAGGTTCAGGACAGGGAGACACCTGTGGCTGATTCACATCTATGTGTGGCAAAACCCACCACAATACTGTAAAGTAATTATTCTCCAATTAAAATAAATTAGTTAATTAAAAATAAATGAAAAACTTAAATGTTCCAAGAGCTATCATGATCTAATTAGGAGAATAGGGCTAGAGATTCTGGTTCTATTTCTAAATCCCCAGTGTTTACATAGTTCCGCTGGAAAAGGGACTGGCTATCCACTCCAGTATTCTTGGGCTTTCCTGATGGCTCAGTTGGTAAAGAATCTGCTTGCAATGTGGGAGACATGGGTTCAATCCCTGGGTTGGGATGATTTCCTGGAGAAGGGAGAGGCTACCCACTCCAGTATTCTTACCTGGAGAATTCCAAGGACTGTATAGTCCATGGGGTGGCAAAGAGCTGAACACAACTGAGTGACTTTCACTTTCAGTGTTTACACAATGCTTGGCACATAATTGTACAATAAAACTCTATTGAATGAAGACAATTTGATGTCCAGAACTGGAGAAAGCTTCCTCCTTAACGCCATCTCCCACCCCTACTCTGCCCAATCAACACACACACACACATGCACTCTCTCTCTCTCTCTCTCTCTCTCATTAAGTCTCTGGACCTGAAATTCCATAACCAGAGCTACTCTTTTAAGCTGAGGCCTTAATCTCTTTAAAAAACTTTTGTAGTGTTGTACATAAATTCTTATCGATTATAAGCAAGAAGGACTGGGTTTGCCCAATTCTCTTTTGAGAGCTTGTTTAGACAAGGCCAAGGGGGAGAGCAGATACAAAGGAGGAAGCAGGTGTTGAAGTGCCATAGGAGAAGGGAGGGGTCAATTTCTTCTTTACTCTCTGCCTCACTCATCTCCCCAGATAAACTTTGGGCTCTTGACAGCTCTGCAGACCAGAAACTTAGGAGAGGTGAGTGATCCAAGATCACTGATGCCTGGATCTTGATCATTGCAATGAGGTTACCCTAAGTGGAAAAGGAACAGGTTCTCTCATCACTCCTTTAAAGAGGATTGAAAAGAAAAAAGGTGTTATTTTCCACAGAAAAGCTGCAGCTTTTCAAAAAGAATGGATAAAACACTAGACTTAGATCACAAGCCTGTAAGTGGGTTTTTTGATGGCAATGAAATTCTGAGGGGACAAGCTGGCCCATGTGATAATGGCTACCCAGAGTGAGAAGAAAACGGCGTCTGGCTGGGAATTGATGGGTAGACTCAAAAGTGGGTTCAGATTCTTCCATCTGATGGTCTTCCTCGCTCTGCCTCCTGCAGGGCAGAAGCATCACAGGGATGGCATGGGGATCTTGGATCTTGATGACTTGCTGGAAGTATGCAGATCCGGGCCTGAACCCAGACTGCGACTCCCAGGCCGTGCACAGGTCTGCACTGTCACCCTTGTCAGTAGGCACATTCAGGGAAATTCAGAGAGGACAGTTGGGTGACTTACAGGCCCAGGCTTTGTTTGGCAAGGCAGGGCCAGTGATTGCATGTCAGGTTCAGAGATCCTCATATTTCTAGTCTTCATGAACGGTACATCCAAGTAATACTCTGTCCCTAGAGCTCAGGTCCCGGCACCACAGATAACCAGCCCTCATCTGTGCAGTGCCTTCGGGGCCCCAGCAGCAGCAGTAACCGGTTCTCGATACACATCAGGGGATGCCAGGACTTACCCATCTGGGGGAAGACATGGGGCTGAAACAAGAACCATTCAGAGGAGTCAGGGACAGACTTGGAGCCCAGGACAGTGGTCACGGGGAGACAGCCACACACCACGGGGAAGCTCAGTTCCACCCCGTGCACCTGACCAGCCTCCTGTTTCTGTATCCTGTATCAGAGTCTGTGAGAAGCACAGAAAGACCATCTCTGAAAAGTATGCCATTTCAGCCTGGGCAGCAAAAGCACACTTCCCAGTGTGACGTCTCCAAGGCTAAAAACTCATCTCCAAACTTCTCAGACTTCATCGGGGCAGCAACAGCACAAGTTTCCTACAGAGTTCTGGGCAGGTCTCTACCCCAGGACCCAGGACAGAGCCAGGGAGAAGATATGGGGGCTACATGAACAAACAGTGAATGAAATAATCCTTTGCTTAATCTCGTGAGAAAATATTTATTCACTGACTTATGAAAACAATTGCTGAATGCCCAGAATGGTAATACATTGTTCTCTTTCCTTATAAGGTGATGGAGAACTAATGAAACCCAGAAGCAGAACTAGCCCATGGATAATACAGATCATATGGGGAATCTTGCAGGGATGTGGGTGAGGTTCGGGGTACATGTGTGAAGCAGACAAAGGAGAGGAGAGCGGAGGGCAGGAAGCAGGAAGAGGAGCTCCTACCAGAGTGCAGGCAGACTCTCCCTCAGTAGGTGACAGCATGCAGGCCATGGAGAGGCTCTGGTTCTGGTCACTAGCACTTTGACCCCCTGACTGCACCAGGGCATCAGGATGGAAGTGGAAGGAGGAAATGCAGGGCTAGGCAAGGATGTGACCTCGGAACCTGGCCCAGCATCGGCTGCTGAAGAAATCAGGGTTGCTTTACAATTTGTGGTCCTGGGGCTCCAGAAATGGTTGCTTAGTCCCTTGTCGGGGCTTCTGTGCCCTTCAGGCTTTGCTGGAAGCTGAAGGGAAAGAGCAGCAGGAGGAGCCTGGGCCTAGGGGAGGACAGGACAGCAGGGCCAAGACAAGGGGCCCAGGTGTCTCTTATTAGGTAGAGGAGTCCTGCATGTAACTTTTGTCTTTTATAAACTGTGTCCTCACTGAGCCCTTTCTTCCTCCACCATGTCCTGTCCTTGCCTTCTCTTTCCTTCTTTTAGATTTCCTCTGGTCAGTGAGAGTCATGTATTAGCTTGCCAGGGCCACTGGGGTTTATATGGCATCCTTTCTTCTTCCAGGGGAGAGGGACTCACACTTCTAGAGGCTCTAACATTATCTCATTTCATTCTTACTCAAAGCAAGAGGCAGCCCCATTGTACAGATGGGGACACCGAGGCTCTGAGAGGTGAAGCATCTTGCCCTAAGTCACACAGGAGCAGCTAGAGGGAGTGCGCCCAAATGTCTGTGCTTTCCCCTCCTCAGACAGAACCACAGCTCCCCCATGTTCTGTGGGTGCCCCCCGTTTCCATTCTCCTGCCACCCTGGGCCTGAGTTTCCTGGGATTTGTCTCCAAGGTTAGAATCCCCAAGAGCTTTAGATGAGAGGATTTATTAGGTGAGACTCATCCTAGTGTAGAGGCCAGAGCTGTTACCATGGTGATTTCAGAGCCAGGAGCCTGTGGCAGATGTACCCGGACCCTGAGGGTTGGGTTTTGTTCCTAAGCCCTCCACCAGTCCCACACATCAAACCCACACAAGTAGGCTCTGATCACCCCTGGCTCCCCGGGCTGTGTTGATGGCTGCCAGGGATACTTAGTACCCATGGGGCAACCAGCACCCCAGCACCCCCCCACAGCAGGGTGCTCTGGACTGTGAGGCAGCTCAGGTCAAAGACGGAGAAAGGTGAGGAAGCAGCATCAGCAGAGGTTGCATGAGCCCAGAGGGTTGAGTTTGGAGCCACGTGAGAAAATGCAGACACAAAAGCAAACCTCACACAAAGCTAGGGGCAGGAGCCACTTGGGACCTCATGTTACCTCACGAACAGTTGTTACGGGCTGAAGACAGTTCTCCTCCCTAGGAGGGGTAATAAAGTATCCCTAAGTGGCATCCCCACAGCAGCCAGAGGTATTAGCCCCAGAGTTGTTAGAGCTGCTCTGGGAGCCCCTCAGGGCAAGGTAAGGGTGGAAGGCAGAGGGACAGAACTTGGGTCCAGAGGAATAATGAGAATCGGGATTCAGTGTCAGCTCCCCTGGGCTCTACTTTGGAGGGTTATCTCTAAAGAGGTAGTGCATTCTCTGGAGGCATAAATGCAGGCCAAAGAGTAGACTGCATACGTATTTGTCTAACTGAATTACTGCCCTGCACACCTGAAACTAACACAACATTGTAAATCAATTCTACTCCAATAAAATTCAAAACGAAGAGTGGCCTGGATGGGATCAAAAGCCCCAGGGGTCTATCTGGTGGCAAGGAGGCACTTGGGGTCGTGCCCCAGGATGTTTAGAGAAAAGCAGGGTTGGAATGAAGCCTCTGGGTGGGCAGAGATGGGGGGATGGGAGTACAGGGGTTTCTAACTGGGAGTGAAGGGTCCCAGGGAGGTCGTCTAGGGAGCACACATCCCAGGGATGAAGCAGTCAGGTCATGTGTCACTAAGCACTTGGGTCACAGGCCAAGGGGGTGGAGACCCACTACCACCTAAAGAATAAATCTCTCCTTTACATGTTTCCTCTGCTATTGTCACAGTGTCACTGACAGTATTTTCTGGTGTTTATTTATGAAATCAACCCTGTTACATCAATAATTAGCAGAAAGTGAGCATTTTAAACTTGTCACACTATAGTTTCAGAGGGAATTTGCCGTATTCCAATTATAGTTACCATTCACTGAGTATTTGGAATGTACCAGATACTATTCCATTTAATATTTAAAATAACCCTGCATGGTTATTATCACTCAAAAGGTTATTGAGACTTCTAGGGGTCCTGACTAGGGTGGGGATAGACATGAGGGCCGGGTGGGGACACTGTCGGCCTGAATTCACAGCCTGCTGTCCAAGACATGTCCTCTCTATAAAACCTGGTCTGCAAACTGCCACGAGAGCATGGCATAATGGATAAGAGCATAAATAAGATCATCTGGAGAGCTCAGGGTGAGGTAGGAGGGAATCCAGGCCATCCCTCCCCTGCTTGGGTCAGAAGTTTAGTGATTCTCTGACTCTTACGGTATTTGTGAAATGAGATAATAGCCCAAACCCAGTAAGTAGATCCCCAGGGTTTTACATCACAAAAAAGGGCTCAATTCAAGTTGCCCATCCATGTGGACTTCCTTCAGGAAGCTGACAGCTGACTCCCACTCACTGGCCAAATTGTCTTCCCTCAGAACTGGAAGGGAGTGAAGTCAGACCGGGGGGCAGATGGCAGAGGGGCCCCCTAATGCTTCTTCAGTGATGCCCCACATAGCCTCCTAGTTTGGCAGAGGGCTCCTGGACCAGCATGAAATAATAGAGGGATGATTTTTTTTTCTCCAATTAAACTGAAATTAAATTAACAGAGAGAACATTCCCTATTTTCACATTCCTTCCAAAGGTTTCTTGAAGCTGTAACATCTCCTGCCACTGGTCCACTAAGAGGTAACATAGAACAAAACCAGCTGAGACATGAGTATATTAATTCAGGGACCAGATCATAACCAGCTCATAGTGCTGACTTTAACAGTTTATTTTTTACATGCTCATCTGCTTATGATTTGGAAACAGACACTTTGAATGCAAAAATGGTCTCTGTTAGTACTTATATTCCTGCTACGTATGCTGAAAGCAAAATTATCAGAATTGTGGGGTGAGGGGACAGCATAATTGTAGAACGGGATCTGATGGGGCTTACCTTTCCGGGTTGTGGAGGTTCAAGACGATCAAGAAGGGTGCCAGAGCAACAGCAGGGGCTGGAGGGAGCTGGCATCATTCCTGTCTTGTAGAGTCATACTGCAAGTTTAAGTCGCTCACTGCCCAGAGAAGTTTGAGAGACTGCCTTCGATGTTGTTGCTGTATTTATTCAGGGGCAACCCTCAGGAATGCAGTCTTGTCCCCTGGCCTACAGGAGAAGCTGAATGAGGGCCATGATGGGAAGCAAGGTTGTGTCTTCTTTTACTTTCTTCATCATCAGCAGCAGCCTCAGCATGAGCATCCGGGTTCTGTCACCTCACTCAGGAGGTGAAACTGTGCAGTTACAGACAAGGGTAGGTGCTCAGTGGCTTAGGAGATGGAAAGCCTATTTTTCACTCTTTCAATAGACCAAGGTGGGTTGGCAGGACTTTTGCTTTGCAGGAACTGAGAAGGAGGCAATCTGTGCACTGGCTTTTAAATTTTCTCCCTTGAAGAGGTACACATCTCTTCTACCATGTTTCACAGACCAAAGCCAGTAACACAGCCTTGCTTCACCTGAGGAAGCCTGAGTAGTATAGCCCCAGGGCTGGGGGCTGGGCCAGCAGGAGGCACATGAGTGATGGATGGTCCCCATCACCTGAAAATATCTCCCTGTACCAGGCTTCAAGCCACAAAGGGATTGGATGGCTGTCTTCTAGAGGGTCATCCAGCTGGCCAGAAGTCTCAGAAGTTTCAGATGATCTGAGAAGTCAACAAATGACACAAAACCACTATTTGACCATTTGAAAGGCAGCCAGAAGGCCTCTGACACCCTCTGAGGGGGCATGCCTCAGGGTGTGGGAGTCAAGATGACTGCATGGGTCCGGGGAATGACCTGGATCAGTCCAGAAGAGGAGCGCCAGAATGAAGGCAACCTGAGGTGGAGGGGGAACATTCTGAGAACCGTGTTTCAGCCCAGGACAGGATGGAGGGCGGCTTTACGGAATGTGGCTAGTGAAGGCAGGACACAGCAGCACAGCATGGAGGGGAGCCACCTTTTTGAAGGTCTCAAAAGTCACTCAGGCTCTTGTTTAGGAGGATGCCATGTGCAAGACCATACTTTACAGAGATCACCATATCAGCACAGAAAAGGATGAACAGAGGAGTGCAGCCCAACAGCCAGGCATTGCTGTTCTTGGTGTGATGGGCTGAGGCTAGGTGGGAGAAGGGTCTGGGATTCAAAGGAAAGGGGAGCCATGGCTCACCACTTCTTGGACCACTTTTTCTACTGCAGAGAATTAGCTGCCCTGGACAAACTAGAAAAAGTTAAAATCAAAACCCTGTATGCGAGACAGCAAAAGAGACACAGATGTATAGAACAGTCTTTGGGACTCTGTGGGAGAGGGAGAGGGTGGGATGATTAAGGAGAATGGCATTGAAACATGTATAATATCATAAATGAAATGAATGGCCAGTCCAGGTTCAATGCAGGATACAGGATGCTTGGGGCTGGTGCACTGGGATGACCCAGAGGGATGGTACAAGGAGGGAGGAGGGAGGGGGGTTCAGGATGGGGAACACGTGTATACCTGTGGCGGATTCATCTTGATGTATGGCAAAACCAATACAATATTGTAAAGTAATTAACCTCCAATTAAAATAAATAAATTTATATTAAAAATAAATAAGTAAATAAATAAATTTATAAAAAAAACCTTCCTGCAATGCAGAGGACACCAGTTCGATCCCTGGTCTGGAAGATCCCACATGCCATGGGGCAACTAAGGCCATATGCCACAAATACTGAGCCCATGTGCTCCAGTTACTGAAGCCTGCACACCTAAAGCCCGTGCTCTGCAATGAGAGGCCACCATCATGAGAAACCCATGCTCTGCGACTAGGGAGTAAACCCCACTCTCCACAACTAGAGAAAGCCTGTGCTCAGAACAGCCAAAAATAAATAAACACTTTTCTAAAAAAAAAAATGTGTTTGTAGGCAGAGGATAATGTGAGAAGGCAGCGAGAATGGGCCAGGCCACCAAGAGACAGCCAGAAACAGGTGACCCCAGCACTGGGGCTGTATGTCCTACATGGCCACAGCCAGTCCCTGAGCAAAACAAAGGCTGCTCAGCTGAGGTCACCAGAGCTGTGGGTGCTCCCACGGGATAGAGAAAAAATGAATGCAGAAGATGCCAAGGAGTGCTTATCAAGAACTTGCTATTTCAGATGGAGCCCAAGTCCCAGCGAGGGAGTCAAACAGGGCTGGACAGCGAATCCCGAGTCAGCACCATGGCTGGCTTTCACCAGCTCTGTCCCCACTGCATCTGAGTGCTCATCTCCATTCTAACTATAGGTCACTTTCTCTCACAAAGATTAAAAAACTCCAACACAAAACTCTAGCAAACTGAGCCTGGCAAAAATATAAAAAAGATAGGGTATTAAGATCAAGTTTCAAAGTTAGTTTGACATTTGAAAATCAATCAAGATAATTTATCACATTAACAGCTAATGAAGAAAAAAACATATTATCGGCTCAATAGTATAAGGAAAAGCATTTTATAAAATTCAATGCTTATTCATGATTTTTAAAAACAAACTTGCAATGGAACATAACTTTTTTATCTGATTAAAAATACAGTAAACATTATACAAAATGATAAAATTAAGTTTTTCTCTCTGAAGTTGAGAATGAGATGTCTGCTCACCATCTAAATTTCTATTAAAGATCATCCTGGAGATCTCGGTCAGTGAAATAAAGCATATAGAAAATATAGGGAAATAAAATGCATACACATTAGGGTGGAATAAAGCTATTATTCCCAAATTACATGACATTATATGTAGAAAATCCAAAAATCTATACATAAACTAGTAGCATTAATTAGTAAATTCAGCAAAGTCTCTGGGTACAAGGTTAATACACAAAAATCAATGATATTTCTACATAATATCATCAAACAATTATTAAATGAAGTAAAAACTAGTTCAAATAGCTACAAATAAATCTAACAAAGAACAGAAAAGTTCTACATGGAAAACTGTAAAACATCCCAAGAAAAACTGAAAAATGAAACAAATATATGATATTTGTACTCTGCATACAAGTTAAATAAGCTATATATTGTTTGGCTGTATATTGTCACCCTGCTTATTTAACTTATATGCAGAGTATATCATGAGAAACACTGGGCTGGATGAAGCACAAGCTGGAATCAAGATTGCCAGGAGAAATATCAATAACCTCAGATATGGAGATGACATCACCCTTATAGTAGAAAGTGAAGAACTAAAGAGCCTCTTGATGAAAGTGAAAGAGGAGAGTGAAAAGTTTGGCTTAAAGCTCAACATTCAGAAAACTAAGATCATGGCATCAGGTCCAATCACTTCAGGGGAAATAGATGGGGAAACAATGGAAACAGTGGCTGACTTTATTTTTTGGGGCTCCAAAATCACTGCAGAGGATGACTGCAACCATAAAATGAAAAGATGCTTACTCCTTGGAGGAAAAGTTATTCCCAACCTAGACAGCATATTAAAAAGCAGAGACATTACTTTGCCAACAAAGGTCCATCTTATCAAAGCTATGGTTTTTCCAGTAGTCATGTATGGATGTGAGAGTTGGACTATAAAGAAAGTTGAGTGCCGAAGAATTGATGCTTTTGAACTGTGGTGTTGGAGAAGACTCTTGAGAGTCCCTTGGACTGCAAGGAGATCAAACCAGTCTATCCTAAAGGAAATCAGTCCTGGGTGTTCATTGGAAGGTCTGATGTTGAAGCTGAAACTCCAATACTTTGGCTACCTAATGCAAAGAACTGACTCATTTGAAAAGACCCTGATGCTGGGAAAGATTGAGGGTGGGAGGAGTAGGAGACTACAGAAGATGAGATGGTTGGATGGCATCACCGATGCAATGGACATGAGTTTGAGTAGTTTCCGGGAGTTGGTGATGGATAAGGAGGCCTGGCATGCTGCAGTCCATGGGGTCCACGACTGAGCAACTGAACTGAACTGATGATATTCATAGATTGAAAGGCTAGATAGAATTGTTGATTCTTTCCGAAAAGGCTTGCATAGAATTAATAAAATTGTAATCAGTGTCCCAGCAGAATTTGTTGTAGAAACAGACAGGCCAGTATTATTTTATAGTGAAATGTAAAGGATTCATGCATACTCAGTCACTCAATCATGTCCAGCTCTTGTGACCCCGTGGACTGTAGCCTATGAGGCTCCTCCATCTTGTTCAGGCAAGAATACTGGAGTGAGTTGCCATTTCCTCCTCCAGGGGATCTTCCCAACCTAGGGACTGAACCCAGGCCTCCTGCTTCTCCTGCACTGGCAGGCAGATTCTTTACCACTGAGCCACCTGGGAAGAATGTTAAGGGCTAGAGATTGTTAAAACAAACTGGAAAAAATTGGAGAGCAAACACAACCGATATCAAGACTCATTGTTACTGATCCAAGTTCCTACCAACTGACAGGCCAATGAATCAAGAGAGGAGTGTTGGGGCAAGGATAGCAACTTTATTCAGAAAGCCAGCAGACTGAGAAGATGATGGACTTGTGTCCCAAAGAACCATCTTCCCCAAGTTAGAGTTCAGGCTTCTTTTGTACTAAAAGGGAGGAAGGAAGTCTTGGTTATGGCCAGAATGTGTTAATTTCTTCTTTCCTGCAGCCATTCACTGGTGGGCCTGGTCAGAATGTTTCCTGTGAGATAAACAAATGTTATTTTAGTTTAACACTCATTACTTGGGCGGCAGGGTTCACAGAGATGGGTCATTATGTATAATTCAAGCTTGTAGGCAACATCTTCTTAATGATGAATCTGTAACAGAATACAAAGTTTCTTTCCTGTCATAAGGTGACAGTGCAGTACTGTAGCCAGAACATGTGGTTTGACCAATGGAACAAAGCAGAATCCAGCCCCACACCACAGGGACGTGTGACAAATGACAAGTGCGGCACATAAAACAAGAGGAAAGGAATTTTGTTTTTTAAATTAAGTAATGCTGGGTCAATGGGATATCCATTTGAATATCAAAAAGTAATAACCTACTGCTTTAGAAAGCAGGTGGACTGAAGATCAAAATGTGAAAGAGAAAATAATAAGGTGTGTAGAATATAACATTGGAGAAAGTCTACAGGACTCTGTGGTGAAGAACCACAAAGGAAAAGATTAATAAATTGGACTATATTAACATTCATGAGTTCTGTTCATCAGAACACACTATTAAAAGATGTCTGCAACATGTAAAAAGAAAGCTCATATCAAGACTATCTAAAGAACTCCTGTGGATCAGTGTAAAGAGAACACTCACCAGTAGAAAAATTGGCAAAAGATCTGAGTAAGTGTTTCCCAAATGAGATCATGCAAATATGGTAATAAACATATGAAAGGGTACTAAACCTCATTAACCAGTGGGGACATTCAAATGGAAGCCAAAATGAAATCCCACCATACAAATACCGGAAGAGTTCACACTGAAAGATTGACAGTGCCCCGAATCGAAGAAGATGTGCCATCTGGGCAGCTGCTTGTCAGACACCCAGCCATGTTACCCCGTGATCCAGCAACCCTACTTCTAGATTTTTCTGCCTATCCCTGAAACACAAAAACCAAAAGTATACCTTCTCAGCATAATTTATAAAAATTAAAACCAGAAACAACCTAAATTCTTCTCAGTAGAACTGACAAATTATAGTATATTCATACAACAGAGTCCTCTACAATGATGAAAATATACTATGTGCAATTACATATATGAATCATAACCATAATGTTGAACAAATAAAGCTAGAAACAGAGGGACACATACTGTTTAATTTTTTACATAAAGGTTAAAAACCGGCCAAAGTAATTAAAGTTATCAGAAGTGAGGGAGTGGTGACTTTTGGAAAGAAGAGGTTGCATGCAGACTGGGGTCCTGGTCGCGGTATTTTACCTTCGTCTGGGTGGAATGACATGGGTGGGCTCCACTTGTGCAGATGCACTGACTGAGCTGTACACACATAACTGATGCATATTTTGGTGTGTTTGTTATGTTTCAACAAAAGTTTACTTTTGTTGAGGTGAACTTTGGGGTCTCTGTGAAAAAGTGAAAGTGTTAGTCACTCAGTCCTGTCTGACTCTTTGCCACCCCATGGACTGTAGTTTACCAGGCTCCTCTGTCCATGGAATTCTCTAGGCAAGAATACTGGAGTGGATAACCATTTCCTTCTCCAGGGAATCTTCTCAACCCAGGGATCAAACCCAGGTCTCATACGTTGCAGGCAGTTACCATCTGAGTCACCAGGGAAGCCCCTTGGGGTCTCTATATCACCTCAAATAAAATCTGTGGTGCAGGAAATGCTTACATTTAAGAAATTCGTGTTTTAATATACTCTCCTCCCAACCACACATATACACACACTCACATTTGTGGATGAACTCATTAAAAATAACAAGTATATGCCTGGAAGTGACACCGTCTATGAAGGTGACACCAAGGCCAACAATGCTCCTCCCACCACTCAGAACTGCCAGGTCACCAGCAACAGACCTGCAGAAGCCTAACTTCCTGCTCACAGCACCGGCAGACAGACCAGAGTTGTTCTGTTTCAAGGCTGAGGAAGCAGGAGGTTTGGTGACCCCTCCCAGTCCTGGCACAGATCCAGGCCTGGCCGTTGAACCCCTCCTCCCCGCTTTTTCTTAGAGGCCCACGACCTTTCCTCGGGGAACGGGAGGCTCATCCTGGCCCACCCTTCCCAGGAATGATACTTACTTACACAGCAGATAACCAGAGGCATCTTTCTGGCCGTCATTCAGCGTATAAAACAGCAGAGGGGACACAGGCCACTTTGAACTGTGGACTCAGCCTCTCCTCTCTCTCCAGCCCCCTCCACTATGCCTAATAGGACTGACACTTCAGAAAGGCAGTTTTGGGGTTTCCATGTCATTTTTCTTTTGCACAACATGGCAGACTCTGAAGGGTCCCACTCAGGAAGTTCTTTGTGTGGCCCCTGGGCAGATGTTTTTTCGTCTCTCAGAGTTCAGCTCACACCTCCTCCTATCACATTTGAAACCTCTGAACGGAATAAAGCCACATTCTTTTTAGGTGAGATAACAAGTTCCAAATGATGAAAACAGCTTGCAAAAAATGTGCTAGAATAGTTTGAAAATGGTTTGTACTTCAAGGAATGCGGGGAGGGTGAAGTTTTCAAAACTGATCTTTGCTTTGAGAGAAGAATTGCTTTCAGTTGCTGTCAGAAATTGCTCCGCTCAGCCCTTGACAGATGTGCATTATTTCTTCTTGTGGGAGAAAAAGTCACTAAAAGGAGGAGGGAGAGAGCCCTCCCTTCCCTTCCTCTGACCCCCAGCCTATGTGCCCCCAGGGTCTAGCGCATCTGTGCCTGCACGTCTACCTGGATCCCTGCTGCGGTCCCTGATCTCATTCCTCTCTCAGAACCCCTTACTGTGTGTGTATTTCCTTTGAAACAAGGTTTTACATCACATCTGCTTATCTTCTGAAGAAGATTGTGAGCTATGAAAGTATTTAACAAAGATTAAGTGGACACCTAGCATCAGAAGTACTAGGTGACTAAAGTAATATTTATATGTATAACTGCATGCATTTCAGAGGAGAAATGTTTAAAATTCTAATTAGAATAGCTTTGGTTGCAAGAAATAGAAAACTCTGATTCCAATGTCCTCCTCAGTTAGGGATGTATGATGTCATATGACAAGATGATCCAAGGTCTGAATTTGGATAATCTGGCAGCTCAACAACAGCTTTGGGGATCAGAGACACTCTTCTTTCTGCTCTGCTACCTTCTACAGGTGGGCTTTGTCCCCATGGACAACTGCCCCAATGTGCAAAATGGCTACATAGATCCAGGTACTGCATCCAAACAGAAAATAAAGGACTGTCTTTTCCTTGTGGACTTAAGTGTGAAAAATCTTTCTCAGAACAACTCTTCCCATCCCCCCAGCAAATTTCTTCTCGCATCTGCTTCGCCAGAACTTGCCCATGCTGAAACAATCAGCAAGGGGAATGGATTGCTGCAGTGTTTAGGATTCGCTGTGAGCTGAGGACAGGAGCTCTTCCCTAGAGGGACACCTAAACAGAACTGAAGTTCTGTCAGCAAAAAACACAAGGAAACCTTCAGGATAAGGCAAAGCTGTCTCTACCACACAAAGGACTAGGATAGAGGTTTCCCTAAAGAAGAAAAGCAAATGGGCAACAAGAACAGGAAAAATGTTCCTCATGATTAGTCATCAGGGAAATACAAGTCAAACCACAATGAGATACCACTTCACATATATTAAAGTCATTGCTCAGTTCAGTTCAGTCGCTCAGTCGTGTCCAACTCTTTGCGACCCCAGGCCTCCCTGTCCATCACCAACTCCCGGAGTTCACTCAAACTCACGTCCATTGAGTCAGTGATGCCATCCAGCCATCTCATCCTCTGTCGTCCCCTTCTCCTCCTGCCCCCAATCCCTCCCAGCATCAAAGTCTTTTCCAATGAGTCAACTCTCTGCATGAGGTGGCCAAAGTATTGGAGTTTCAGCTTCAGTCCTTCCAAAGAAATCCCAGGGTTGATCTCCTTCAGAATGGACTGGTTGGATCTCCTTGCAGTCCAAGGGACTCTCAAGAGTCTTCTCCAACACCACAGTTCGAAAGCATCAATTCTTCGGCGCTCAGCTTTCTTCACAGTCCAACTCTCACATCCATACATGACTACTGGAAAAACCATAGCCTTGACTAGACTGACCTTAGTTGGCAAAGTAATGTCTCTGCTTTTGAATATACTATCTAGGTTGGTCATAACTTTTCTTTCAAGGAGTAAGCATCTTTTAATTTCATGGCTGCAGTCACCATCTGCAGTGATTTTGGAGCCCCAAAAATAAAGTCTGACACTGTTTCCACTGTTTCCCCATCTATTTCCCATGAAGTGATGGGACCAGATGCTACGATCTTCGTTTTCTGAATGTTGAGCTTTAAGCCAACTTTTTCACTCTCCTCTTTCACTTTCATCAAGAGGCTTTTTAGTTCCTCTTTGCTTTATGCCATAAGGGGTCATCTGCATATCTGAGGTTATTGACATTTCTCCTGGCAATCTTGATTGCTTTGTTCAGCCCAGAATTTCATATGACGTACTCTGCATATAAGTTAAATAAGCAGGATGACAACATACAGCCTTGAAAGTACTCCTTTCCCAGTTTGGAACCAGTCCATTGTTCCATGTCTAGTTCTAAATGCTGCTTCTTGTTGTGCATACAGATTTCTCAGGAGGCAGATAAGGTGGTCTGGTATTCCGATCTCTTTAAGAATTTTCCACTGTTTGTTGTGATCCACACAGTCAAAGTCTTTAGGACCGAAGCTCCTGTGCTTAGGACCAGACTTCACTCTATGCATCACTTCATCTGGTTATTCGTCTGTATCCTTTGACATGTCCCTTAATAAACTGGCAAATAAGTTGATGTTCCCTTGATTTCTCTGAGACTCTCCAGCAAATTAATTAGGCTTCCCTGGTGACTCAGCAGTAGAGATTCTACCTGCAGTGCAGGAAACCCAGGTTCAATCCCTGGTTCGGGGAGATCCCGTGGAGGAAGGCATGACAACCTGCTCTAGTACTCTTGCCTAGAGAATCCCATAGACAGAGCAGCCTGGGAGGCTGCAGTCCATAGGGTCGCACAAAGTCAGACATGTCTAAAGTGACTAAGCAGCAGCAGTAGCAGCAACAAATTAATCAAGCCAGAGGAGAGGCTCAATTCAGTTCAGTTCAGTTCCTCAGTCGTGTCCGACCCTTTGCGGCCTGATGGGCTGCAGCATGCCAGGCTTCCCGGTACATCACCAACTCCCAGAGCCTGTCTGTTTCTACAACAAATGTTGCTGGGACACTGATTATAATTTTATTAATTCTATACAAACGTTTTCAGAAAGAATCAACAATTCTATCTAGTCTTTCAACCCACAAATATCATCAGTTCAGTTCAGTTCAGTTCAGTTGCTCAGTTGTGTCCCACTCTTTGCAACCCTATGGATTGCAGCCAGGCCTCCCTGTCCATCACCAACTCCTGGAGACTACTCAAACTCATGTCCACTGCGTCAGTGATGCCATCGAACCATCTCATCTTCTGTAGTCCTCTTCTCCTCCCACTGTCAATCTTTATCAGGATCAGGGTCTTTTCAAATGAGTCAGTTCTTTGCATCAGGTGGCCAAAGCATTGGAGTTTCAGCTTCAGCATCAGTCCTTCTAATGAATATTCAGGTCTGATTTCCCTTAGGATTCACTGGTTTGATCTCCTTGCAATCTAAGGGATTCTCAAGAGTCTTATCCAGCTCCACAGTTCAAAAGCATCAATTCTTCAGGGCTCAGCATTCTTTATAGTCCAGTTCTCACATCCATACATGACTATTGTAAAAATCATAGCTTTGACTAGATGGAGATTTTTTGGCAAAGTAATGTCTCTGCTTTTTAATGTGCTGTCTATGTTGGCTATAGCTTTTCTTCAAAGGAGTAAGCGTCTTCATTTTATGGCTGCAGTCACCCTCTGCAGTGATTTTGGAGCCCCCCAAAATAAAGTCTGTCACTGTTTCCATTGTTTCCCCATCTATTTGCCATGAAGTGATGGGACCAGATGCCATGATCTTAGTTTTCTGAATGTGGAGTTTTAAGCCAGTTTTTTCACTCTCCTCTTTCACTTTCATCAGGAAGCTCTTTAGTTCTTCAATTTCTGCCATAAGGGTGATGTCACTTGCATATCTGAGGTTATTGATATTTCTCCCGGCAATCTTGATTCCAGCTTGTGATTCATCCAGCCTGGCATTTCACATGATATACTCTGCATATAATTTAAATAAGCAGGGTGACAATATACAGCCTTAACATACTCCTTCCCCAATTTGGAACCAATCTGTTGTTCCATGTCCATTTCTAACTGTTGCTTCCTGACCTGCATACAGATTTCTCAAGAGGGAGGTCAAGTGGTCTGGTATTCCTGTCTCTTTAAGAATTTTCCACAGCTTGTTGTGATTCATACAGTCAGAGGTTTTGGTATAGTCAATAAAGCAGAAGTAGGTGATTTTCTGGAACTCTCTTGCTTTTTCGCTGATCCAATGGATGATGGCAATTTGATCTCTGGCTCCTATGCCTTTTCTAAATCCAGCTTGAATATCTGAAAGTTCGTGGTTCATGCACTGTTGAAGCCTGGCTTGGAGAATTTTGAGCATTACTTTGCTAGCGTGTGAAATGTGTACAATTGTGTGATAGTTTGAACATTCTTTGGCATTGCCTTTCTTTGGAATTGGATGGAAAACTGAACTTTACAAGTCCTGTGGCCACTGCTGAGTTTTCCAAACTTGCTGGCATATTGAGTGCAGCACTTACATGTCATCATCTTTTAGGGTTTGAAATAACTCCACTGGAATTCCATCACCTCCACTAGCTTTGTTCATAGTGATGCATGAGGGGCTAAGATAAACTTCTAATTTGTAGGCAGATTGGACAGAAGTTGTGTATGTCCTAGGGATCTTGGACTCACAATAGGCATCTGAAATAGGGGGCTATCTTGTGGGACTGATCTCTGAACTTGTGGGATCCGAGAGTATATCCAGGTTGATGATATAAGAATTGAGTTAAATTATAGGACATCCAGTTGCTGTCACAGAGAATTGCTTGGTGTGGGGGGAAACCCTACATATTTGGTGACCAAAAGGGTCATAAGTGGAGTTTTCTGTGTGAAAGCAGAGAAACACACAGGAAGAGAAAAGACTGTAGGTTTTCCATATACATTTATTATAGATGTTCATCTAGTGGGAGGGTTCAGCATCTCCAGTACTTTGGCCACCTCATGAGAAGAGTTGACTCATTGGAAAAGACTTTGATGCTGGAAGGGATTGGGGCAGGAGGAGAAGGGGACGACAGAGGATGAGATGGCTGGATGGCATCACTGACTCGATGGACGTGAGTCTGAGTGAACTCCGGGAGTTGGTGATGGACAGGGAGGCCTGGCGTGCTGCGATTCATGGGGTCGCAAAGAGTCGGACACGACTGAGCGACTGAACTGAAATGAACTGAGCTATTCTTGAAGTGCTATGCCCACCATCCACACAAAGCAGGTCACCTGATCTGCTCAGCTCTGTGTTTGGAGCTCAAGTTAACTCTGCCCTAATGAGATATCCCCTCAACCCTGGATGCCCTGAGGAGAAGAGCACCTCCCACGATTGAAGATAGAAAACTGCTTGAAAACACAGCAACAACTTCAGAGAAAGGCCTCCTGAGTCTCTATAAGCCTGGAATGGAGCCCCTAGTTCTTGGTCCACACCAGCGCCTATCTCCTCACTGGCACATAGCTCTGTCCAGATAAGAACTGGGTCTCTGAAGGGCTTCCAGCTGCAGGGCCAGGGCAGTGGGACCCCAGGCACAGAAGGAATGTGATTCTTTCTAACCTTCATTCAAATTAAGACACACACACCAGGAAATAAAAAGCTACCAATGTTTTATATACTTTAAATTATTTCAAGAAATAGTTATTTTATAGTCCATTTATCTCTTTTCCATTTATTGTGCTTTATTTACTAAAATTTTCCCATTTCTTCAGTTCCCTTAGTTTCAGCATGTTTACATTTTGATTTTGCCTTGCTCTAGATAATGGTATTATAGACAGCTCCTCTCTCCCCCACTCCTGACTCCTCTCCCACCATTCTCTCTCTTTCCTTCATTTCTTTCACCTGTGTGTCCCCTACCCCCAGTACTCTGACCTTTGGACTAGACTCATTTGGACCCCATGGTCCTAGAGTTTGATTAGCTTGGCCTGACCCTAATCCAGCTTGAGCAGAGAGGAGGGTACATCTCAGCCCGTCCTGTAAACCCCTTTCACCAGTGCATGGAGGGGAAGTTGAAGGAGAGAGTGGGAAGGTTAATGGGATTGAGGGGGTTAGCTGTCCCCCTCAAGCTTTCCCTGTGATCTCTTCATCCCAAAGCCACACTGGTTCTGCTTCCTCTTGTCAGAAGCTGAGGGGCAGCTCAGAGGTGGACCCTGCTGTTCTCAGTTTCCTGTCTTGATTCCTAAACCTCAGGACAGAAATCCTCTTCCTGCCCCTAATCTTGTTAATCTCTTTCCCATCTTCTGGTGCCAACTCCACACTTTTAGTGTGGCATGAGTTGTAGTTAGTGAGTACTTAAAAAAAAAAAACAAATCTGAGAAGGAAAAATAGAAGCAAACTCACATACACTAAAGCATCAAATTTGGGGAGGAATTTCTGTCCATTTGCGTCTCTTGAGCTTAAGCTTTGCAGGTGACTTCAAAGAGCCAGCATCCACCAGAGACTCGTTCCGTAGGCAGAAAGAAACAGAGTCCCAGCCTGAAGGTGGATGGGAATGTCCGTGTGGACCAAGGAGCAAAGAGCAAAGGGGGCCTCAATATAGTCAAGGAGACTGTACCCACACTTCGGTGGAAAGAGTGAGACAGCAGGCACCGCCATCCACGCATGTGCTGGTGGTGGCACTTGGCACTTCTAGTAAACAGCAGCTGTACTGGGATGCTCATTACTGATGAAGACTTCCCATCTTGGAGCCCAGTCTCCTTCCTTCTTCCAGCTTCGGTCTTGAGTCCCTTCTGTGGGTGCAGGAAGACAGATCAGGGCCATGCAGTCCTTGGAGATCACTGTGTCTATTCTCAGATAGGGGACTGGAAATGCATCCTGCTGGGTCTATTGCTTACGTGGAAGCAGATTTCAGAACTTCCCCAATCCCAGAAGTCAGTGATTTCTTAGTGCCCACTGTTCAGCTGGACCTAACCAGAGCCTCTTCTCCCCAGGGACACAGTTTTTTTTCTCAGGGGTGCACGTGGTTGGGAATGCTAGCTGGGACAGACCACTGGGGCCGGGAACCCTGGAAGCAGAATCCAGACTTTGAAGCACTTCCTCAGTCTCTTGATTGCATGTTTGGGGAAAATCAGTAAAGGTCACCTGCCCAGCCCTTAAGTGGATGTCTAACTTCCAGAAGGGAGGAGGTCCCAGAGGTCCTGAGAGCAGCACCCAAGAGTGGCCCTGTGTCAGGCTTAGAGATCAAGTGGGCTGCCCTTCCAAGTGGTCCCCATCGGGTCCTGCTGGCACTTCTGGGAACTTCTCCCGCCATTTCTACAGCAGGAAGAGAGGCTGAGTCATGGGGAAGGGTAGGGGCAACTTCTGCACACCACCTGTGGTCACCTAGGAGGGGACAGACTTGATCTCTGGAGCATGAACTCAGACCCGGCCCAGCCACATACAACTCGGCGACCTTAGAAAGCTCCTGAAACTTTTGGAGCCTTGGCCTCTCATTTGTAAAATGAGGATAATCATCTCTCTTTATTCACTTATCATGAATATTCAATAAGATTCTGCATTTGAAGCAGCTAGTATACCCTGTCCATGGTAAGTGGCTCAGTACACACCAGCCATTGGTAGTAGGATTAATACCAACCCCAAACCACTGAAACATGGAAGAGTCTCAGAAGGTAGAAATTTAGGTGAAGATAAATGCTAGGGGTCATAAATCCATCTTCAGCCAAAGTTCCCTCCCCTGCCCTCTGCTCAGGCCTCTGCTTTCCAAGCAGCATCCTGGTAATAAGAGCACAGGCTTGGGCCATTTTCTTCAAGCTTGGATTGTAACCCTTCTGCAGGAAGGCCAAATCTAGGCATATCTCTTCAATACTTAAATTTCCTCTTATATTTTCCCCCTTCACAAGTCTTGTGTCTCCAACCACAATTAAACTCTAGAGGTAAGGACTAGGCTTATGCTCCATCTAGGCCTCCCTGCTTTGATCCTGAACTGATTGTCCTTCCTAAGTTTTGCTGTCAACCTGGGAAACCATTTTGCATTTCACTGGAGCTTAGCAAATGATAAAATAAATATAGAAATATATGTTCTCTCTCATATAGATAATCTTCCTGTTCCGAGGAACTTCTTCCCATTGAGATGACAAAGAAAAGTTAGAGACAGTCAACAGATCATTTGGCAACTGTAGATTTTTTTGTATATATATATATAGTTTTATTTAGTTATTTTTGACTGTGCTTGTTTTTTTTTTTTTTTAAACACCAAAAACATTTTGTATTGGGGTATAGCCAATTAGCAATGTTGTGATAGTTTCAGGAAAAAAGTGTAGCAGGGACTCAGCCATTGATATACATGTATCTCCCTCAAACCCCCCTCCCATCCAGGCTGGCATATAACACTGAGCAGAGTTCCATGTACTGACAATAGGTTTTTGTTGGTATCCATTTTAAATACAGCAGTGTACATGACCTTGGCTGTGCTGGGTCTTCGTTGTTGCACTGACTTCTCTCCGGTTGTGAGAGCAGGGGCTCCTCTTTTTTGCAGTGTGCCAGCTTCTCATTGCAGTGATTTCTCTTCTTGTAGAGCACAGGCTCTAGGGCATGCAGGCTTCAGTAGCTGTGGCATGTGGGCTTAGCAGTTGCAGTTCCCAGGCTCTAGACCACAGACTCAATAGTTGCGGTGCACAGGCTTATTTGCTCAGCAGCATGCAGGATCCTCCTGGACCAGGGATCGAACCCATGTCTCCTGCATTGGCACCTGGATTCGTTACCACTGAGCCACCAGGGAAGCCCTGGAAACCCTAGATTTTGAAGTAATTGGGACCATTCCAGAACTGATATAGAGGAGGGATTTAGGGTCACCAAGTTGATTGGGAAAGGACATTATAGAGAATAAAGTATGCAATCCTCAGCATTGGGGAGAGAAGAGCTAGTTAGTACATCTGCTAACATGCAGTCATGGCTATGACCACCCTTACTTGACCCTTGGTGGCACTATTACAATTAAAAATATCAAAATGAAAGAGCCAACTCAAACATTCTCTGTGACATCCACTGGGCTTCTTGAGGAAATGGTTGATCTTACAAACACTTTCAGCCCCCTTTGCACTGAGACTGGCAGGGACCAAAGCAGATAGTAAAGTGAAAGAGCTTTTTCTGCCAGATGCACGGCCGGGTTGTCCTTGCCTCTGCTCCTAAATTTACTCACACTGAGGGACAGCCTCACATAAGCAACTGACAATGAAGGATTTTAGGCAGCCCTCATTTTTACTTATGTTATTTTCATCATGACTATGGTGGTTTTGAAGGCATTCACTCCAGGTTTCTGGGCTTCATTATTTGTTTTCCCTAGAATCCCTCAGAGTTTAAGTAATAATTAATGATCCCATTAACATGTTAAGTACCCCTTACCATTATTCATTAATCCAGCATGAGAAGCAACGGGCCTATCCTGGGGGGAAGGTGGTAGCAGGGTCCCCACTGGGGGCGATCGTTCTGCCTCCTCCATTTCCCTGGGGTCTCTCTCAAAAACCACTGCATCAGGCTTTGGGAACTGCAGCTGGGAAATTATAGAGGTTTAGTTTTGTTTCTTCTGGGCCTGTACTCCAGAAAGACACCGTGAGTTTAGGTAGAGCCTGAAGTTTTCAAATGATAGATTTTCATCATGTTTCAAAATAGGAATTGTTAAAGTGGGACAAGAGGGTCTTCTTGGAAAACCAAGTCCCTGTGAAAGCAGCTGTGCAGGTATCGTCACAAAAATCTCCACTAAGGTGGTAAATTCCACTTCTTGGAAAAGTGTCAATGAGCCCAGGCCTTTGAATCGATTAACAAAATCAGTTGCTTGCCTTCCCCTGCTCCATCCCCCTGTTGTTTGGCCATGCGGTGGCATGGCATGTGGGATCCATGTTCCTTGCAGTAGAAGCACAGAGTCTTAACCACTGGACTGCCGGAGCAGTTGCTTTCTTTGACAATCATTCAGACTGTGGAGGCCCTGCCTGCACTTCCCAAAAGCTGTGTCTGTGTTGGGCACCAGCGCGGGCCTGCACATCTCTGCCTCAGCTCCCCAGCCTGGATGCTCCAGCATCTCACTAACTGCCAGCTTTCCTCTGTCTGGTGCACACAGCCAAAGGACATTCATTTTTCTAGCCCAGCTGGCAGTGCCAGCATATGGTTTTTTAATTCCCAAGCTGCTTACATCAAGCACCCCCTCAATGAGTCAGTCCCCAGAATTGACCTGGGCTCTCCCATTCTCAGTTTTTTGGGGTCTGTGGACCAAGTTTCAGCTTCTCATATGGCTTCCAGGTAGAGAGAGGCAGAGGAGGGGCCCTGGAAAGAGGGATGCAGGAAAATGCTCTCAAAAGAACTGTAGACCAGGACCCACTGTGCTGAGGGCTGCCTCTGTGATACCTCCGCTCCATCCAAAAACACCAGATTGCTAATTTTCTGACCAAAAATAATAAGAAAACGGGATCCTGTAGATTGTAATGTGTCCTCCCATAAAAAAATGTGGTCTGCATGAGGCTCTGGAGTCTGCCTGCCCTGGGCTGGCATTCTGGCTCAGCCATGGCAGCAAATGCCCTACCATCACCAGGCGGCAGCTTCGGCCTCTTGGAGGTCAAGGGAGTGGGGATCTGATCCCACAAGTGTTGCTGGGAGGATCAAATGAACACAGCACCAGATAGAAAGTGCTCAAGAAGCAATGCCTGAGGATTTCAGGTCATTCTTTCTAACTAGGTTTTTCTGTGCTGGTTTTCTGGACAACTTCCGTGTCTTTGTCCCTCCTAGCTGGTACGGGATCAGTGCACACCAAACACACATGAGTGTCACCTAGACAGGGGTGAACATTACAAACACAGTCGGGGAGGGAACTGATGATTGTTAGCATCCTCTCAACATGGTCCTGAAACCAGACAAAGGGAGGTGAAAATAAATAGCATCAGTCCTAAGCCAGTCCCTCCTTCAAAAAAGGTTTGTTCCTCAACCCCTAACCATTTGCATTTAATCCAACACGGGCTCTGACTTGAGTAGGAACCAACCAAGTCACTGACTTATCAGAATCTTCTCTCCCAAAGCAAGCCACCAAACCTTTTAGGGTCCCTCCCACCCCTGTGAGCAGTCATTCTAATTTTAGCCTGCAACTTTTAGGGCACCGCTTTTAGGGTAGCAGGGAAATGAAAATATCTGCAAAAGCCTGGTTCCCATTGCTCACCTTGGCCCTGCCCTGCTCAGGTCCCAGAAGTTTGTTCTCTTTGCTGCCCAGAGCAGGTCATCCTGGCTCCACTTTGAGCTGTTCCCCAGCTCAGTAGATGCTGAGTGCTCAGGACCAGTTGAGGGAGTGCAAACCTGGTACTCTGTAAAACGAGTGAAGAGAGGCTGCAAGGCCCAGCCATGAAGAGAGGCAACCTGATAAGTGGGAAGTCAGGTCTACCTCTTGCTGGGGTGTGACCAAAACTTCCAGAACATCAATGCCCTCACCCCATAAATGAGGGTGACATTATCTGCTTGTGCATGTCACAAAAACTTTTAAATGCTTCAATGTGCTTCCCAGATTGTGCTAGTGGTAAAGAACATGCCTGCCAATGCAGGAGTCGTAAGAGATGCAGCTTTGATCTCTGGGTCAGGACGATCCTTTTGAGAAGGGCCTGGCAATTCACTCCAGTATTATTCCCTGGAGGATCCCATGAACAGAGGATCCTGGCAAGCTACAGTCCATAGGGTCGCAAAGAGATGGACACAACTGAAGCAACTTATAATGCACATATCACGTATGCAATAAACGATATCTAATATGTAGCAGAGCCTTAATAGTTTTGCATTATTGTTGTTGTTTTTCCAGTAGCTTGATCCAACACAAGCAAAGAAAGAGGGAAAGGGACAGACAGATTCCCAATTAGATTTGCTGTCCAGACAAGCGAGGTAGGCAGGAAAAGGATCATACACCATGTGTGGCTCCTTGGAATCTGCCTGGGATTCCCTCTCCATTTGTTAGGACGGAAAGGAAGGGCCCCTGCAGTTAAGAAGCAATGCAAAGGTAAGGATTTAGGGGTTTGGGGATTGGGTGTGAAACGACGACGTGCTTTCTTCAGCCAGGGGCTGTGTGTAGTCATTTGTGGTTTTGAGGCTGGGGTAATTGCCACTTCCTGGGCTTTGGCTTCAGTCTTTAGCTTTTGACTACAAACCACTCTGAGCAGGGCCAGACTGCAGATACCTTTTTTCTTCTTGGGAAGCCAGCTTGGAGCCTCTGGGGTGGTGTGCCCTGGTAGAGCCCCTCTCGCTCCTGAGAACATCAGCTGTAGGAAAGTTCCATTCAGAGGACAGAGAGACACAAATGGTCCTCCATCCAGAGGTGGTGAGGAGAGGCAGAGAGAGGGCTTGGAGTTGGACAAATCTGAGTTCCAGCCCCCAAAATCTCTTCTTAGCCCTCAGACATTTCTCTAACCTTCAATGTCGTCCTTTATGAAACTAGTAATAATAACTGCTTCAGGATCACTGAGAGGCCCAAACAAGAGTAGGCAAACCCAGTGCAGAGACAGTGTCAGATGAGCATGCACCACATCACTCACCCCCTCAGCGCATATAGGTGAGGTCACCGGCGGCGACCATTCCAAGATGGCACACCTAGCAAGTGGTGCAGCTCAGAGAACAGCCTGCACCTTCGGGCATGCATAGTCTTCTAGACAAATGATGTGTACGCCCCTCCCCAAGACTCCATGTGCTGCCCTGAAGACACCAACAGATGTGCAGGATCGATGTCCTCCCTGCCTCACCCACCCTTCATCTCTGTGCCACTCTGGATGATCTTCACAATGTGAAGTGTGTAGCCAGCTGGAGTAAGTTGCTATTACTCTCTCTTCAGACCAAAGGATGCAAAATTTCCAAACATTATGGCAGGAAAAGACTGGATAGCCATCCCTGAGCAGAGTATGTTTCTTGGAAGGAAAATAGGAGCTTCTTGTTGAATGGACTAAATGTTAGAGACGAGCTCTAAGTGCTGGACTAAGTGGTCCAGAGAAAGAGAGGAAGCGTGTAGCCACAGAGCTACAGTGGGGTTAGGGCTGAGGCTGGAGTGGAGGACCCATGCATGGTGAGGAACTGTCTCAGAGGGTAGTGAGAGGCAGCTCTGGGAGCTTCACTCACTCATTCCACAGGTGCTGAGTGCCTGGTGCCATCCTAGGGGCTGAGAAACATCATGGTGAGTGAGGTCACACGGCTCCTGGTCTCATGAGTCTTACATTCTGGCTTGGGGGGGCAGTGTACATCCAACAGATAAATTAATAAACAAAAAACTGTTATGCTGTGGAAAACACTACCTGTGCTGTCCTGGAGAGGGGCGGCCATTAGAGTAGGTGGGCGGACTCCCTGGAGGAGCTGACGACTAGACTAAGCTGACTCATGAGAAAGCTGACAGAAAATGAAGTACTAGCTTTATGCAGCTGGAAAAAATTTCACACACTTAAACCCAGAATGCAATACTCTAAATGCTTCATGGCTCTGGAAGAAATTATAATGCATAATTTATAGCTAATTTGTAAAGTTAGTTTTAGAAAGCTTTTTAATAACTTCCAGATGAGAGACCAACAGTGCATTCTACAACATCATGTTGCTGAGCTATATCCTAGAACATGTACACAACCAAGCAGTCCCTGAAAGCTCCTCCTGTGAACCCAGAAGCATTAGCCCATGGGAAGGACCCTGTGGACAATGCAGGGTCACCTGGCATAGGCCAGGTGAAAGAAAGTCACTCCAAATCAGGAATCATTCGGTTACAGGAAATAGGAACCAATTTGAGGAAGCTTCATTAAAGACTAATTTAACTTGAACAGTCCCAAGGGCTGGATGTGGTGAGGAGTCCATGAGGGATGAGATCTAAGAAATGAAAGGCCTACAGAGCTAAGAACTCTCCTCAATAAGCCATGTGGTTACTGTTTTTAAAATTTAATATGTTCATAATACTAGTAACCTGTGGAATTGCTTTTTATAATTTTTTATTACAATAAAATCTGTATAACACAAAATTTGTCCTTTCACCATTTAAAATTCCAATACCCCTTCAGTATCTGGTTCTGATGTTTGTCCATCTCTTCAGATTCAGTTGTTGCCTATTCATGTCCCTTCATTTTTTCTTGACACCCAGACATCATGTAGCACTGCTGTTAGGAGGCCTTTAGTGATGTCATGCAATGGCAACCCACTACGGTATTCTTGCATAGAGAATTCCATGGACAGAGGAACCTGGTGGGCTGCTGTCCATGGGGTCACACAGAGTCAGACATAACTGAAGCGCCTTAGCATGCATGCATGCATTAGAGAAGGAAATGGCAACCCACTCCAGTGGGTTCTTGCCTGGAGAATCCCAGGGACAGAGGAGCCTGGTGGGCTGCCGTCTATGGAGTCACACAGAGTCGGACATGACTGAAGCGACTTAGCAGCAGCAGCACCAGCAATGCCATGAGATGTGGGATGGAAGGCTTCCCACTGTCCTGATGTGTTCTCAGTCTGCCCTGGCTGTGAACTTCACAAGTGCTTTTCAGTGTTTTTCTCCTTTTCTTGATGCAGCAGGGTGACTAGAGCTGGCTGCAGCTGCATACTCCCCTCCCTCAGGTCAGTTAGGCTCTGGATAATTAGTTTCCCCTGAGGACACATCTTGGTATATTTCAAACTGGTCCCTTTACCTTCCCTCTCCTAGAAGCCAGAAGAGATTCCCCTTGTCATTTTCAGTGAAAACCTGGTCTAATTCCCGGAGGTAAATTCCACAGTATTGTACCTACTACCCATGACTTCATTCTCTGGAGTTCTCACTCTCAGACGTATCTATATTCAGGTGCCGGTAATTCACCAGTTACAGTTCAGGTTTTCCTTTCACAAAACTGGTTCCCACAGTGGTCTCCATTCTGTCTCTGCTTCAGGAAGCTGAGAATCCCTGTATCATCCATCTGTCTCTCCAACCTTGAGGGCAGTGATTTGTCCTGTGTCCACCCCTCTCTTAAAGATCCAAAAACAGTGTTGATCAGCTTTTCAGTCTCTTCATCTTTTTATTTGTTTTTAAGATGGAGTGATGACTTCCAAGCTCTGTACATGTGGAACTGTAAAACATTTTAACCCTTGTAACCACTGTTAAGAGTAAAATTCAGTGGCTTTAATTACATTCACAATATTATACA
The DNA here is from genome assembly GCF_032405125.1 of Capricornis sumatraensis. Classification (NCBI taxonomy): domain Eukaryota; kingdom Metazoa; phylum Chordata; class Mammalia; order Artiodactyla; family Bovidae; genus Capricornis; species Capricornis sumatraensis. The sequence continues at coordinate 44,208,200 of NC_091078.1, forward strand.
ACCATTGCTGCTGTTGCTGCTGCGTCACTTCAGTCATATCCGACTCTGTGTGACCCTATAGACAGGAGCCCACCAGACTCCCCCGTCCCTGAGATTCTCCAGGCAAGAACACTGGAGTGGGTTGCCATTGCTTTCTCCAATGCGTGAAAGTGAAAAGTGAAAGTGAAGTTGCTCAGTCGTGTCCGACCCTCAGCGACCCCATGGACTGTGGCCTTCCAGGCTCCTCCATCCATGGGATTTTCCAGGCAGGAGTACTGGAGTGGGGTGCCATTCCCTTCTCTGATACAACCATTACCCACTACCTATTTCCAAAACTTTTTCATTGCCCCAGACAGAAAGTCTGTATCCACTAGGCAACAACTACCCACTTGTGAGTAATGCTGCTGTGGCCATTGATATACTACAAATATCTGCTTGAGTCCTTGTTTTCAATTATTTGGGGTATACACCCAGAACTGCAATTGCTGGATCATATGGTAATCCTAGGTTTACTTTTTGGAGAATTCACCAAACCATTTTCCACAGTGGCTGCATTGTTTTACATTCATACCACAAAAGTACAAGTGTTCCAATTCCTCCACATCCTTGCCAACACTTAAAAAAATATATTTTTATAATAGCCACTCTGGTAGGCATGGAGTGGTATTTCATTACGGTTTTGATTTACATTTTCCTAATGGATAATGATGTTGATCATTTTTTGTGTGTGTGTTTATTGATTGTTTGCATATATTCTTTGGGAAAATGTCTATGAAGTCCTTTATCCATTTTTTTCACATGAACTGTCTTTTTGTTGTTGAGTCATCGGATATAAATCAAAGAGGACACAAATAGATGGAGAAGTATACCATGTTCATGGATTGGAAGAATCAATATAGTAAAAATGAGTATACTACCCAAAGTAATCTATAGATTCAATGCAATCCCCATCAAGCTATTTTTCATAGAACTAGAACAAATAATTTCACAATTTGTATAGAAATACAGAAACCTCGAATAGCAAAAGCAATCTTGAGAAAGAAGAATGGAACTGGAGGAATCAACCTGCCTGACTTCAGGCTATACTACAAAGTTATAGTCATCAAGACAGTATGGTACTGGCACAAAGACAGAAATATAGATCAATGGAACAAAATAGAAAGCCCAGAGATAAATCCACCCACCTATGGACACCTTATCTTTGACAAAGTAGGCAAGAATATACAATGGAGAAGAGACAATCTCTTGAACAAGTGGTGCTGGGAAAACTGGTAACTGCTTGTAAAAGAATGAAACTAGAACACTTTCTAACACCATACACAAAAAATAAACTCAAAATGGGTTAAAGATCTAAATGTAAGACCAGAAATTATAAAACTCCTAGAGGAGAACATAGGCAAAACACTCTCTGACATACATCACAGCAGGATCCTCTATCACCCACCTCCCAGAGTAATGGAAATAAAAGCAAAAATAAACAAATGAGACCTAATTAAACTTAAAAGCTTTTGCGCACGAAGGAAACTATAAGCAAGGTGAAAAGACAGCCTTCAGAATGGGAGAAAATAATAGCAAATGAAGCAACTGACAAAGAATAATCTCAAATATATACAAACAACTCCTGCAGCTCAATTCCAGAAAAATAAAAGACCCAATAAAAATATGGGCCAAAGAACTAAACAGACATTTCTTCAAAGAAGACATATAGATGGCTAACAAACACATGAAAAGATGCTCAACATCACTCACTATCAGAGAAATGCAAATCAAGACCACAATGAAGTACCATCTCATGCCAGTCAGAATGGCTGCTATCCAAAAGTCTACAAGCAATAAATGTTGGAGAGGGTGTAGAGAAAAGGGAACCCTCTTACACTGTTGGTGGGAATGCAAACTAGTACAGCCACTATGGAGAACAGTGTGGAGATTCCTTAAAAAACTGGAAATAGAATTGCCTTATGACACAGCAATCCCAGTTCTGGGCATACACACTGAGGAAACCAGAATTGAAAGAGACACGTGTACCCCAATGTTCATTGCAACACTGTTTATAATAGCCAGGACATGGAAGGAACCTAGATGTCCATCAGCAGACGAATGGATAAGAAAGCTGTGGTACATATACACAATGGAGTATTCAGTTCAGTTCAGTTGCTCAGTCATGTCCGACTCTTTGCGACCCCATGAATCGCAGCATGCCAGGCCTCCCTGTCCATCACCAACTCCCAGAGTTCACTCAGATTACGTCCATTGAGTTGGTGATGCCATCCAGCCATCTCATTCTCGATTTTGATAAAATTCAATTTATTTATTTTATTTATGTTGCTTATGCTTTGGGTATCATATCTAAGAACCTGTTGCCAAATCTAAGGATGTGAAGATTTATACCTATGTTTTCTACTAAGAGCTTTATGGTTTTAGCTCCTACTTTCAGGTTTATGGGTTATTTTGAGTTATTTGTAAATGGTGTGAGATAAAGGTCTAAATGCATTCTTTTGCATTTCCCAGCATCTTTCATTGAAAAATTTTGACATCCTTGTCAAAGATCAACTGACCAGATATGTGAGGGTTTTTTCTGGACTCTCTATTCTATTCCATCCGTCTCTATGTCTCTCTCTGTGCAGTACCACACTTTTTTGATTACTATAGATTTTATAGTTCATTTTGAAATCAGGTAGTTGAGGCTTTGTCCTTATTTTTTGAGATTTTTGACTATTAATCTATATTAATAAATTATTACTCTATCAACTATTTTGGGTATTAATCTATCAACATTAATATTGATTAATATTCCAGATATTAATCTATCAATTAATTTTGTTCCTTTGCCTGTGCCACGTGTTCCTGTTTCTTAGATATCTTGTAATTTTTTGTTGTTGTTGAAACCCAGACATTTGAATCTTATAAAGTGGTAAATCTGGAAACCAGATTCTCTTCATTCCCTAGGATTTGCTGGATTCTTTCCCTTGGGAAGGCTATAGTAGTCCATTTGCTTAGTGATTTTCCCTAACTAGTTTTGCAGAGACTGTATTCCTTGTCATGTGTGGCTAATGAAGTTTCTGTTCTTTAGTTTGTGCAGTTAGTGTTTTCACAGAGATTTCCTTAAATGCTCAGAGCTAAAAATTCAAAAACCAAAGAAACACAAAAATCACTTCTAGTCTTTACCAAGTGACTCTGTTCCAGGTCACTTCTTCAACAACAAGCCAGGCTTATACTAAACCTGGAGATCAGCCCCAAGTGAGGCTGATGGTTTCTTCACATCCTGTCTCTCTGACTCAGGCATGTGCATAGGCTCCAGGGCCCCAATTTTTATTGTTTTAAATGTTCTAATTTCCCAAAGGAATTCTCAGGCTTTTGTTCCAAGGTCTTAGGCAGTCTATGGATGTGTTCAGCTGCCTGTTTATGTTTCCATCATAATCTTTTGCCCCAGGCATCTGTGGGTTGACAGTTCATCTTGCAGTATTTCTAAGCAATGGCACTGCCTTTCTAGCCTGAGTTCTGAGTCAGGCAAAATAGACATTGCTTCCCTTGTGTCAGTTCTACAGGTAGCCCCCAGACAGGTTAGAACAGACACCCACAATAATTAGCAAAGTTTCCACATTGAGAACATGGCTGCCATCTTCAAGATTCCTGCCAAGCAGGAGAGGTTGGACTAAGACAAGGGAAATGTTGCCAATCCTTCCTACCATTTTGAAGCCATCTTTTTCTTGATTCAGCATGCATTTACTTGCTCTAAACTTCGTCTGTTTCCTAGAGTCCTGACAAAGTTGGATCTGGCTATTTCTGCTCATTTTTTTTTGTTTGTTTGAATTTATTAATCAATTAATTTTTATACAATTTTAAAGGTTACTTTCCATTTACAGTTATTACAAAACATTGACTATATTGTCAAAATATTGTCAAAATATTGACTATATTGACTAAATTGTGCAATACATTCTTTCTACTTTACACCCATTAGTTTGTACCCTCCTCCTCCACTCACACCCCTACTGGTAGCTACTAGTTTGTTCTTTGTCTGCGAGTCTTCTTTTTTTTTTTTTTTTATATTTACTAGTTTGCTGAATTTTTTTAGATTCCACATATAAAGATATCATACAGTATTTGGCTTTCTCTATCTGACTTATTTCATTAGCCTAATGCCCTCTAAGTCTTCTTTTCTATGGATGAGTAATATTCCATTTACCATATCTTCTTTAACCTTTCATCTGTTGATGGACACTTAGGTCATTTTCCATATTTTGGCTATTGTAAATAATGCTGCTTCAACATTGGAGTATATGTATCTTCAAATTATCGCTTTTGTTTTTTTCAAATATATATCCAGGAGTGGCATTGCTGAGTCATATGGTGGTTCTATTTTTAGTTTTTTGAGAACTCTCCATACTGTTTTCCACAGTGGCTACACCAATTTACATTCCCACCAACAGTGTAGGAGGATTCCCTTTTGTCCATATTGTTGCCAACAATTTTTATTTATGTTTTTTTGGATGATAGCCTTCTGACATGGTGGTTTTGATGTGCATTTCTCTGATGATTAGCAATGTTGAGCATCTTTTCATTTGCCTGTTGGCCATTTATGTACCCTCTTTGGAAAAATGTCTATTCAGTTCTTCTGCCTATTTTTTAATCATATTGTTTTTTTTTTTTTGATGTTGAGTTCTGTAAACTGTTAATATCTGTCAGATATTAACCCTTATTAGTAATACCATTTGCAAATGTTTTCTCCCATTTAGTAGCTTGTCTTCTCATTTTGTCAATGACTTCCTTTACTGTGCAGAAACTTTCAAGTTTAACTAAGTTCCATTTATTTACTTTTGCTTTCTTTAAGAGATGGATCCAAAAAAATATTGCTGTGATTTATGTCAAAAGTGTTCTGCCTATGTTTTCCTCCAGGAGCTTTTGATGTTTCAATAGCTTAGAGTTGCCTACTCCACCATTTTGTGAAGTCAAGGTCCCCTAGTGGTTTTTTGCCTATATTTTTCTCTGCAAATTGATTCCATTCTCCTCTTCTCCCTAAATACTATTTCTTTCTTTTTGCTCATTATGGCAAATAGCTTCAAAATGACATGGTAGCCTTAACCCTCAGGGCTGGGTCACATCATTGTCCAGCACCCTAATTGACTGTCAGTTTTCTAAGTCTCAAAAGCTGAGTGTCAGGACTTTGAACCTGATTTCCTCAGCTTGAGAGTCTTGGGCCAATCAGCTGAGGGGGAGGAAGCTGCAGGACCCACTTCTTACTCAGCAGGGGTATAGGGAGGGATTCTCTTGGAAAGGAGATAGGCTGGTTCCAAAAAGCTAGGTGTAGGGGCAGGAAGAAGTTTTTAGTATCTAGTATAATCATGAAACACAACGATTCCCTGCAGGGCGTCCAAGGAGAAAAGCACAATGAGATGATCCAAACATACTTAACTGTGAAATCATTTTTTTTTCCATGGGAGAACTTTAGTGTTTAGTAGAATATAAACTATACAGATATTGCTTCAGGAGTTCAATAAAAATGTGTTGAATTTGAAAAGTGAAGATTCAGATGGCATCCATAATCTTCATCCCTGCCCTTCTGGCCCTGTGCCTGGTGCTTTGGTTGGTGGGGCTCTGAGCTGAGCACTACCCTGGGCTGGGTGGGCTGGAGATGTTCATTTCTGAGTAAAGGCTGGATTCCTGAGAGCTTTTGACAGACACCGTGCTACCTGCTATGCCAAAGAACAGGATTATTTCTCCACCCCTGTGTTTAACACAAGTGAAAGCAGGTCTGAGTCCTTGCTCCAAAAGGAAGAGACACATATGACACAAGTGAGAGGGATGAACAGAAACCAGGAGGAGGCTAGGCTCTGGCTTGGGTTTGCCACCTTCCAGCCAAGTAGCCACGTGTAAACAGGCCACTCAGCAAGGCCACTCAAGGCTTGTGTTTCTTCACCCAGAAGTAAGGAACAGAAACACAGTGGGTGATTTCCTAGGGTTTTGTTTCTTTGCTTTTCCAATTTTTGTTTTACAAGTAGAAACTTTTCTTTTAAATAAAACATATATACAGCCCCAGTACATAAAGTGAAAGTCACTCAGTCATGTCTGACTCTTCATGACCCCATGAGCTATTCAGTCCATGGAATTCTCCAGGAGTGGGTAGCCTTTCCCTTCTCCAGGGGATCTTCCCATCCCAGAGATTGAACCCAGGTCTCCCACATTGTAGGCAGATTCTTTACCAGCTGAGCCACAAGGGAAGACCCCCCAGTATATCAAGAAAATGACAAAAGCAGAAGTGGTCTGAAGGAGCAGGACGGGGGATCCAGCTGATCACCAGAGGTTCACGTGGGCCAAGTGTCCTCTGACCTCTGAGGTGCTGTCCTTTTACATGAGAACCTGCCTCCCTACATCATGAGCTCTTCCAGGGCAACATGTCCTCAGCAGCCTTATGTCCTTAGACCATAGATCCTTGGAGGCAAGGCTGTCTTAGAGTTTCTTGTGGCATCTGGTGGTAGGAGCTAATGATAATTAATAATAATAGTGGGAATACCAGATAAACCTTTGTGGTAAGTGCTGCTTCAGCCACAGGCTGTCCCAGATTTCTGGATTTCAAATATTAGTCAGTGATCTGTTTTGCCAAAAATGTGTATTTAAAAAGACAGTTTTCACTGCTGTAATGACTCCCCAATTCTTCAAAGAAAGGGCTTTTGAAAAATTTTTATGGGAGAAAATATTTACAAATGAAGCAACTGACAAGGGATTAATCTCCAAAATACACAAACAACTCATGAAACTCAACATATATATATAAAAAACAAGCAACCCAATCAAAAAGTGGATGGAAGATCTAAGTAGACATTTTTCCAAAGAAAAAAGGGCTTCTTAACAGTAATAAAATGACTGGTGCTAGGGAACCACAGCTCTAGAGCAGTTTCAGTCCTTAGCTTCCCTTTGCCGTCTGCATGTCTTCAACAGCAACACAACCTTTGACTGCCCTTACATCCAGGTTTGGCCTCTGGGTCCTTGGGCTTCCTGGTTGCAACATGTCTGAGCAGGATCCCAAGGGCAGTTGGCCATGAGGGCTGACCCATCACTGGCACTGAATACATCTGCATTCAGGCCAAGGTCCTGGATATATGTCAGAGACATGCCACCTGGGTCTTCACATCTGAAACAAAGGGCGCCTGAGGTTATTCAAAGTAAAATAGCCCCAATCCCTAGAACCACCTGGGAGATCGAAGATAGAAGTGAACCAGCATGGTTCCTGTCCTCAGCTGGGGACAGGCAGGGAAACTGACCATGAAAGCCAGCCTTCAATGTGTCCACAGAGGGCAAAGCACTGCAGGAACCCAGAGGTGGAGGGAACCCCTCCGTCTGAGGCCATGGAAGATGGTCTGAGGAGTGTGAGGAGCCAAGGAAGCTGCTCACAGTGAGATGATTCTCAGGATGAGGAGTCAGCCAGGCTAAGGGCAGGGGATGCTGCAGGCAGAGGGACAAAGCAGCAGTGGCAAGAAAGCCGGACAGCCTGTAACTCAGGCAGACTGTGTCTGCAGCATCTTTTCAGCAAGACCGTTTTCTTCAAAGTCAAGTTTGGAGAAGACACCACCCGTGTATGTACCTGCTGTCCACAGGGACCCTAACTCAGGACCAAGTCACCACCTGGAGCCACAGTTCGGGGCAGCTCAAGCTTTGCAGATGATTGGGCCCTGAGTCCAGCATTGTGTGGTTAAGTAACCCAGCTCTGTTGCAAGGACTTGTTTCCCCCAGAAGGCTCACCTTGGGGGTGACCCTGAAGGTAAGAAGGATTCTTGGTCAAGGTGTCTGAGTGATTCTCTAGGGATAGAGATCCTTGGCTGATTAGGATGGTTCCTGGGTGAGTGGAATTGATTCCAGGCTGCATCTGAAGATTCAGGCCCAGGTTCTGGACTGTGTGGTCCTTCTGCATCAGAGACTATCTGCCAGATGGGGCAGAAGCAAGGGTCCCAGAGGCCCCCACCCCATCCTCAGCTGGAATGGGACTTAGGCAGGGTTGATATCCTTTATGCATGGGCTCCGAAAGCAATGAAGACTCAGAGTCACATCCAACTCATGGACTGAGAAAGACCCCAGAGATGACAGTTGAGTTATGAGTGTCAAGAAAGTTGAGAATGAGTACAGAAAGAGGGGGGTGGGGAGGAAATAATATAGATGAAGGTACACCAACAGGAGAAGGATGAATTTCCAACCTCCTCTGGAAATACCAAGTATTTTCTCACAAATGCTGGTAACTCTGGTGGTGGCTTGTGATGGCCTAACTTCCTCAGCCTGTCTCCCATGCCCCTCAAGGTCAGATCCATCTGGGGCTCCAAATGATAAACCCATTATTGGTTTGGCACAAGCAAGCCAGGCAGGATACCTTCAGAGTACACTGAAGAGGATGCACAGGCCACCAGTGCCCAGTGAATGAGCACTGAGAGTATGGGGTTTATAGAGAGGGGGCTTGTTGTGGGTTCAGTTGTGTCCCCCCACCAAGATATTGAAGTGCCAGTACCCCAGAACTTCAGGGACTATTTGAAGATAGAGTCTATACAGATATCAAGCTAAGATGATTTCCTATAAATAGGGGAAATTTACACACACTTCAGTTCAGTTCAGTTCAGTCGCTCAGTCGTGTCTGACTCTTTGTGACCCCATAAACCCCAGCACGCCAGGCCTCGCTGTCCATCACCAACTCCCGGAGTTCACTCACACTCATGTCTATTGAGTCGGTGATGCCATCTCATCCGCTGTCGTTCCCTTCTCCTCCTGCCCTCAATCTTTCCCAGCATCAGGGTCTTTTCAAATAAGTCATTTCTTTGCATCAGGTGGCCAAAGTATTGTAGTTTCAGCTTCAACATCAGTCCTTCCAATGAACACCCAGGACTGATCTCCTTTAGGATGGATTGATTGGATCTCCTTGCAGTCCAAGGGACTCTCAAGAGTCTTCTCCAACACCACAGTTCAAAAGCATCAATTCTTTGGCGCTCAGCTTTCTTCACAGTCCAACTCTCACATCCATACATGGCCACTGGAAAAACCATAGCCTTGACTAGAAGGACCTTTGTTGGTAAAGTAATGTCTATGCTTTTTAATATGCTGTCTAGGTTGGTCATAACTTTCCTTTCAGGAGTAAGTGTCTTTTAACTTCATGGCTGCAATCACCATCTGCAGTGATTTTGGAGCCCAGAAAAATAGTCTGCCACTGTTTCCACTGTTTCCCCATCTATTTGCCATGAAGTGACAGGACCTGATGGCATGATCTTACTTTTCTGAATGTTGGGCTTTAAGCCAACTTTTTTCCTCTCCTCTTTCACTTTCATCAAGAGGCTCTTTATTCTGCCATAAGGGTGGTGTCATCTGCATATCTGAGGTTATTGATATTTCTCCCAGCAATCTTGATTCCAGCTTTTGCTTCTTCCAGCCCAGCGTTTCTCATGATGTACTCTGCATAGAAGTTAAATAAGCAGGGTGACATTATACAGCCTTGATGTACTCCTTTTCCTGTTTGGAACCAGTCTGTTGTTCCATGCCCAGTTTTAACTGTTGCTTCCTGACCTGCCTACAGGTTTCTCAAGAGGCAGGTCAGGTGGTCTTGTATTTGCATCTATGAAATAGATAAATCACAAGGACCTACTGTATAACACAGAGATATATAATCAATATCTTGTAATAACTTATAATGGAAGGAATCAGACAAAGAATATATATATAACTGAATCACTTTGCTGTACACCTGAACACCTGAAACTAATACAACATTGTAAATCAACTATACTTCAATTTTTGTTTAAATAAAGGGGAAATTTTGAACATAAAGTGAAATAGAAGGCTATTTGAATTCACAGGAAGGATTCCATCCACATGTTTCTTTGACTTTAACCTTTGCTTTTTGTTGTTTTTGTTTGTTTTTGTCTTACATCATAGCCTGCCTTGGGGAACCCTGCTCCTCTTCTTGACTATTAAACTCAAGTGCCTATGTTCAGCTCACAGAGAGATTATCTGACACAGCTCACCTATGAATGATTGCAGAAAATAAGAAATGAACACATCCCCTTCTATTTTGCAAGATAAATGTCTTTTTAACTTTATTTCCTCACTTTCTCTCCCTCTCTGTTCTATAAAGGAATCTGGCATTCAGACCCTGATAAGATGGTTGAGACATATCCGTCATCTGTCTTTCTGAATGAAGTCATATTCCTTACCTCAACAGCTCATTTCTCATTTCTCGGTTAATTTGCCTGGCATGCAGCGAGCAGAGAAAGCATCAACTTAGTAACACCAAGACCAGCAGAAACTAGGAGACAGGCCTGGCACAGAGGCTCCCTTTCAGTCCTCAGAAGGAACCAGTCCTGTCAACCTGTTGACCTTGGATTCCAGCCTCCAGAACCAGGAGACCATAATGTCTGTTGTTTAAACCACTCTATGTGTGGCACTTTGTTACAGAAGCCTCCAAAAACTAGGGTGTTGGCTTATTATTTGAAAAAGTCTCCAGTCTGTTGATAAGTATAAATTATGAAGGTTTAGAAATAGATTCTGTTCCTGAGATAACTACCAGGTTTCCCGCCATCAATCTGTGTTAGTTCTGTTTATGCAGGACACCACAGTGAGTAATTGGCCCTTCAGTCCACCCTGGCTCTCCTGGCCAATCAGAGTCTAATGAATCCTCTCCCCAGAAAATTGCCTGCATACACACTCAAAACAGACACAGCTTGGTGAAGTAAGTCAGACAGAGAAAGACAAATACTGTACGATATCCCTTATATCTGGAATCTTAAAAATATGACAAACTAGTGAATATAACAGAAATGAAGTAGACTCACAGATATAGAGAACAAACTCGTGGTTCCCAGTGAGAGGTAGAAGAGGGGGAAGTGCAAACTATTGGATGTAAGGCAAGCTCAAGGATATATTGTACTGCACAGGGAATGTAGACTGTATTTTGCAATATCTGTAAATGAAAAGTATCCCTTAAAATCATATTCAGTTCAGTTCAGTCACTCAGTCGTGTCTGACTCTTTATGACCCCATGGACTGCAGCACACCAGGCTACCCTGTCCATCACTAACTCCTGGAGCTTACTCAAACTCATGTCCATTGAGTCAGTGATGCCATCCAACCATCTCATCTGCTGTCGTTCCCTTCTCCTCCTGCCCTCAATCCCTCCCAGCATCAGGGTCTTTTCAAATAAGTCAGCTCTTTGCATCAGGTGGCCAAAGTATTGTAGTTTCAGCTTCAGCATCAGTCCTTCCAATGAATATTCAGGCTTGATTTCCTTTAGGATTGACTGGTTTGATCTTGCATCCAAGGGACTCTCAAGAGTCTTCTCCAGCACCACAGTTCAAAAGCATCAATTCTCCAGTGCTCAGCTTTATTTATAGTCCATACATGACTGCTGGAAAAACCATAGCTTTGACTAGACAGACCTTTTCCGCAAAGTAACGTCTCGGATTTTTAAAATGCTGTCTAGGTTTGTCATAGCTTTTCTTCCAAAGAACAAGCGTCTTTTAATCTAGTGGCTGCAATCACCATCTGCAATGATTTTGGAGCCCAAGAAAATAAAGTCTGTCACTGTTTCCACTGTCTCCCCATCTATTTGCCATGAAGTGATGGGACCAGATGCCATGACCTTCGTTATTTGAATGTTGAGTTTGAAGCCAGCTTTTTCATTCTCCTCTCTTACATTCATCAAGAGGCTCTTTAGTTCCTCTTTGCTTTCTGCCATAAAGGTGGTGTCATCTGCATATCTGAGGTTATTGACATTTCTCCCAGCAACATTGACTCCTGTTTGTACTTCATGCAGCCCAGCATTTTGCATGATGTACTTTCCATGGTAGCTCAGCTGTTTGTGTTTTTTTGTGTTTTTAACACAAAAATTAACACAAACAACAACAACAAAACAGACACAGCCTTCTACATAAACATCAAAGGCTATATACCTTGGCACAAGTGTAAAGATTTGGGGAAAGGCCCACTGTGTGATATGCCAGCAAAAATTGGATGGTGAAAGCCAGGAGCAGTTCACTGGGATCTTGAGGCCTGCAGCCCTGTCTCGAGGACACTGGCAACAATCCTGTGTGAGAAGTGATATGGGAAGCAATCACTGATGGAGAAGGATGTGCCTAGAGGAAGTCAGTGCCCCTCCTGACTCTCCCATCTGCACCCATGTGACTCGTGCTGTTGGCCCTGCCTTGGTCACATATGTGAACTGACCCTGGGGTACCTGCTCTCCTGTGTTCCTTCCCTGGGGGCAGATCCCTGTGAGCTACTTGGGATGAAGCTCTATCCCATGTTTCCAGGTGTGCCTCTGCAGTTCCACTGACCAGGGCTCAGGGGCCTCAATTTCATTTGCTCTGAGATCAAAGGAAACACTCTCAGCAGACAGGTCCCAGGAAACCCTCACTGACCCCCATCCCTCCAGGAGAGCCTTGAAGAGTCATTTTACACATGAGGCCTTATCAGGCACACCTGCCTAAGAGGGCTCCCTGGGCGAGCCCTGGTTTAGTTCCCATCCTGTCTCCTTTGCAAGTGCTGTGTTAGATTGCAGCAAAGGCAATGGATAACTGTTGTTTTAACTGCATTGTTTTAATGAACCAAGGCCACACTGCAGTAACCCATTCTAAATCCCTCATTGCCCCTTGCAACTAAAAATGTCCTAACATCACTCCCTGGCTTTCATCACACAAATCTGCACAAGATAGGGCTCACAGCCCTGTACCTGGGTCCCCCACCTCAGTGTCACTTCACCGACAGCCCTCTCCGACCCCTTCTCAGGGAAGGGAGGGGCTGATGGGCAATGCGGCACTGTGTTCTTGGAGATGGAGTCCCAGACTCACATCTGACTCCACCATTGATTTATAGGCTCTCACAGACAGGGACAAAGAGACCAAACAGAAGCAGAAACCAGCGAGAGGTACATAGTGACGGACTCTTCATCACGGACGCTCATCACCTTAGGCTATTGTACTGGCTCTGCTGAATTCGATACGGTGCGTTTTCCAATATAATTTCTGACTTGAAAAAAGAGTTCTCAGTCAGACACCAATCTCCCTTTATGGGTTAAATTGTGTCCACCATAAATTTATATGTTGAAGTTCTAACCTCAGGCCCTCCAAAGATTTGACTGTAGGGCCTTTAAAGAGGTAATTAAGTTAAATGAGGTCATTGGGGTGGCCCTAATCCAATACAACTTATGTCCTTATAAGAAGAAAAGACAAGGACACCGCCAAGCACAGAGGGATGAAGGACCAACAGGAGGACACAGGGAGATGATGATCATCATATAGCCAAGGAGAGAGGCCTTGGAGGAAATACACTGCGGACACCTTAGCCCTGGACTTCCAGCCTCCAGAACTGCATGAGAAGATGAATGTCTGTTGAAGCCCTGGTCGGCAGTACTTAGCTATGGCAGTACTTGGAAATACTTAATATTTGTAAAGAATGGTTAAACTATTTTAAAAGAAAAAAAAATCGTATTCACTATCTATTTGATCCTACAACACTCCTGTGAGATGTTATGTCTGTTTTGTAGGTAGAAGAGCTAAGGTGCAGGAAAGAGGTGGCCTAGACCTCCTGCCTTGCAGAAACACCCGAAAGCAGAGCCCTCCTTTCACCAGCTCGTTCCTTTCCATCCACTTCCTTTAGTGAAAAAACCTACATCAGTTTAAGGATTCTGGTGCCTGTTCTGGACACGTGTCACCATATGGACATAGAATGTTTATGGAAATATCCTGCAAGAGTTGGATTCCCACTGCCTCTTGTTCTCACACTTTTGTCTGAGGTCATACTTCCCCTGCTTGGACACCTGCATCTCACCTGGGACTCTTCATGATAATGGAACTAAACAGGTGAGACCCACGTCCATAAGACAGGGTATTGGAGGCTCCAATCCTGCTCACCTGGTGTGGACAGGGAGTCAGAGCTATGTCATACATGGAAATCCAAGTGTGAGATGGTTGGTGGGAGCATACAAGGGTCCTGGGGAGCTGGGGGCACCCCCAGAAGAAACGGGACTACCCAGACATCAGGCTACAGGTTCACTTCCCTGGATACCTGCCCACTCTGGCTATCAGAACCTTAAAGACAAACACAGCTTACTTTATTCCATTCCAGTACTATTCCCCATCTTGGAGTTTATACATGTTTTTTTTAATAGCTTCATTGATGAATAACTAACATAAAATAATCTGCACATTCTTAAAGTGCACAATGTGGCAAATGTTGACCTTTGTGTGCACATGTCAACCTCATTGCCATCAAGGGGATGAATATGTCTGGGTTCCCTTGTGCCCTTTGCAACCTTCCTTCTTGTACTCCCCTGCGTAGCACCTTCAGGCCATCATTGATCAATTTTCTGTCACTGTACATTTGGATTTTCCAGAACTTTACAGAAATGAAATCCTGCAGTAGGCATTCCTTTTATCTGGCTTCCTAATACTCTGAGATTCCCTCACATCACTGCATATATCAATAGTTTATTTCTTTGATTTCTGCGTAGTTTTCCACTATGTGGAAACAGCATAATTCACTCACTCATTCATCTGTTGCAGGATGTTTGTGTTGTTTCCAGTTTAAGGCTATTTCAATGCAGCTGTCTGAATTTGGTGCCAAGTCTCTATATGGACACGTGCTCCTCTCCAGTGAATTCCTAGGAGTGGAGTGGTGGATCTTGAAGGACTCATACAGTTAACTGTTAGGAAACTATCAAGCGATTTCGCAAAGCAACATAGGAGTGTTCTGGTCTCTCCACGCCCTTGTGACACTTGATGTGACCCATTTTTCTGATTTAGCTGCTCTCATAGATGTGCAGTGAATTATCATTATGGTTTTGATTTCCATTTCCCTAATGATAATGATGTTGAGTGTCTTTTCATGTACTGTTTTGTCATCTTTGCATTTTACTTGGTAAGTCTTTTAATCACTTTAAAAGAAATAGGATAATTTGTATGCTTGTAATTGAATTTAAAGAATTCTTGATACATCCCAAGTCTTTGTTAGATGTATATTTTGCATTTCATTCACTCTAATATGTAAACAAGAAAGGCTTATTGGGAATAGCTGTACCACACTATGAAATGAAATATGCATCATTTATTCAACTAGTATCTTAAGTATAAATTATGCATGCCAAAGTTGCAAAGAGTACACAGACATACTACTTTCAATCCCTCCCTGATGGCTTGGTGGGACTCTTAGTCAGATGGGCTGGAGGAAATCTCCAGATTCGGCCCCATCCGGGTCATCTTCATTTCTTGCCTCTTATCCTCAGGGCCTTTCCTGTATCCACACTCCCTGCCTCCGCTCCACACCAACACACGGGCTGGGTCACAGGCAGGATAGACAGGCACCATGGTTATCACGGGCTATTGGACAGAGTCTTCCTTTCGCTGCCGCAGCTGCATGGCTGCACTAGATCTTCCTTTCAGCTCCTGTCAGGCAGGGAGAGCCATCTGGGGACGCCTGCTTTCTCCTCACTTCCAGAGGGTGAGGGGTATTGTAGCTTCTGGAACATTTTGCAGGAAAAGATCAATGTTTCAGTTGTGTGTTAACTTAGAGAGTTGTCCCCCTGATTAAAAAGTAACCCTCCCTTTGCCACCAAATATCCCTACCTGGAGGCAACAGCGTGGACGTGGTACTGAGGCATTAGAGGGGCAGCTATTTTTTACCCCTCCCATCGGGGCTGAAAAATTATATACTTGGAAATGTACTCAATGTTTACCTCCCTGCAGGAAGTGCAAACCCTAAAAGAGCAGGCACTTTGCCCATTTTGCTTGCAGTTATGTGCTCAGCCCTGTGTGCAGCGCCTGGCCCACAGATGGAGCTCAATACATAATGGTTCATGAGTGAATGCGTGACCAGGCTGAATGGTAGAATTCAGGGCTGAGAACTGGAAAGATTAACATTGAGACCATCCAGCTAATAAATAGAGACAGTACTCAGACCCAGGTGTGCCTGTGAACAAGGGGCCTTTTCCATGGTGTGAAGTGGGTGCTTCCCTGGGGGCACTTCTGCTGCACTCTGACACCAAGGACAGGCCATCTGTGTGCTCAAAGGGCTGGGGAGCTCAGAGAAAGATGAAGTCACATACACACAGCCTGGGAGAAGAAAGTGCAGCCTGGGAGAAGAAAGTGCAGCCTGTGAGCCAGCAGTGTGGAGCAGCCAGGGTCTGCCCCTGACTTTGGGCGAGCCACTGTCTGTGGCTGTGCAGTCCCTGGTTCCTTCTCTTGGCCGTGTGTCTTCACTGGTCTTGGCCATGTGTCTTCACTGGTCTTGGCCACATGTCTTCATTTCATAAGCTACAAAGTGAAAGTTTCTTTAAAATCCAGAGTAACAGGAAAATTGCAAGTGATATTGAAAATGTTTCTAAACTTCTGAGAAAATTTAAGCTTAGCATGATTTTTAAGGTCTTTCCCAGGGCCTCAGTGGTAAAGAATCTGCCTGCAGTGCAGGAAATGCAGGTCCAATCCCTGGATTGGGAAGATCCCCTGGAGGAGGAAATGGCAACTCACCCCAGTACTCTTGCCTGGAAAAACCCAAGGACAGAGGAGCCTGGCAGGCTACATTCCATAGGGTCACAAAGAGTCAGACTTGAATGAGCACAGCACAGCAACATGATTTTTAAAAGTCTAACTCATATGCTTCCACTTTTTGCATGCCCATCTTACCATTTCTCTTGTATCTGGGACACTTACCCTTGACCAGCACTGCTGTCTTCATCACAGATGAAGCATGCCCTTTCTGGGCACATCCCCCTGCTGTTCCAGCCTGGCTCTTCTTCACCACTTGACAAACCTACGCCACTTTCTAGATTCTAAGTCTCTATCCCCTGTGATGACCACATAGGTCCCCTAAACCATCTGTTAGTGATATCCTTTGCCAGGCCACCTCCCACACCACTGACTGTCACTGATTCCCAGTCTTCTCACACAGACTCACTTGTATGCACACAGACACACATGCACACACATGCTCACAGGCTGCACCTTGAAACAGGAACAAGCTGTGAGCTCTGGGTCTAGCCTTGTTCCAGTCTAGGGCAGCAGGGCCCCAGTAAACAAATGTCCATCCAGTAAAGACATATATTCAAATTATGACTGTGTCTTCAATGGAGCTAATAATGGAGATAGTGGAAGATCAGGACAGAAGAACAAAGCTTTGATTGGCTGGTGGGATCAGGGGAGAGTATTTTGAGGAAGTGACATCTGAACTGACACTTGGAAGGTGAGTAGGACCTGGCCTTGGAGGACTAAGGGAGAGATGAGCAAAGTCATGGGATGAGGAGATTTTGGCATCAGGAGGAGATGACCAAAACCTGAGGGGTGATGTGTCATCAATCAAGGGGCAAGGACACGTGTGGATGAACATGGAATAGGGCCTTCCAGATCATGATGGAGCCCAGATCATGCTTGCTACTGGTGGAGGCTGTGCAGTAAGTGAGGCAACAGCAGTTTGTACCAGCGTGGAGAGTGATGGAGGGGTTGGGCGGTGGAGGGGAGGGGCTGACAAAATGCCTTCGAGGTGAGAGTGAGTAGTCAGGATGTGTGGTGGACAGCATGCGAGGGATAGAAGATGACATCAGGAAGGGTCCAGATTTCCACTGGTGAAAGCAGGTGGCATTTTCCAGGATGCAGAAGAGAAAAGAGTACTTTGTAGGGGGAGAGTCCAGTTCAGTTTCAGGCAGATGGGCCTGAAGTAACATTTTCAATAGTCCTGTGATTTATTATACTCATATTGACAGTTTCTACCACTCACAGCAGTGAAACCACCTTCAAGAGTGGGTATGTGTTTTCTTTCAGACAAGATGAGATCCACCGGGAAGCAAAAAAAAACATTAAACAGTCCACATGTGACTCCTGCAGGGCAGGACAAGCACACTGGGCCCTGACACACTTGCCTTGTTGACACCTGGGGAGAAAAGAGCAGGGACCATTGGCGTGCAGGTGTTTTTAGCCTTCAAAAGATTATGAAGTGGCAGGTAATTACGACTGTTGTTTTTCAGAGAAGGGAAAAGCAACTTCTGAGTCCACTGTTTTGCATCATGATCTTTTTATTCCCTGATCTAGTTAGCACAAAGATCCTCGTGCTAACTAACTACTGCCCTAGGATGTTAATAATAAAAAGAAAAGTCCTGGATGATCTCCTCCCTAACCCAATCCTCACTCAAAATTCCTAAGCTATGTCTTTTGCAAATGGTTTGAGTTTGCCACAAAGAGAAGCAAATTTCATCCTATTAAAACAAACTATAGGAACAATCACAGCACATGTAAAGTGAGGGCATCACAGTGACAGAAGATGACCACAAGATCATGGATTCCTTAGTACTTTGGCCACCTCATGAGAAGAGTTGACTCATTGGAAAAGACTCTGATTCAGAGAGGGATTGGGGGCAGGAGGAGAAGGGGACGACAGAGGATGAGATGGCTGGATGGCATCACTGACTCAATGGACGTAAGTCTGAGTGAACTCTGGGAGTTGGTGATGGACAGGGAGGCCTGGCGTGCTACAATTCATGGGGTCGCAAAGAGTTGGACACGACTGAGCGACTGAACTTAACTGAACTGAACAGAGACTAGTCCCTAGTAGAAGACACAACACGTGGTGTCAGACAGACCTGTGGGCAAGGTGCAGTGAGGTCTTGCATGGGACCATCCACGGAACATGGCATCTGCCCATGGCTCATAGCTGATGGAGTTCCCAGAAGAGGATGTCTTCTGCCAATTAAAAAAATCTCTCCCTCATGCCTCTGACAGTTTTTCCTAAACAGGAGGTTAGGGAGTAGGGGGTGGTCATTGCAAAAGAAAGGGAAGAGAAACTGACACTTAATAATTTCCTGCCATGGTCCAGCCTCCTTCATACACATGAGGCCCTGTGTGTGGGTTTCCTCCTCTGTAAATGTCAGTAATAATAGTGGCCCTCTGATGGGTTTGTTTTTTGAGGAGTAAATAGCTACTCTGTGTAGAGCACTTGGAACTGTGCCCAGAACATCAGAAGTGCCTGCTGAGAGAATTTTTCTTACAAGGACCCTCATCATTGTCACTACATTTCTCATCACAGACTCTCTGATGTTCATTTTGCAGATGAGGAGACTGAGGTTAGGAGTGTACAAGTCAGTGCTGGTTCCACACAGTGGAGTAACAAACAGCCCCCAAGTTCAAGTGGCTGACAAATGATGGTGCAAGGAAGAGCAACTTTATTCAGAAAGCCAGCAGATTGAGAAGATGGTGGACTTGTGTTCCAAAGAAACATCTTACCTGAGTTAGAATTCAGGTTTCTTTTATACTAAAATGGGAAGAAGTGTGGCTGGTCATTGCAAACTTCTTGATGTAGTAATCCTTTGCTCTTGTAGATGTCCTTGTAGGTCAGGTCACAAAGTTCTTATCAACCTCCAGCAAGAGGAAACGTCACACTCTGTTTTGCAACTTTTTACCTCTATATGAATGGAAAAGCTTTACATCTTTAAAGGTCAGAGTTTTGAGAATGGACTTTCCTGTATATTTCAGACTATAGGTAACATTCTTAACTTGTAGCAAAAGCAACATAATATAATGCTAAAGTAAATGAAACATCCAATATTGAGGCAGATGTGTTCTTCCAAATTACAGTCCCCCTGTAGCATCAGCTGGCTGCACCCACCTCCCTTTTTCCTCCTTCTCCACCATCTCTCAGAGCTATGTCTGCACACTGCCTTCTTTCTCCTTGGTAAGGAAGATGTCACTCTGGCTGAAAACCTTTCTTATATTTAAGACAGGGCAACAACAATAATAAGAAAAATAAGCAGCAATGATAGCACCTTGAATTTGGAATTAGTCTTTTCCTAGAGAATCTCAATCTTCTCCCAAAGTAAACAAGAAAGAGGGAGACAGAGAGCTGAGTGCTTTGCTGGGGTTATGAGCCAGGACAGCTGTATCCAGGATGATAGCCCATCTCTTTAAGTTGTAGATGCCTCTTTCTCAGTTTCCTGATCTGTAGGATGAAATGTCAATGCATTTCAATTCAGCAAGCATTTACTGTACATAAATTCACTTGTGCATTTACTGTATATAAAGCATTTACCATACTTGAATTCATTTGAGCATTCACTGTATGTAAAGCCTTGTAATTTTGATTATCTTGATTCATTTCCCATGACTGCATCAAGTGATAAAATCACAGAGAGTATCATTGTAACCACCCCATTAGCATGTAGGTTTACTGTTATTCAGTCCATCCCTAGAACTTCCCTGGTAAGTTGTATACTCACACACACACACACACACACACACACACACACACACACACACACACACACACACAAAGCTTGCTTTCTAAACTCTGGAAGTGTCTTTTTCAGTTCCCTTTCAGTATTGCATTCATGATGTAGATTCCCTATCTTCACTCATCTGTGATTTTCCTCCCTGAATTTTCATGGATAAAGCACAATCCATCGGTCTAGAGAATCAGTGTTGGAACAACTTCTCTTCCAGACTTCTCTAGAACCAGGAACTCATGCTGACCTGGAACACTGACTTTGGTTCCTCCTCTTAGCCAAAGGCATCGCCAAGGCTGCTTTCCTCGGTCGTAGTCTTCAACCTGGAGAAAACAAAGGGCAAGTCAGGTACCCCTTACATTTCTCAGCCCTCCAGTACTGGAAGGTGTGATCACATTGCATCTCCACAGGAAACCCCTCTGGCCAGTCATTCTGCCTAGGCCCCAGTCCCAGGACCCCTGCTGCCCTGACCATGCCCTGGGCTTGGCTCTTGCCTGCACAGGCTAGTTTTG
This sequence comes from Capricornis sumatraensis, assembly GCF_032405125.1. Taxonomy (NCBI): domain Eukaryota; kingdom Metazoa; phylum Chordata; class Mammalia; order Artiodactyla; family Bovidae; genus Capricornis; species Capricornis sumatraensis. Next base: position 44,228,912 of record NC_091078.1, read on the forward strand.
CTGCATGTGGATGCCCTGGGGTGGCAGAAGCACCCCAACACTATGTGCCCACTTTGAGCACAGGTGTGAGATGTGGCAAGCACTCAGAAATGCTTGCCATGTTTGGAGCCAGGTGGTGGTAGGGTTGTGGTTAGGACTGTCTCTATAACTGAGGTGAAGGCTGTGGTTTTTCCAAATTGGTTTCCCGGTGTCCAACAGCATCTTCATCTAAAGGCAAAATGGGAAAGAGATGAAGATGGAGGGGGACATGACAATGGGAGGAACAGACAGGAGGAGAGGAAATGCCAGGGACATAGGGCAAGAGGGGAGAAGGGGACACAGCAGACATGTCCCACCTGCCCCTGGATGGTCCTCTTAGAAAACATTCACTCTCCCTGAGGATGAGCCTTAAGAAGGTTCCATCTTACTGGCCACCCAGTGGGCACCTGAGGGGGGTTCTGCCCACCTGCCAGGGCCCAACAACCTCTTGGCATCAGGAGTCCCCAACTCTGTGCTGCCCTTGAGGGACAGGTCAGGGAACTCAGTTCCAGTCACTGGCCTCACAAGAATGTGACTAGCTCTGCCAGGTTAAAGACTTTCCCAGCACCCTCAGTCTTTTTTATTTCTTATTTCACATTCTCTAGCTAAACTTGGCTGGCCTTTTGGAGAGGAGTGTGTTTCCCAGCTGCATGAGGTTCTTCTAATGTGAAGAAAGGATTCCAAGATGGATGGGAGAAAATAGAGAATTGGAGAGATTTTTCAAAAATAATAGAGATTTTTAATGCAATCATATCCTTCATTTTAACTTTGGACCTGCTGGAAGAGCATCATCTGTGCATTAACTGGGTTCCCGGAAGAAAGGCTTTCAAAGGAGAGCACAGCCCACACGACCTCTCTGCCCCATCCTGTTCCAACCACTTTAAACTGGGCAGACTTGTCAGGCTGCTCCCGTGGACAAAGTCACCCAGACATAAGCCAGTTCCTTCTGTGGCGAAGGGAGAAGGAAGATAGTTTTTCTCTTAGATTTTCATTTGGTTTTTTAATAAGTCGGTGCAGAAAAACTACTTGCTACCAATTTCGAATGGGTGGTGAGAGAAGACATGGCTGAAAGTAAAGGGTGGGCAGGCTGAGTTCAGCATGAGGGGAACAGGGCATCCCCGGCACAGTGCCCTCTGAGTGACCCCCTGAGTCATCCACACCAGGAGAGAGCCTGTCATGAAGCAGGCTCCGTTGTTATTCAGGGGCAGGGAGGTCAGCAGATCAGCAAATGGCCACATGGGAGAGAGAGCTTGTTACTCAGTGCTCCCAGGAGGAGGGGGCATGGCATGCCTTGTGGAAATAGCCACAAAGGGAAGGCCCGGGGTGGTTGGGAGGAGAAGGAGGGGGGCAGATGCATGGATAGTATTGTGGTTTTCGTGAGAAGAAGTGGGTAAGGCAGGGTCAACAGGCTCAGGACTGACTGGTTTGTATCATTTCAGGGCTCTGGGTGTAGGGCTGCCCTGGTTGACTGGTACCTGACTTGGGTGATCAGGACAGGGGCCTGGTGAAAGCCCCACAGAGGAGGTAGGAGGAGGTGGGCTCTGGATTGACTAATTTGCCTTTGAAAAGTGTGTTATCAGTGAGTTGTTAACCATGCCTAGGAACTGGCAACACTGTCAGGGGCAGTCCCTCTGGGATCAGCAAGACCCCAAGAAGTCAAAGCATCAGAATATAGAAAATAGAAGACATGATTCATACAGAGAGGCAGGCTTTTGGATGAATCTCTGAAACAAAATATGAAAGGACCAAACCTTTACTGAAAATCCTAAGTCAGCCTACTCTTTCACCGGAAAATGTTCACCTATCTTATTTCCTCCTTCTTTTGTTTCTTTTGAGCACCAAGATATCCTGTGATGGGGAAGCCCAGGCAAACCAGGGAGAAGTTTTTGTTGGTATCATTGCCAGTGTGGAGGAAAGAACCTTTGTGTGGACTGAGTCACCAGCCACGATGAACCTCTGTTCTAAAAGGGCCCTTGGGAGATCCAGGCACAAGTGGAGCTCCACCCTGTGTATGAGCTGTGCCCTATCTACATGCCTGCTAAGGTTCCCAGAGATTCTGGAGGGATGGGTTTATCTGGTCAGAGTTATAGCCTTCATCAGGTACTCCACCTCACACCTTTCTGAGCTCTGAGTGGAAGGTCACTGGTGACCTTGCTTGGCATGCCAGGGTTGCAGCCTGGAGTGAAGTGAGGTTGCTGCCTGGCAAAGCCTTTTCTCCCAGGACAGATGAGCTCAGATAATTCATGTTTCTGAAGCCTGTGTATTTGTTTAGTAAATATTAGAATCTAATGACAGAGCTGTTCTTTGTGGGATTTTTAAAATATAATTTTTAAAAATTTATGTGGTTGTGCTGGGTCTTACTTGCAGCTCTCAGGATCTCCAATCTTCCTTGTGCCGCATGGACTTCTAGCTGCGGATGTGAACTCTTAGTTGGGGCGTGTGTGGTTTCGTTTCCCAACCATAGATCAAACCTGGACTCCCCGTCTTAGCCGCAGGACCATTCTAATGACAGAGCTGTTCTTTAGTTGGCCTCACTTTGCCAGCAGCGGTGACAACCAAAATTCAAAACCACATCCAGAACTGGACACATGAGCACCACTATGCCATCTTACTCACTCCTGGATGGCGACACAGAAAAATGCAGACATCCGGAATAAGGCTTACTGATGGGCCAAAGGGCAGTGACTGAAAGCATCTAGAGGCCCTGGTTTATTCCAGAGGAAACAAGCCTTCATGTCACTTCCCTCCACTCTGTCCCCTGCCTGACCTCTCCTAGTTGGGCCCTGGTCCCTGATGAATGTCATCACGTTATCAACAGTTCCCTCACTCTGAACAAACCTCAACCCATTCTAATCTCTGGTTAATCCATGTTTCCATAAGTGTAATGATTAAACTGCCTGCTCTAACAAACAAGGTCATGGGAATATAGAGTTTGAGTGAATATATTGGAAAAAATCTGTGGATAGACATCATAACATGAAGTACCTCCTTATGAAGATGAAGAGAAAGAAAGACAGAGAGGCACCAACCTGGCTGCTCCCTACCTGGAGCTGGGCATCCCAGGTAGGCACACTTGCATCAGCAACACAGACACCTGGGGCTTCCCCAGGAGATCGGGGGCACTGGGCACTGCCCAGCCTTGCCTGCATGATGGTCCCTTCAAGCTGTCATCCCTATTTTGGACTCCAGCCCAAGGTCAGAACACATTGTCCTTTGGTCTCCCCAGCCATGTCAGTGCAGTGGCTGGTCCGGGGTGCCCCTTGTTATCCTTCACCTCCTCCTCATCACCCCTACCCTGGATTCTGCCATGAAATGTTCCTAACTGACCACCTTCTCCTCTGCACACAGCATGTTCCCACACTGCTTCTGTGCTGAAAGGTCTTTCCATTATTGTTTTGCAAATGTTCAATATCTTCTCCAACACCCATGTTCTTTCCTAGTTTAAATTCAAGCATGGCCCAGTCCTTCAATTCCTTATCTCAGTGGGGAGCTGCATTTCACCATTGCTTGTTTCCTGGGAGGCACCTCCATAGCAAGTCTTCCTTTGTCATCTTTTGATCATAATCCCTAATCCCACCCCTTATGGCTTTCCCACTCCATGGAGGCCAAAGACAGCCGGGGAGACACTGCATTTAGAGACAATGACCCATGACTCCTCCTCTTTTTGCTGTGCAGTGTCACTGTTAAAGCAGCAAGCACTGTCTTAAGTGTAAAGCACATTAGAGGGCCTGAGTGAAGTGGATGTTCCTTCAGGCTTTTAAACTTTTGCCTGTGATATGCTCCCTGCCAGAAATGCCTTTTTTTTTTTTTTTAAACCCATTGACTGGCCCCACCCCTGTTGACTGTTTAAGTCCTATTTCATTTTTATGGCAATCCACTCCAGTGTTCTTGCCTGGAGAATCCCATGGATGGAGAAGCCTAGTAGGTTACAGTCCACAGGGTCACAGAGTCGGACACAACTGAGCGACTTAACCTCACTTTCACCTCATACATATCAATATTTGGGCTTTCCTGGTGGCTCAGAGGTTAAAGCATCTGCCTCTAATGCAGGAGACCTGGGTTCAATCCCTGGATTGGGAAGATCCCCTGGAGGAGGGCATGGCAACCCACTCCAGTATTCTTGCCTAGAGAATCCCATGGATGGAGGAGCCTGGTGGGCTACAGTCCACGTGGTTGCAAAGAGTCGGACACAACTGAGCAACTTAACTTCATTTCTATACACAGCTAAAATTGCACCTTCTGTGTGAAAATACCTTCCCAGCCCCCTCCCAGGGAGTTTTTACCTCCCATGGGGGCTTGTGAGGTCATAGCCACACTTCTGGGCCTTCTCAGTCTTTCTCTGCTGTCGTTGTGGAAGAGCCCCCCTCCCCCCCCACACACAACCTGTGTGAGCTTTGAGGCCCCTGCTGTCTTAATGACTCTGGACTCCAAAGCCTGCACTGAACACCTCAGTCTTCATGACTATTTGTGCCACGGATGGAGACAGAAAGCGATAAGTATTGATGCTGTGTGTCTATGTGCTTGGGAGAATGTGGGGCAGGCAAGAGAGACTGACCTAAGCCCTCAGTTTCCTCATCTGTAGAATATGAGTGATGATGACAAGACCTATGTCAGTGTCATAGTGGAGGCTGTGAAAACTAAATGAGTGAATACACATATAGCACTTCAGTCAGTGCGAGGAGCTGATACCTAATAAATGTCCAGTAAAAAATGTTTAATGTCATTATCTTAGAGAGACTGATGAGACCTTACATGAGCCAGCTTGCATTCTGTCATGTAATTAGGAGGGGTACAAGCAGGGTTTAAAAAATTTAAGGCTCACTTACTGATGGTTTCAACATTTCCTTTTTAAGCGATTGTGTCCCCTCACCTTGCATTTTCCCTTCCTCCAGTGATGAATATCCAAGTGGGCTTGGGTGGGTAAAAGTAAAAACAGACTCAGAATAACAAGTAAACTGTTTGTTTGGCCCAAACAGTTGGAGGAGGGTGCAGGACTGATGAGCAAGGCTCAGTGGGACTTCCACCCAGAGTCCCAGCTCTGTGACCAAATGTGACTTTTGTATCAGGCAAATCTCTCCATCTCTTCCAGCCTCAATGGACTCATCTGTGAAGTGGGAATGAGGAAGCTAGAAAAACTTCTACAGTCTCTTTAATTCTAAAAGAAATCATGTGACCCTAGTTCTAAATGTAAGTCCTCTTATGGAGTCAATCTCTTCTGGAAAAATAGCATAGTTTATTTTTATCAGTAGCCTTGGAAGTGAGCAAACTAGTAAAATAACAACAATTTTTTTTAAAGGGAAAAGAATTCTAAAAACAATCTAAAAATCAACTTTTGACATGGACAAGGCAGCATTTTTACATGATTTACAAAGCTATTCTTATTTTTATAATAAAGCATGTATTATACATCATATATTTTATGTATGTAAACATAAGTGAATGGTTATATGTGTCATGTATATGTATGCATGATGGTTTTCATAATGGTCTCTCACTAATGTGCTATGTTTAGTCTCTCAGTCGTGTCTGACTCTTTGCAACCCCATGCACTGTAGGCCACCAGGCTCCTCTGACTATGGGGATTCTCCAGGCAAGAATATTGGAGTGGGTTTCTATGCCCTCCTCCAGGGGATCTTCCCAACCCAGGAAACAAACCCATGTCTCCTGCATTGTGGGTGGATTCCTTAGCAACTGAGCCACCAAGGAAGCCCAGGATACTGGAGTAGGTAGACTGTCCCTTCTCCAGGGCATCTTCCAGCCCCAGGAATCGAACTGGGGTCTCCTGCACTGCAGGTGGATTCTTCACGAGCTGAGCTACCAGATAAGCCCCTCTCACTGATACATCATTTTAAATAGATATATATACATATGTATATACACATATACATATATATGTATACATATATATACATATACATGTATATACATACATATACATATATATACATATATATATCTAAGATGAAATTTACCATCTTAACCATTTTTAGGTGTACAGTTCAGTGACATTCACATAGCCTTGAATGTTGTAAAAACCCTATAGCCATAAGTAATACATTAGAAGAGCTAAGAGTAGGCTTCCCTGAGGCCAGGACATTTCACCCTGGGAGGTCATCAGCAGAGAGCAGCCCCTTCCTTTATGATCAGGTTTTGAATTCTGAGTGTCTGGGGTCTCTGGCTGCCTGGGGTCTCTCTTTGGTCTTTTTACAGGTCAGATTTAGAGGCATGGGAGGTCACCACTATGGAGGCAGGGTGGTGGGAGCTTAAAGCCACCTTGCATTGTATCATGCCTCCTGCCAACAAGCTTGTTGTGTTTCCTGTCTCATTTCTTATTAGTCTTCTCCAAATCTCCCTGAAGGAACAGGGTGCCAGTAGCCCTAACCAGAGTTTATAGCTGGGGTTGGAGAGAAGGAAGTGGCCATTGCTGCTGCAACCACCAGCTGCCAACAATGAATTGTCCTGGGGACATTTCAGAGGTCAGAGTGCACAGTTGCATCCTGGAAGCCACTCAGATCCCCCACCAGCCTGGGTGTTCCAGGCAGAAATGGAGCTCACTTTGCAGGATTGTATGTGTACTTTGGAGGCCAAATCAGATTCTGGGGTCACATTAATTTTTAATCGTTTGAAAGAAAAAATTTTTGGATTTTTTTTTTGTTCAATTTAAGCACAGTTAACCATATTTTGATGTCCCAAAACTGGATAAACAGGCATGTCTTCTGAAATTTTCCATGTTTGAGGATATTTGACTTGGAAAGTTCTGAGCCAGCAAGGATTTGTTTTTTGGGAAGTCTCTCCCAGCTAGAAAGCAAGAAGAATCGTAGCTGCAAAACTCTCTCACAATTTTTTCAATTGTGGTTATATATATATATACATATATATATAAGATGAAATTTACCATCTTAACCATCTTTAAGTGTACAGTTCAGTGACATTCACATTGTTGTGCCAATTCACCACCATCCAGTGACATTCACCACCATCCATCTCCAGATCTCTTTTCATCTTGCAAAACTGAAACTCTGTCCCTTAAACTCTAACTCCCATCCCTCACCCCCAGCCCCTGACAACCACCATTCTACTTTCTGTCTCTATGAATTGAACTATTCTAGGTGCCTCATATGACTGGAATCATATAGTATTTGTCCTTTTGTGACTGGCTTATTTCACTGAGCATTGCGTCTTCCAGAATCACCTGTCCTGTAGCCTGTGTCTGAGTTTGCTTCCTTTTAAGACTGAATAATATTTCATTGTATAGATATACCATATTTTGTCTGTCTAGTCATCCACTGGTGGACATTGGGTTGCTTATCTTGAAATTTTAAATCAGACATTTCCTGATTAGCCTGTTACCTTTCAAATGAAAAATTTTTTTCCAAATAGCACTTAATATATCAATCAGTGGTTATGGTACCTACCCCGTCCTGCTCTGTATATTGACACTTTTTATATTATACATCTTTTTCTGTCTTCAAATGCACCCTGTATTACCCATTACTGTATACATGATTATTTGCAGTGTTTCTTTTATAAAGAAAGTGTTTTGTGACCAAAGGCATTACTACAAAGCTAATGAAGGGAGATCTTCAGGGTCCTTCACTCTGTCCTAGGACATGGGAGCTTTGCAATTGTAGTTCTGCATTATTTTTCTTAATGAGGGTCCCCCAAGTTTTATATCTTCAAATCCTTCAGAATCTGGACTTGCCAGTGTCTGTATATCAGCATGGAGCGGAGGTAGAAGCCTGAATTGCCCCTTCCCAGGAATTTCTTAAGGTGTCCCTCTGAAAAGTGGGGAGAATATTTTCCATAAAGTCATTGGTTCTACTTCCTACCACACACACCACTCACTACCCCAATTTATCTTTCCAAATCCTTCCCACAGTTATAGAATGTTTCTGAAAACAGATGTGCTCAGCAAAGAGGAAACAGTAAAACTGAAACAACAACCTCAGTTGTGATGAGAATCTGCTGTTGGATTTTAAAATGTTGCTTCATTTTTTCCTAAAGTCACCCAACTCTTGATTATCTCCCAGCTTTGGCCAGTGGGGTGAGGGTTGCCTACTGCCCCTCCCTCTTTACCCATCCTGCCCAGGCACACATCATGCTGGTGAGTCCACACATGTCTGCCCTCAAGCCGGAGACCTAAAGGTAAATCATTTTTCTATGCAGAGATAAATCAGGTCCTGAGCAACAAAACCCAGGATGATCCATGTGCATTTGTAATGTCCTTTCCTCCTTTTAAACACCCAGAACCTTCCTTCCACCCAGAACCACCTCTAGAACAATGGGAAACAAAAGCCCCTTCCCCTGGGCCCTCCTGGTCCCCTCCCAGCAGCTTGCTCTTCAGGAGATGAGAGAGCGCAGCTGCCAGGGGGATCAAGGGCTGGGTGGGGAGGGGAGAAAGAAGAACCCCCAAGGGATGGATGCTGAATTTTGTCAACAGAGCCTTATCGTCACTGCCTTCAGAGAGAAGAGCTGCAAACAGTAAAAATCTATATTTTAATGAGTAAAACACAAGATTCTCTTGGGGAAGTTGGAGGTATGTACACTGATGGTGCCTTGCATTGTTCTTTGCAACTTCTCTGAACTTCCCTAGTGATGCCAGGTCCTGGCATTTATTTTCAGGGTTGAAGTGCTGTTACCCTAACATTAACTCCTGCAGATAATCCAAAAGCCATCTGGAGAAGATCCCTGTACTTCTTTATTTATAGAAATTGAACAGAGATCATCCTTTTTAGGAAAAATAATGTTCATCTATGTTTTATTACCTTGGAACAATTTTAATACAAGACAGGTGGCCCAGTAGGCAAAGAATGTACCTACAGAGCAGGGAAGGCAGGAGATGTGGGTTCAATCCCTGGGTTGGGAAGATTCCCCTGGAGGAGGGTATGGAAACTCATGCTTGTATTCTTGCCTGGAAAATCCCATGGACAGAGGAGACAGGTGAGCTTCAGTCTATCCATAGGGTCACAAAGAGTTGAACACAACTGAAGTGACTGAGCACATACACACACAGAAAAAAGTGCATAAATCATAAATACTCAGTTAAGCATTCACAAGCTCAGTTCACGAGAGAGACCAAAGCAGTGACAGAAATGCAGCCAAGAGAAAACCCAGAGGCTCCCACCCACCCTCTCCCCTCTCCTGCTCCACCAGCCCCAAGGACCCAGACTTGACCCTAACTTCTGACACCATGGAGCAGTTTTGCTTCTTCTTGCATTTTATCTAAACTGAGCCATTCAGTGTGAACTCTCTCTTTGCTGATGTATTGTGCTCACATTTTGTTTGTGAGAGTTCTCTTATGTTTTGTGTGCAGCTGTAGCTTTTCTGTTTTGTGGGTGTATAATATTCCATTGGGTGACTGTACTGCAATTTCTGTTTTCATGTTACCATTGATGGGAATATGAATCATTTCCAGTTCTGCTATAAGCATTCTTATCCATGTTTTGGGGGAGATAAAGAAGCATTGTGGGTGGGGGGATATTTCTAGGAATGAACTAACTGGATAGGAGGGTATCTCTAAGTTCAGCTTCATTAGAACTGCAAATCAACCAAACCAACTTGTTTTTAATGAGTTTTTGCACAATAATATCAAGAGCTCTGACTAACAGAAATACAAGAGGAAGCACAAGATATAACCCCTCCTTCAAGGATCACAATATTGTCAAGGGATCCATTCACAAAAGAGTGAAATGATACTACAATTTACATCGGACTGGGCATCAAATTAAAGTTATTGATACCAAGTGTCATAGATCACATAGGTCATAGATACTAAAGTCACAGGTAGAAGAGAACAACCAGGCCTCTTTCCTGCTGAAAACAGTGAGGAAAATGTCTGTACAGGGAAATGCAAGCATAGGTTTGTTGAGTTCATCCCCTTTGTGACTTCGACTGGGTAAACCCCTAAGGGCTTTTTGTTCTTTCCCTGTGGCAACTTTGCTTCTCTGTCTTTGATTCTCACCCTGCATATAGAAGGTCTTAGTACCATGGATTATGTGCCATAAAATGGAAAATAATAAATAATTACATAACGATTTCTCTTTACAGAAATTTCAGCCATATTTTTGCCTAGGTAGTACAGGAAATTTCACACCATGAATTGATTTAGTGTGGTCCTGGGCTGAGGGAACCTGGAAGAATCAACCACAAATCCTTTTATGGACTAATGTTTCCATAATGTAGGTGATAAACGCTGCAAGGACAATGAGCAACACACAGTCAAAAATAACCAAGCACACAGGAAACAGGCATTAGAAACAAAAAACAACCAAAATAATAAATATAACAGGTATGTCTTTGATACTAGAATTATCAAAGGCTATCAAATAATTATGCACCCTGTATTTAAACAAATAAAATGGTTTTGAAAATATCTGCAGGAAATAAGAATCTATAAAAAGTGACCAAGCACTTTGATTCTTGAAAAAGAACCAAGTAGAAATTTTGGAAATAAAAATGCAATATCTAAAATGTAAAATCCCTTTGGTGACTTTGACAGCAGATTCACAAAACTAAAAAGAGAATGATTGAGTTCAGTTCAGTTGCTCAGTCATGTCCGACTCTTTGCGACCCCATGAATCGCAGCACGCCAGGCCTCCCTGTCTATCACCAACTCCTGGAGTTTACCCAAACTCCTGTCCATCGAGTCAGTGATGCCATCCAGCCCTCTCATCCTCTGTCGTCCCCTCCTCCTCTTGCCCCCAATCCCTCCCAGCATCAGGGTCTTTTCAAATGAGTCAACTCTTTGCATGAGGTGGCCAAAGTATTGGAGTTTCAGCTTCAGCATCATTCCTTCCAATGAATATTCAGGACTGATTTCCCTTAGGATTCACTGGTTTGATCTCCTTGCAGTCCAAGGGACTCTCAAGAGTCTTATCCAGCACCACAGTTCAAAAGTATCAATTCTTTGGCCCTCAGCTTTCTTCACAGTCAAACTCTCACATCCATACATGACCACTGGAAAAACCGTAGTCTTGACTAGATGGACCTTTGTTGGCAAAGTAATGTCTCTGCTTTTTAATATGCTATCTAGGTTGGTCATAACTTTCCTTCCAAGGAGTAAGGGTCTTTTAATTTCATAGCTGCAATCACCATCTGCAGTGATTTTGGAGCCCCCAAATATAAAGTCTGACACTGTTTCCCCATCTATTTGCCATGAAGTGATGGGACCATATGCCACGATCTTCGTTTTCTGAATGTTGAGCTTTAAGCCAACTTTTTCACTCTCCTCTTTCGATGATGATTAGATTTTGTAAAATTCAAGATATCATAAGATGCACCATTATTTTATAAATACTAGGAGAAAAATGTAGCCAGTTTATAGCACTAGGCTTTTTCTCTTAGTGCTTTTAATTTACACTTACTAAAAGAGCTCTTTTAGATTTATATTATTTTGAAAACCTATATTGAAACATCACATTTGTGCAGGCATAATAAAAAGGAAAATATGATTGAAATAAGCTGTTAAGAAGGTTCGTAAAACTTCTTTGCAGCCAGAGTCTGATTCTTCCAGGTTTTTTTAACTCAATGTTTTGATGGTTTTTCACAAGCTGGAAATTAAACATTTCTTAGAAAGTACTCTATGATTGTTTCCAATATCTTTTTCCAAGACCCTGCATAAGTTTTGATTCTAGTGCTTTCATGACATTATCAGAAACGATCAGTTTATAAAAGATCTTTCACTGAAATTCAGTTGCACGAAGTGGGCTCAGATAACTTCCTTGAATTACCTTGTTTGCTGATTGGAACATCAGAGAGCTACAATGGTCAGTTCTGCAGCCAGCAACAGCAGCCACATTCACACCCAGACAGGGGCAGTGATTACAAACACATTCAACTGTACCACAGCCCTATTTCAGGATGTTCAGTTCAGTTCAGTTGCTCAGTCATGTCCGACTCTTTGCAACCTCATGGACTGCAGCACACCAGGCCTCCCTGTCCATCACCAACTCCTGGAGCTTGCTTAAACTCATGTCCATCAAGTCGGTGATGCCATCCAACCATCTTATCCTCTGTCATCCCCTTCTTCTCCTCCCTTCAATCTTTCCCAGCATCAGGATCTTTTCCAGTGAGTCGGTTCTTCAAATCAGGTAGCCAAAGACTTGGAGTTTCAGCTTTAGCATCAGTCCTTCCAATGAATATTCAGGACTGATTTCCTTTACAATTCACTGGTTTGATTTCCTTGTAGTCCAAGGGACTCTCAAGAGTCTTCTCCAACACCACAGTTCAAAAGCATCAATTTTTTGGCACTCAGCTTTCTTTATAGTCCAACTCTCACATCCATACATAATTGCTGGAAAAACCATAGCTTTGACTAGATGGACCTTTGTTGGCAAAATAATGCCTCTGCTTTTTAACATGCTGTCTAGGTTGGCCATAACTTTTTTTCCAAGGAGTAAGCGTCTTTTAATTTCATGGCTGCAATCACCATCTGCAGTGATTTTGGAGTCCCCCCAAAATAAAGTCTCTCACTGTTTCCATTGTTTCCCCATCTATTTGCCATGAAGTGATGGGACTGGATGCCATGATCTTAGTTTTCTGAAGGTAGAGTTTTAAGCAAACTTTTTCACTCTCCTCTTTCACTTTCATCAAGAGGCTCTTTAGTTCTTTTTTATGTTCTGCCATAAAGGTGGTGTCATCTGCTTGTCTGAGGTTATTGATATTTCTCCTGGCAACCTTGATTCCAGGTTGTGCTTCATCCAGCCCAGCATTTTGCATGATGTACTCTGCATATAAATTAAATAAGCATGGTGACAATATATAGCCTTGACATGCTCCTTCCTTGATTTGGAACCAGTCTGTTGTTCCATGTCCAGTTCTAACTGTTGTTTCTTGACCTGCATACAGATTTCTCAGGAGGCAGGATAGGTGGTCTGTTATTTCAATCTCTTGAAGAATTTTCCACAGTTTGTTGTCAACCACATAGTCAGAGGCTTTGGCGTAGTCAATAAAGCAAAAGTAAATGTTTTTCTGGAACACTCTTGATTTTTCAATGATCCAACAGATGTTGGCAACAGATGTTGGCAACAGATGTTTGATCTCTGGTTCCTCTGCCTTTTCTAAATCCAGCTTGAACATCTGGAAGTTCACGGTTCATGTACTATTGAAGCCCTGGCTTGGAGAATTTTGAGCATTACTTTGCTAGTGTGTGAGATGAGTGCAATTGTGCAGTAGTTTGAACATTCTTTGGTTTCAGGATGTTAAAAAAGAAAAAAAAAGTGCTTCTCTTAATCAGATAAAATTCAGTAGGTATTTTATAGTAGGTATCTGCTCATTAAATTTTGGGGTCTCCTTACTTCTCCTGCAGCCAGGTTGAGGGGCTTTGACAGCCTTTTGTTTATGATCCTACTTCCCCAGTCTCGCCTCCTTGGCTCCCACATCTCCTCCAGGCCTGAGCTGAGTCACAGGTGCTCTGAGGCCTGATGTGGGAGAAACCCAGGCCTCCTGCTTTTCCTGGCTCTCCCTCCTCCCTCCTGCTCCTCTTTCCTGGCTCCTGGTGATCTGGGCTCCCAGCTGCTGCCACTGCCAGAGTCATCCTCTTACTCCCCGAAGACAATGCTCACCTTCCATTTTCTCTGTTGGCAGCCCCTCCTGGCCCAAGCCAGTACCTGCCCCTGGTCCCAGTGCACCTGCCCATGCTGAAATAGGGCAGGGTCCAGCAGCCCCAGAAGAACAGGGCCAGGCCACCTTTAGGTGCTTCCTAGTTGAAGACCCTGTGAAGTTTCCTTAGCTCCTTGGTGCTGAAGACAGGAGTCAACACAAACATTTTATCAAGTGGTATTATGACCTGACTGTCTTCTGGACAACAGACATTTCTTAAATGTTTGCTCTTAGTGAGAAGTTTTAAAACTAAGAAGGTATAATCTTTTGGACTCTGTGGGAGAGGGCAAGGGTGAGATGATTTGGGAGAATGGCATTGAAATATGTGTAGTATCATATATGAAACAAATCTCCAGTCCACGTTCGATGCATGATACTGGATGCTTGGGGCTGGTGCACTCAGATGACCCAGAGGGATGGTATGGGGAGGGAGAGGGAGGGGGGTTCAGGGAAGGGGGTTCAGATATACACGTGTTCAGGTGGAACACGTGTATACCTGTGGCAGATTCATGTTGATGTATGGCAAAACCAATACAATATTGTAAAGTAATTAATCTCCAATTAAAATAAATAAATTTATATTAAAAAAAACTAAGAAGGTAGAAAAGTTGAGAAGTTCTCTTTTATCATTCAAATTCTGCTTCGATTTAGCAGCTCACCAAGACTACCTCAGACCTCCCTGCCATCCTACCCATCTTGGAGTGAATGTGGCAAATCCATCTTGTACTCTATATTATTAACATGGTATAGAATTGCAGAGAAGAGCAGATCTTGTAGGTGAATCAGAGAAGGATTGATTTGAGGTTTTTAATGGCTTACAGAATCACTGGGAGAGCTCAGGAAAAAGACCAGAGGCCAAGAAGGCCCCCAAAGCCACATTGCAGTACCAGCTGCCAAAATTGCTGCAGTGGTGGCTCCCCTTTACCTAGGAGGCCTCCCTAGAACAACAGCATAGGCTGCCCCTAGGAAATCAGAAAGCCATGAGCCATCTGCTGCCCTTAGAACTAGGGTCTCATGGCTACAGTTTCACATCTCGAAGATGCTCATCTGTCAGCTGCCTGCCTCACTCAGCTCAGCTCTGCAGCCAAATCTTCTAGGAGGGAATGTGGTTGACAGAACTGAGTCACACCTGAGTTCAGGCCAGGGGATCGTCTGTTTCAGGCTCTGGCCAAGGGCATCTCCAGGGGACCCTTGGGAGAAATAGAGTCATCAGTCCAGGGCACCCAGCATCATCATCAGGGAGCAGTGCAGAAGATCCGCACTCCCACCCCTACAAGGACCTCAAGGAACGTGGTTTTGCCTCATGATGACTGCCAGAGCAGAGTCTGTGAAACGGGACAGAAGATGCCTGCCTCCCCACCTTCTTCTGCTTCCGATCATTCCTGTTTAACAGCCTTCCCTGGGCTTGCATTGGTTTCAGGTTTGAGTTGGTCCTTGTTCTAGCTGAACCAATTGATCTATCTTGTCAAAAACATATGTACACGTTTTGCCTGCATAAGGCTATCTCTCCTCCTTTCCTTCAGGAAAAATGTATCAGAGTAGAGGCTGTGAAACTAATCCAGAGGAGACAGCACGATGGGGTGGCCGTCCTGGCAGAGCTCTCTGGTTGACTCATGGGAATTAGGAATAAATGATCAAATGTAAACACTGGAGTAGGGCCAATAGGCTCTCTAACCACAATCTCCTGCAGTGTGTGAAGAAAGAGGCTGAGAAAAGCCTAGCTCTGGGCATCTTGCTGCTGTTCCTGATAGCTTACCACAGTGATGATTCAGAGAGCAGTGGCTCCTGGGAAACAGCCGTTTCTTGCATGCTTTCCTAACAGCCTCCTCTGAGAGCTTCCTGCAAGGCACAAGTTTCCTCAACCAGGCAGGCCTTAAGCCCATTTGCCATGTTGCCAAAGGGTCCCAAACCCTCACCTCTGGCTGGGACCAACGGGACAGGACATGCTAGCATCCCGAGCCTAGTCTAGCTGCCTTTAGCTTCCAAATGCTTAACAGTAAAATCCTCAACTGACCTCACAGGACAAGCTCAAAGACAGCTGATAGATAGATAATAGATAGATGGTATATATGATATTATGCTAAGTTGCTTCAGATGTGTCCATGTCCAACTCTTCGCGACCCATGAACTGCAGCTGGCTAGGCTCCTCTCTCCATGGGATTTGCCAGGCAAGTATACTGGAGTGGGTAGGCATTTCTTCTCCAGGGGATCTTCCTGGGGATAGATATGATAGAGATAAATAATAATTGATAGATATAGATGATATAAACATGACAGAGAGGTAGATGATAGATGATGGATAAATAGATAATAAACAGATGATAGATGTTTAGTTGGAGAAGGAAATGGCAACCCACTCCAGTGTTCTTGCTTAGAGAATCCCATGGACAAAGGAGCCTGGTGGGCTGCTGTCTATGGGGTTGCACAGAGCCGGACACTACTGAAGCGACTTAGCAGCAGCAGCAGATCTTTAGTTAGATGGCTAAAGAGATAGATGAGGGAGGAAAGATAAATAATAGATGATACATAATAGGTAGATATGATATAGATAATAAATGATAGATATAGATGATCTCTCCTTGAGGGGATATCTCCTCAAGAAGGATGATATCTCCACTCTAGTATTCTTGCCTGGAAAGTCCCATGGACAGAGGAGCCTGGCAGGCTACAGTCTATAGGGTCAACTTAGCATAGATGATATAGACATGATAGAAATGATACAGAGATAGATGATAGACGATGGATAGATAGATAACAAACAGATGATAGATAGATGAATGGATGGATAGTTAGATATAGAAATGCACAGCTACCACAGTACCCGGCTCTCTGGGAGCTGAACAATCCCATGCATGCTCACTTTCAGGCCTCTCCTTTCCTTCTCTGACTCAGAAGCTGCTGGAGGCATTAGGGACCCTTCAGGATTCTTGACCATTTCCCCCCACTGCTGGTGCCCTCCAGGCCCTGCCTCTGAGTATTCCCAAAGCTAAAGAACCCATGAGACATCTAAAGACACAACATTCTCTTTCTAGGCTTGCCCCTCAGGGAATCCTGTGTCCCATGCAAAAGTGAGGAGAAGGTCTCTTCCCAGCTCTGTCATAGTTCCTTATCTGAGCCTCGATACAAGGTGGCATCATCCCAAAGTCTTGCAAATACCTTCCTGAAAACAACTCACTTCGCCCTGTGTCTCCTATTCCCAAGGCTCTGACCGCACCTCTGGGGCTCTTGTAAGCTCTCAGCCAGGGCCACTGGGCCCCATGCCGGCTTGGAGATTGTACCTCAAGTCAGGAAGAGCTAGTGACCCACACTTCACATAAAACTTCACAATTCATGTTTTAAGCCCACATCCAAAACTTGCAAAAGAACCAGCACCATGGGTACTGGGCCTGCCTCATGTCCTTCAAGGAGTAGCTCTCAATAGCAACTGTTCAGGGGTTTTTCTGGAGGGAAAAGGTGGGGAGAACTGCATCCTGCACAAAGTTTCACGCCCAGGTATACCAGCCCATTGATGAATTTCAAGGAAGATATGTGTTGCCTTGATGCCTCACATTTATGTCACAGAGGAAAAGAAACAAACATATATTCAAGCACTAAAATGATCTTGAAAGTCAAAACAGCCCCATCCCGAATGCCAGGATTCATCTTCTCTCTGCTTGATTCAGATCCCGCATATGTTCTTTGTGGCCCAGTTATACACTGGATAGAACTGTAGTTTGGAGTGACAAGCGAGCAACCCTTTCATTCTAACTTGCTTCTCACCAAGAAGGAGGACTTCTATTATTTCAGGAACCTGGAGAACGCTCTCTCCTGGGGCCTTGTTGCTTGACCAAGATCTCACACATCTGATTCAAAACAGACGGGTTGCCAGAATGAGGCAAATCTCCACCACACACACACAGCCTGAGCCCCATCACACACAGGAGAGCTTCTAGGGAACAGAGCCCTTAGAGGCCTTGGTCTTTGGAAAGGATCCCCCAAGAGCTCCCCAGAGAATTTTCATGGCACCACAGAGTAATGATGATAGCGTCTCTTTCAAATCACATGTCTGGTTGCTTTTCACAAGAGCTTGTGAGGTCAAGGAGAGTGGTGGCCAATGTGCTGCAGCTGTTTGGAAAGCAGAGAGAAGATGGGCTTGCTCAGGGTTTGTTGCCAGCTGTCCTGGGTCCAGACTTCTCCACCTGCCCCCGGGCAGAAGCTGAAAAAGTCATCCTGTGACGTATCCAAGAGCCTTGTTGCTTGTTTTCATTCCCGTGTGTTTTCCAAATCTTCTACGAGTGTGACTTTCTTCTTTTCACCCCTGAGTCTGCCCATGTTTTGAGTCATGTGTGGGTCAGGAGGCTGCTGGAGGATCCCAGAGTGGTCACCCCACAGGGACAAAGAGCACACACTGACTTCCAGCCCATGTAGTCCTTAAACCTCTTAGGGGTCCTCCTTCTCTCAGCCCTCTGTTGGGCTCCAGTGGTGACCATTTGGGAGCTGCTGTCCTACCTTTAGGAGCTGGCCCACGCAGGCTCATTCACTTGCGGGAGCAGATCCACCGGACTCTGGGCCTTTACACTTGTCTCCCCGCCTTCCTCCACCTGCAGAGAGCCTCCCAGGTCCCCACAGGCTCCCCTGAGGGGCCTCACAGAAGGCCTCCCTGCTGCCCCACTCCTACCCATACCCCAGCTCCCTGACCTCACTCTGAGCTGACCACCCAGTATCCTCCACTGTCCCTCTTCTGGGCTGCTGCAGTCTGTTTCCACCTTGCCCCCCAGACTGTGATCTCCAAATGGGAAGAGATCTGGATCTGTTTTCTTCACTGCTGCTGTATCCTTAGCCACCAGAGCACACCACTCAGTGAAGATCCATTTTTGCAGAGCAAAAACTCCATTGTGTCTTCCGCATTTCCCTTTAGTCTTCTATTACTTATTTTTCCTCTTTTCACATAAGCATCAACTGCTTTTTGAATCAGCAAAAGACAAATCAATAAGCTTGTCTTTGATAATCTCACTGGGCAGAGTCCCCCGTGCTCTGTGGTCAGAGTTCTTTACCATGTTTAGGTTGAGTCCCTTGAGCATGTGATTAAAACCTGTACATGAAAAGATTTGCCCAGTTCAACAACTGGATAGTGATAACAATGGAACTTTTCAGTAATTTATTCTCACTTTTAATTTATTCTCAATTCTAACTTTTTAGAAATATCAAACTCTTCTGGATTCTATTAGTGTTAACTGCTTATAAATGTGAAGGACAGGGAAGTCTAGTATGCTGCAGTCCGTGGGGTTGCAAAGAGTCAGATCCAACTGAGTGACTGAGCAATAACAATATATGAATATGCTCACAGTATGGACATGGAAGCTTAATAAAAGTTAATAAAATAATAAAATTAAAAAAAATAAAAATTAAAAACTATGCATGTTCTCTCCAGGAAAGAAAAAAATGTTTTTATGCTCATACACACATTTTCTAGCAACTTCAGGGAGGCCCAGACCCCACCTCCCCTTGTGTCATGCACCTCCCAGAGACACACCTCAGGATTATTGAGATGTCAGTGACACGGTGTCTTCATCTTTGTGCTGAACCCCTGCCTCTGTGCCCACCGTCGCCTTACTTTCTCATGGGGTACTGCCCACCTGATCCTGCTGGATGAAGTGATGAAGGTCTGCTCTGTCCCCACCCACCCCCAGAAATGGGAAGGATGGGGCCGGGCCTGAAAAACATCTGGAAGAAACTTCCAGGCTGCCTGTTACCTCGGTCCAGCATGGCCTTCTTGACCAGCCTGCTTGTTCATCTTTGTGGGGCTCCTGTGAGGTCATGTGTGTCCTTAAAGTAACATTCTCCACCCTAGGATTGGAGGGTACCTGAAGGACAGTTGGATCCTCTCAACAAGAAAGTCTGAATAGCACAGTGTGGGATGCCCATCCCCAGGGCAGGGGTCTGCTGTCCAACAGGGGAGAGTCTCCTCCATGGGGGAGAGGGTCCCGTCAGCAAAAGTGCCACAGGGGCTGATCCACCACCCTCACGCCTGCTCCTCTCAGCTGCAAGGCGGGCTTTCTGCATGCTTTGTGTCCCATCCTGAAACTGGTGAGAAATGGACCACAGATGGGTCCCTTGAAATTCCCACATGAAAGAAATCAATAAAAATGAAAAACCAAAACACAGAAATAAAAAAACAAAACTAGCAATTTGTTTGTCTTTCTTCAGCTTGATACCAGTGGGAATCGCTCCCCTCTTTCCCAGATCCTATAAATTAATACTCAGGTCCCGACGGTATCTCTCATCCACACCATAGACTCCATCAGCTTCCCCTGCCACCTTCTTTGGTTTCCTGGTGTGTCCACAGAGCCCACAGTTCCACATGTAACTCTGTTGCTGCTGCTAAGTCGCTTCAGTCGTGTCCAACTCTGTGTGACCCCAAAGACGGCAGCCCACCAGGCTGCCCTGTCCCTGGGATTCTCCAGGCAAGAACACTGGAGTGGGTTGCCATTTCCTTCTCCAATGCATGAAAGTGAAAAGTGAAAGTGAAGTCGCTCAGTTGTGTTTGACTCAGAGACCCCATGGACTGCAGCCTACCAGGCTTCTCCATCCATGGGACTCTCCAGGCAAGAGTACTGGAGTGGGTGCCATTGCCTTCTCCATGTAACTCTAACCTCATGTAACCCCCGGGACTGCCCAGCACTGGCAGCAATGCTGTGGGAGACACACGTTAATTTTTAGTCATCATTAGGTGCCAGCCTGGCCCCAGTAACATCCACAGACTCTCCTGGAAACCCTGGAGGAGCCTCAGCTCCAGCTCCCAGCCCCCACCCGACCCCTACCCCCTGCCCCACTTTTACCCACTCTCTGTTTACAGAGGAAAAATCATGACTTTTTTTTTTTTTTTTTTATCATTTGGCTCCTTTTAACCAGAAAAGTTGTCTTGCACTCAGTGCTGGAGAAACAGCACTGCAGCCATGCCCCTTCTCACTGGCCACAAGCTGGAACCTCTTCTGCTGTGCCCAGTGGCCTCAGAAGCTGGGCTAGAAAGGGGTGGGCAGGAGGGGCTGGAGAGTTAGGGATCCTACCTTTCCTCTTAGTGACTGTGTGACTGAGAGAGGTGTCTTGGGTTATCTTGGCCTCCTTTTCTGTCATCAAGAAGATGAGGTAATGAGGGTGAGCAGTGAGGCTTGGGTACAGGGGGGCCATGGCCCCTGTGGGCTATTGAGGCAGAGGCAGGCTGCATGCTTGGCCATGGACCTGACACTCAGATGAACAGAATTCCCCTCAAGACCCCGTGGGGCTGTGGGGTGCATTTGGGTTATACTGGATACTTACTTACACCATGATGGTGACTTGGAAGAAATTGTGCTTTCTCATGGGGAGATACAGGTCCTTTGCAAGTCTGTGGAATTAATTCACTGAGAAGCGGATGCCTCGATGCCAGCACTTCCTCCATCGCAGTGCATCCCTGTGACTGTGGACGCATCGTCTGACTTCTCAGGGCTCAGCTGACCCCACTGACAACAAGAACAGTCAGGGAGTCCAGTCTGACTAGACAAAAGCCAAGGAACTCTTAGAAGCTGCCTGCAATTTTTTAGAAAAGCTGAACTAAGCTATCTCAACAGGCAAGGAAGGGAGGGAGGCTTGTGCGGGAGTCAGAAAGTCTCCTGGATAAAAAGCCCTAAAAGATAGAGCTTGTTCAAGAGCCCTAGAGTTTGTGAGGTGATCCAGTCACCTCTTCAGACACCCCTATGCTGCCCTGACAGGACAGCAGAGGTGAGTCAGTGAGGCCCACAGCTGTGAAGCCAGAACCACAGTCTCCACAGACTGGGGGTTGCCAGGGGTGGGGCTGGGAGTTGGAGAAATGGATGAATTTGGGGGACCTTGATAAAACTTTTAAAATAAAATGTATTTTATTTAAAAATGAATAAAATTAAAAGTGAAAAAAAGACAGAATGAGACACGCCTTGGTGGCTGGGGTCCCTCAGCATGTCAAGGACCCTCACCAGGGCCAGGGCAGCAGGAGGGCAGGTGCCACTGGCAGCAGTACATGGCTTTGACCAGCACTTGTCAGGTTCTCTAAGGACCTCAGGGCTGGACCTGGTGTGGAACCCACCAGTCAAAAATCTGTAGAAGCAGAGAAACAAAAAGGAGTCCATCTGCTGAGATGACTTCCTCAAGGAGGGAAGATGGTGTCTCAGTGTTACAGTGATCTCCCTCTGGTTCCTCTGCCCTGGAAGCCTCCCTAAATTTGGACACTGGCACAGTTTCCTGCACCAGACTCTACAGCATGAAATGCAGGCACAAAAGGGAGGCTGAGTCTAGGGGTCCAGGACAGACCAGGAATTAGGCCAACTGGATCCCTTCTTCAACAAGGCAGGCAGTAAATAAGTACACACAGGAAGACCCTGGAGATACCACAGACTCATTTCCAGACCACTTCAATAAAAGAAATATTGCAATAACGTGAGCCACACAGTGTTGGGTTTCTCAGCACATACCAGCGTTATGTTTGCACTGTGTTGTAGTCTACTAATTGTTCAGTGACATTATGTTCAAAACACAACCTTATGTAAAAAATAATTTATTGTGGTAAAACGCTAATCATCATCTGAGCCTTCAGCGAGTTGTAATCTTTTTGTTGGTGGAGCGTTTTGCCTCGTTGTTGATGCCTGCTGATAAATCATGGTGGTGGATGGCTGTGGCAATTTCTCTAAGTGAGATAACACTTTTAAACATGTCTTCTCTGGGGTATGCAGTACTATTTGATAGCATTTGATCCACAGGAAAACTACTCTCAAAAGTGGAACCGGTCCTCTCACACCCTGCCACTGTTTTATCAGCTAAGTTTACACCATATTCTAAATACTTTGTGTCATTTCAATGATCTTGACAGCATCTTCACCAGTAGATTCCATCTCAAGGAACTTTTTCTTTGGCTCACCCATAAGAAGCAACTACTCATCCACTCAGGTTTAGCCTGAGATTGCACCAATTTTGTCACCTTTTCAGGCTTCACTTCTAATTTGAGTTCTCTTGTTATATCTACCACAGCTCCAGTTTACTTTCTCCACTTAGGTCTTGAACCCCTCAGAGCATCCATTAGGGTTGAAATCAACATCTTCCATACTCCTATTAGTGCTGATTTTTTTTTAAATATTTTAATTGAAGTATGGTTAATTTAGAATGCTCTATTAGTTTCAGGTATCAGTTCAGTTCAGTTGAGTTCAGTCACTCAGTCCTGTCCGACTCTTTGCGACCCCATGAATTGCAGCACACCAGGCCTCCCTGTCCATCACCAACTCCTGGAGTTCACTCAAACTCATGTCCATCGAGTCGGTGATGCCATCCAGCCATCTCATCCTCTGTCATCTCCTTTTCCTCCTGCCCCCAATCCCTCCCAGCATCAGAGTCTTTTCCAATGAGTCAACACTTCGCATGAAGTGACCAAAGTATTGGAGTGTCAGCTTTAGTATCATTCCTTCCAAAGAACACCCAGGACTGATATCCTTTAGAATGGAGTGGTTGGATCTCCTTGCAGTCCAAGGGACTCTCAAGACTCTTCTCCAACACCACAGTTCAAAAGCATCAATTTTTTGGTGCTCACTTTTCTTCACAGTCCAACTCTCCCATCCATACACGACCACTGGAAAAACCACAGCCTTGACTAGATGGACTTTGTTGGCAAAGTAATGTCTTTTGAATATGCTATCTAGGTTGGTCATAACTTTTCTTTCAAGGAGTAAGCGTCTTTTAATTTCATGCCTGCAGTCACCATCTGCAGTGATTTTGGAACCCCCCCAAAATTAAGTCTGCCACTGTTTCCACTGTTTCTCCATCTATTTCCCATGAAGTGATGGAACCGGATGCCACGATCTTCGTTTTCTGAATGTTGAGCTTTAAGCCAACTTTTTCACTCTCCTCTTTCACTTTCATCAAGAGGCTTTTTAGTTCCTCTTCACTTTCTGCCATAAGGGTGGTGGCATCTGCATATCTGAGGTTATTGATATTTCTCCTGGCAATCTTGATTCCAGCTTGTGCTTCTTCCAGTCCAGCATTTCTCATGATGTACTCTGCATATAAGTTAAATAAGCAGAGTGACAATATACAGCCTTGATGTACTCCTTTTCCTATTTGGAACCAGTCTGTTGTTCCATGTCCAGTTCAAGCTGTTGTTTCCTGACCTGCATATAGGTTTCTCAAGAGGCAGGTCACGTGGTCTGGTATTCCCATCTCTTTCAGAATTTTCCACAGTTTATTGTGATCCACACAGTCAAAGGCTTTGGCAGGTCAATAAAGCAGAAATAGATGTTTTTCTGGAACTTATATATATATTCTTTTTCAGTATCAGTTTTTACAAAATATTGAATATAGTTCCCTGTGCTATAAAGTAGAATCTTTCTTATTTTACATATAGTAGTTTGCAACTGCTAAAAAAAGCAAACTCTTTTTTTTAATTTTTAAAATTACTTTATTTTTTATTGAAGGAGACTTGCTTTACTGAATTTTGCTGCTTTCTGTCAAACCTCCACATGAATCAGCCATAGGTATACATATATCCCCTCCCTTTTGAACCTCCCTCCCCATCCTACCCCTGTCGGGTGATACAGAGCCCCTGTTTGAGTTTCCTGAGCTATACAACAAATTCCAGTTTGCTGTCTATTTTACATATGGTAGTGTAAACTTCCATGTTACTCTTTCCATATACGTCACCCTCTCCTCCCCTCTCCCCATGTCCAAAAGCCTATTCTCTGTCTGTTTCGCCATTGCTGTTCTGTAAATAAATTCTTCAGTACCATTTTTCTAAATTTCATATATATGAATTAGAATATGATGTGTATCTTTCTCTTTTTGACTACTTCACTCTATATAATAGGTTCTAGGTTTATCCACCTCATTAGAACTGACCCATATGTGTTCCTTTTTATGGCTGAGTAATATTCTGCTGTGTATATGTACCACAACTTCTTTATCCATTCATCTGTTGATGGACATCTAGGTTGCTTCCATGTTCTAGCTATTGTAAATAGTGCTACAATGAACAATGGGATACATGTGTCTCTTTCAATTTTGGTTACCTCAGGGTATATGCCTAGGAGTGGGATTGCTGGGTCATATGGTGGTTTTATTCCTAGTTTTTTAAGGAATCTCCATACCATCTTCCATAGTGGCTGAATCAATTTACATTCCCACCAACAGTGCAAGAGCACTCCTTTTTCTCCATACCCTCTTCAGCATTTATTGTTTGTAGACTTTTTGATGATGGCCATTCTGACCCATGTGAACTGATATCTGGTTGTAGTTTTGGTTTGCATTTCTCTGATAATGAGTGATGCTGAGCATCTTTTCATGTGTTTGTTAACCATCTGTATGTCTTCTTTGGAGAAATGTCTGTTTAGGTCTTTCCTCCACTTTTTGATTGGGTTGTTTGTTTTTCTGGTATTGAGTTGTATGAGCTACTTGTGTAGTTTGGAAATTAATCCTTTGTCAGTTGTTTCATTTGCTATTATTTTCTCCCATTCTGAGGGTTGTCTTTTCACCTTGCTTAGTTTCCTTTGTTGTGCTAAAGCTTTTAAGTTTAATCAGGTCCCACTTGTTTACTTTTGTTTTTATTTCTATTACTTTAGGAAGTGGGTCATAGAAGATCTTGCTTTGATTTATGTCATTGAGTGTTCTGCCTATGTTATCCTCTAAGAGTTTAATAGTTTCTGGTCTTACATTTAGGTCTCTAACCCATTTTGAGTTTATCTTTGTGTATTGTGTTAGGAAGTATTCGAATTTCATTCTCTTACATGTAGCTTTCCAGTTTTCCCAGCACCATTTATTGAAGAGGCTGTCTTTGCCCCATTGTATATTCTTGCCTCATTTGTCAAGTATATTCTTGCTTCTCCTTTGTCACTAGCTTCCCTAGTGGCTCAGAGGGTAAAGCTAGGATGGAGGAGCCTGATAGGCTACAGTCCATGGGGTGCCAAAGAGTTGGACATGACTGAGCGACTTCACTTTCACTTTTCACAGAGCTAAAAAGGCATGGAGTCAGGGGTCACCCTTAGGTCTGTCTGGTCAAAACCTTGTGTTTCTGGCCAAAGACAGGATACCAGTCAAACCCTGATAGCTTCCCTGGCTTCCCTGGTAGCTTGGACGGTAAAGCGTCTGCCTAGAATGTGATAGACCTGGGTTCAATCCCTGGGTCAGGAAGATCCCCTGGAGAAGGAAATGGCAATGCACTCCAGTATTCATGCCTGGAAAATCCCACGGACTGAGGAGCCTGGTGAGCTACAGTCCACGGAGTCGCAAAGAGTTGGACACGACTGAGTGACTTCTCTTCTTTTTTTTTTTTTGTCAAAAATAAGGTTACTAAAGGTACATGGGTTTATTTCTGGCTTTCTATCTTGTTCCATTCATCTATATTTCTGTTTTTGTGCCCGTAGCATACTGTTTTGATGACTGTAGCTTTGTAGTATAATCTGAAGCCAGGAAGGTTGACTCCTCCAGCTCCATTCTTCTTTCTCAAGACTGCTTTGGCTATTCAGGGTCTTTTGTGTTTCCATATGAATTGTGAAATTTTTTGTTCTAGTTCTGTGAAAAATGCCATTGATAATTTAATAGGGATCACATTAAATCTTCCTACCCAGGAACATGGAATATCTATCCATCTGTTTATGTCATATTTGATTTTTTCCATTAGTATCTTATAATTTTCTGTGTACAGTTCTTTTGTCTCCTTTAGTAAGTTTATTCCTAGATATTTAATTCTTTTTGCTGCAATGGTGAATGGGAATGATTCCTTAATTTCTCTTTCTGATTTTTCATTGTTAGTATATAGAAATGCAAGTGATTTCTGTGTATTGATTTTGTATCCTGCAACTTTGCTAAATTCACTGATTGGCTCTAGTAATTTTCGGATACTATCTTTAGGATTTTCTATGTAGAGTATATGTCACCTGCAAACACTGAGAGCTTTACTTCTTCTATTCCGATCTAGATTCCTTTTATTTCTTTTTCTTCTCTGATTGCTGTAGCTAGTACTTCCAGAACTATGTTGAATAATAGTGGTGAAAGTGGACAGCCTTGTCTTGTTCCTGATCTTAGGGGGAATGCTTTCAGTTTTTCACCACTGAGAATAATGTTTGCTGTAGGCTGATCATATATGGCCTTTACTATGTTGAGGTGGGTTCCTTCTATGTCCATTTTTTAAAGAGTTTTAATCATAAATGCATGTTGAATTTTGTCAAAGGCTTTTTCTGCATCTACTGAGATGATCATATGATTTTTATCTTTCAGTTTGTTAACGTGGTGTATCACATTGATTGATTTATGTATATTGAAGAATCCTTGCATCCCTGGAATAAACCCAAGTTGACCATGGAATATGAGCTTTTTCACGTGTTACTGAATTCTGTTTCCTAAAGTTTTATGGATGATTTTATTTTATTGTGGAATTCCAGTTGAGCTATTTCAAATCCTGAAAGATGATACTGTGAAAGTGCTGTACTCAATATGCCAGCAAATTTGGAAAACTCAGCAGTGGCCACAGGAATGGAAAAGGTCAGTTTTCATTCCAATCCCAAAGAAAGGCAATGCCAAAGAATGCTCAAACTACTGCACAATTGCACTCATCTCACATGCTAGTAAAGTCATGCTCAAAATTCTCCAAGCCAGACTTCAGCAATATGTGAACCGTGAAATTCCTGGTGTTCAAGCTGGCTTTAGAAAAGGCAGAGGAACCAGAAATCAAATTGCCAACATCCACTGGATCATGGAAAAAGCAAGAGAGTTCCAGAAAAACATCTATTTCTGCTTTATTGACCTGCCAAAGCCTTTGACTGTGTGGATCACAATAAACTGTGGAAAATTCTGAAAGAGATGGGAATACCAGACCACGTGACCTGCCTCTTGAGAAACCTATATGCAGGTCAGGAAACAACAGCTTGAACTGGACATGGAACAACAGACTGGTTCCAAATAGGAAAAGGAGTACATCAAGGCTATATATTGTCACTCTGCTTATTTAACTTATATGCAGAGTACATCATGAGAAACGCTGGGCTGGAAGAAACACAAGCTGGAATCAAGATTGCCAGGAGAAATATCAATAACCTCAGATATGCAGATGCCACCACCCTTATGGCAGAAAGTGAAGAGGAACTAAAAAGCCTCTTGATGAAAGTGAAAGAGGAGAGTGAAGAAGTTGGCTTAAAGCTCAACATTCAGAAAACGAAGATCGTGGCATCCGGTCCCATCTTCAGGGGAAATAGATGGGGAAAGAGTGGAAACAGTGGAAACAGTGTCAGACTTTATTTTTTGGGGGCTCCAAAATCACTGCAGATGGTGACTGCAGGCATGAAATTAAAAGACGCTTACTCCTTGAAAGAAAAGTTATGACCAACCTAGATAGCATATTCAAAAGCAGAGACATTACTTTGCCGACTAAGGTCCGTTTAGTCAAGGCTATGGTTTTTCCAGTGGTCATGTATGGATGTGAGAGTTGGACTGTGAAGTAGGCTGAGTGCCGAAGAATTGATGCTTTTGAACTGTGGTGTTGGAGAAGAGTCTTGAGAGTCCCTTGGACTGCAAGGAGATGCAACCAGTCCATTCTGAAGGAGATCAGCCCTGGGACTTCTTTGGAAGGAATGATGCTAAAGCTGAAACTCCAATACTTTGGCCACCTCATGTGAAGAGTTGACTCATTGGAAAAGACTCTGATGCTGGGAGGGATTGGGGGCAGGAGGAAAAGGAGACGACAGAGGATGAGATGGCTGGATGGCATCACTGACTTGATGGACGTGAATCTGAGTGATCTCCGGGAGTTGGTGATGGACAGGGAGGCCTGGCTTGCTGCAGTTCATGGAGTCAAAAAGAGTCAGACACGACTGAGCAACTGAACTGAACTGATTGAGGATTTTTTCATATTCATCAGTGATATTGGCCTATATTTTTCTTTTCTTTTGTTGTCTTTGTTTGGTTTTGCTATCAGGGTGATGGTGGCTTGGTAGAAAGAATTTGGAAGTGTTCTTTCCTCTGCAATTTTTTGAAAGAGTTTCAGAAGGATAGGCATTAGCTCTTCTCTAAAAGTTTGATAGAATTCTCCTGTAAAGCCATCTGGTCCTGAGCTTTTGTTTTTTGGGAGATTTTTGATCACAGCTTCAATTTCAGTGCTTGGGTTGTTCATAATTTCAATTTTTCTGGGTTCAGTCTTGGAAGATTGAACTTCTCTAAGAATCCGTCCATTTCTTCCAGGTTATCCATTTTATTGCCATATAGTTGTTCATGATAGCCTCTTGTAATCCTTTGTATTTCTGCATCATCTGTTGTAATCTCTCCTTTTTCATTTCTAATTTTGTTGATTTGATTCTTCTCTCTCTCTTTCTTGATGAGTCTGGCTAAATGTTTGTCAATTTCATTTATCTTCTCAAAGAACCAGCTTTTAGCTTTATTAATCCTTACTATTGTCTCTTTCATTTCTTTCTGCTCAGATCTTCATGATTTCTTTTCTTCTACTAATGTGGTGGTTGTGGTGGTGGGGGGGATTGTTCTTCTTTTTCCAGTTGTTTTACGTGTAAAGTTAGGCTGTCTATTCGATGTTTTTCTTGTTTCTTGAGGGAGGATTGTATTGCTATAAAGTTTCCTCTTAGAACTGCTTTTGCTGCATCCCATAGGTTTTGCATTGTTTTGTTTTCATTGTCATTTTTTTCTAGAAATGTTATGATTTCCCTTTTGTTTTCTTCAGTAACCTGTTGGTTATTTAGAAATGTATTGTTTAATCTCTACGTGTTTGTGGTTTTTTACAGTTTTTCTTTTCTTTTAATTGATATCTAGTCTTACAGCTTTTTGGTCAGAGAAGATGCCTGATACAATTTCAATTTTCTTAAATTTATTGAGGTTTGATTTGTGATCCAAGATGTGGTCTATCCTGGAGAATGCTCCATGTGCACTTGAGAAGAAAGTGTATTCTTCTGAATTTGGCCATGTGCACTTGAGAAGAAGGTGTATTCTTCTGCATTTGGATGGAATGTCCTGAAGATATCAACGAGATCCATCTCATCTAATGTATCATTTAAGACTAATGTTTCCTTATTAATTTTCTGTTTTGATGATCTGTCCATTGGTGTGAGTGAGGTGTTAACATCTCCTTCTATTATTGTGTTACTGTCAATTTCTCCTTTTATGTCTGTATGCAGAATACATCATAAGAAACGCTGGGCTGGAAGAAGCACAAGCTGGAATCAAGATTGCTGGGAGAAATATCAATAACCTCAGATATGCAGATGACACCACCCTTATGGCAGAAAGTGAAGAGGAACTAAAAAGCCTCTTGATGAAAGTGAAAGAGGAGAGTGAAAAAGTTGGCTTAAAGCTCAACATTCAGAAAACGAAGATCATAGCATCTGGTCCCATCACTTCATGGGAAATAGATGGGGAAACAGTGTCAGACATTATTTTGGGGGGCTCTAAAATCACTGCAGATGGTGATTGCAGCCACGAAATTAAAAGATTCTTACTCCTTGGAAGGAAAGTTATGACCAACCTAGATAGCATATTAAAAAAGCAGAGTCATTACTTTGCCAACAAAGGTCTGTCTAGTCAAGGCTATGGTTTTTCCAGTAGTCATGTATGGATGTGAGAGTTGGACTGTGAAAAAAGCTGAGTGCTGAAGAATT
Organism: Capricornis sumatraensis; assembly: GCF_032405125.1. NCBI lineage: Eukaryota > Metazoa > Chordata > Mammalia > Artiodactyla > Bovidae > Capricornis > Capricornis sumatraensis. The sequence continues at coordinate 44,259,148 of NC_091078.1, forward strand.
GATGCTTTTGAACTGTGGTGTTGGAGAAGACTCTTGAGAGTCCTTTGGACTGCAAAGAGATGCAATCAGTCCATTCTGAAGGAGATCAGTCCTTGGATTTCTTTGGAAGGAATGATGCTAAAGCTGAAACTCCAATACTTTGGCCACCTCATGTGAAGAGTTGACTCATTGGAAAAGACTCTGATGCTGGGAGGGATTGGGGGCAGGAGGAGTAGGGGACGACAGAGGATGAGATAGCTGGATGGCATCACCGACTTGATGGACGTGAGTTTGAGGGAACTCCGGAGTTGGTGATGGACAGGGAGGCCTGGTGTGCTGCAATTCATGGGGTCACAAAGAGCCGGACACGACTGAGTGACTGAACTGAACTGAACTGAATGTTTGTCTTATGTATTGAGATGCTCCTACGTTGTGTGCATAGATATTTACAATTGTTATGTCTTCCTCTTGGATTGATTCCTTGATCATTATGATCTCTTGCTTATTATATTATCTTATAATCTTCTTTATTTTAAGATCTATTTTGTCTGATATAGGATTGCCACTCCAGCTTTTTTTTTTTTTGCTTTGCATTAGCATGGAATGCACTTTTCCATCCTCTCACTTTCGCTCTATATATGTCTTGAGGTCTGAAGTGGGTTTCTTGTAGACAGCATATATATGGGTCTTGCTTTTGTATCCATTCAGTCTGTGTCTTTTGGTTGGAGCATTTAATCCATTTACATTTAAAGTAATTATTGATACATATGTTTCTATTGCCATTTTCTTAATTATTTGGGGTTGATTTTGTAGATCTTTTTTCTTCTGTTGTATTTCTTGACTATATTAGTCCCTTTAACCTTTGTTGTAAAATTGCTTTGGTGGTACTGAATTCTCAACTTTTGCTTGTCTGAAAAGCTTTTGATTTCTCCATCTATTTTGAATAAGATCCTTGCCAGGTACAGTAACCTTGGTTGTAGATTTTTCCCTTTCAGTACTTTAAATATATCCTGCCATTCCCTTCTGGCCTTCAGTTTCTGTTGAAAGATCAGCTGTTAAGCGTATGGGGTTTCCCTTGTATGTTACTTGTTCCTTCTCCTTTGCTTCTTCTAATATTCATTCTTTGTGTTTAGCCTTTGTTAGTTTGGTATGTGTCTTGGTATGTTTCTCCTTGGGTTAATCCTGTATGGGACACTTTGTGCCTCTTGGACTTGACTGATTATTTCCTTTTCCATTTTGGGGAAATTTTCAACTATAATCTCTTCAAAAATCTTCTCATACATTTTTTTTTTTCTCTTATTCTTCTGGGAGCCTTATAATTCAAACATTGGTGCATGTGATATGGTCCCAGAGTTCTCTGAGACTGTCCTCAGCTCTTTTCATTCATTTTACTTTATCCTGCTCTTCAGAAGTTGTCTCCACCATTTCATCTTCCAGCTCACTGATTCGTTCTTCTGCTTCAGATATTCTACTATTGATATCTTCTAAAGTATTTTAAATTACAGTAATTGTGTTGTTTGTCTCTGTATGTTTAGTCCTTAATTCTTCTCAGTTCAGTTCAGTTAAGTCACTCAGTCGTGTCTGACTCTTTGTGACCCCATGAATTGCAGCACGCCAGGCCTCCCTGTCCATCACCATCTCCTGGAGTTCACGCAGACTCACGTCCATTGAGTCAGTGATGCTATCCAGCCATCTCATTCTCTGTCGTCCCCTTCTCCTCCTGCCCCCAATCCCTCCCAGCATCAGAGTCTTTTCCAATGAGTCAACTCTTCACATGAGGTGGCCAAAGTATTGGAGTTTCAGCTTTAGCATCATTCCTTCTAAAGTACGCCCAGGACTGATCTCCTTCAGAATGGACTGGTTGGATTTCCTTGCAGTCCAAGGGACTCTCAAGAGTCCACCACAGTTCAAAAGCATCAATTCTTCAGTGCTCACTTTCTTCACCATCCAAATCTCGCATCCATACACAACCACTGGAAAAACCGTATTCTTGACTAGATGGACCTTTGTTGGCAAAGTAATGCCTCTGCTTTTGAATATGCTATCTAGGTTAAACAGTCATAACTTTCCTCCCAAGGAGTAAGCGTCCTTTAATTTTATGGCTACAATCACCATCTGCAGTGGTTTTGGAGCCCCCCAAAATAAAGTCTGATACTGTTTCCACTGTTTCCCCATCTACTTCCCATGAAGTAATGTGACCGGATGCCATGATCTTCTTTTTCTGAATGTTGAGCTTTAAGCCAACTTCTTCACTCTCCTCTTTCACTTTCATCAAGAGGCTTTTTAGTTCCTCTTCACTTTCTGCCATAAGGGTGCTGTCATCTGCATATCTGAGGTTATTGATATTTCTCCCAGAAATCTTGATTTCAGCTTATGTTTCTTCCAGTCCAGCGTTTCCCGTGATGTACTCTGCATAGAAGTTAAATAAGCAGGGTGACAATATACAGCCTTGATGTACTCCTTTTCCTATTTGGAACCAGTCTGTTGTTCCATGTCCAGTTCTAACTGTTGCTTCCTGACCTGCATACAGATTTCTCAAGAGGCAGGTCAGGTGGTCTAGTATTCCCATCTCTTTCAGAATTTTCTGCAGTTTACACAGTCAAAGGCTTTGGCATAGTCAATAAAGCAGAAATAGATGTTTTTCTGGAACTCTCTTGTTTTTTCCATGATCCAGTGGATGTTGGCAATTTGATCTCTGGTTTTTCTGCCTTTTCTAAATCCAGCTTGAACATCTGGAAATTCACAGTTCACGTATTGCTGAAGCCTTTCTTGGAGACTTTTAAGCATTACTTTACTAGTGTGTGAGATGAGTGCAATTGTGCAGTAGTTTGAGCATTCTTTAGCATTGCCTTTCTTTGGGATTGGAATGAAAACTGACCTTTTCCATTCCTGTGGCCACTGCTGAGTTTTCCAACTTTGCTGGCATATTGAGTGCAGCACTTTCACAGTATCATCTTTCAGGATTTGAAATAGGTCAACTGGAATGCCATCACCTCCACTAGCTTTGTTTGTAGTGATGCTTTCTAAGGCCCACCTGACTTCACATTCCATGATATCTGGCTCTAGGTGAGTGATCACACCATCGTGATTATCTTGGTCATGAAGACCTTTTTTGAACAGTTCTTCCATGTATTCTTGCCACCTCTTCTTAATATCTTCTGCTTCTGTTAGGTCCATACCATTTCTGTCCTTTATCGAGCCCATCTTTGCATGAAATGTTCCCTTGGTATCTCTAATTTTCTTGAAGAGATCTCTAGTCTTTCCCATTCTGTTCTTTTCCTCTATTTATTTGCATTGATCGCTGAGGAAGGCTTTCTTATCTCTTCTTGGTATATTTTGGAACTCTGCATTCAGATGCTTATATCTTTCCTTTTCTCCTTTGCTCTTCACTTCTCTTTTTTTCACAGCTATTTGTAAGGCCTCCTCAGACAGCCATTTTGCTTTTTTGCGTTTCTTTTCCATGGGGATGGTCTTGATCCCTGTCTCCTGTACAATGTCACGAACCTCCATCCACAGATCATCAGGCACTCTACCTATCAGATCCAGGCCCTTAAATCTATTACTCACTTCCACTGTTTAATCATAAAGAATTTGATTTAGGTCATACCTGAATGTCTGGTGGTTTTCCCTACTTTCTTTAATTTCAGTCTGAATTTGGCAATAAAGAGTTCATGATCTGAGCCATAGTCAGCTCCTGGTCTTGTTTTTGCTGACTGTATAGAGCTTCTCCATCTGTGGCTGCAAAGAATATAATCAGTGTGATTTGGGTGTTGACCATCTGGTAATGTACATGTGTAGAGTCTTCTTTTGTGTTGTTGGAAGAGGGTGTTTGCTATGACCAGTGCATTTTCTTGGCAAAACTCTATGTCTTTTTTTTTAATATATAAATTTATTTATTTTAATTGGAGGTTAATTACTTTACAGTATTGTATTGGTTTTTTGCCCTGCTTCATTCCATATTCCAAGGCCAAATTTGTCTGTTACTCCAGGTGTTTCTTGACTTCCTACTTTTGCATTCCAGTCCCCTATAACGAAAAGGACATCTTTTTTGGGTGTTAGTTCTAAAAGGTCTTGTAGGTCTTCATAGAACTATTCAACTTCAGCTTCTTCAGCATTACTGGTTGGGCCATAGACTTGGATTACCGTGATATTGAATGGTTTGCCTTGGAAACGAACAGAGATCATTCTGTCATTTTTGAGATTGCATCCAAGTACTGCTTTTTGGACTCTTGTTGACTGATGGCTACTCCATTTCTTCTGAGGGATTCCTGCCCGCAGTAGTAGATGTAATGGTCATCTGAGTTAAATTCACCCATTCCAGTCCATTTTAGTTCGCTGATTCCTAGAATGTTGACATTCACTCTTGCCATCTCTTTTTTGACCACTTCCAATTTGCCTTGATTCATGGACCTGACATTACAGGTTCTTATGCAATATTGCTCTTTACAGCATCGGACCTTGCTTCTATCACCAGTCACATCCACAGCTGGGTATTGTTTTTGCTTTGGCTCCATCCCTTCATTCTTTCTGGAGTTATTTCTCCACTGATCTCCAGTAGCATATTGGGCCCCTACTGACCTGGGGAGTTCCTCTCTCAGTATCCTATCATTTTGCCTTTTCATACTGTTCATGGGGTTCTCAAGGCAAGAATATTGTAGTGGTTTGCCATTCTCTTCTCCAGTGGACCACATTCTGTCAGACCTCTCCCAGGTCTCCCATGATCCACCCATCTTGTTTGGTCCCACATGGCATGGCTTAGTTTCATTGAGTTAGACAAGGCTGTGGTCCATGTGATTAGATGACTAGTTTTCTCTGATTATGGTTTCAGTGTGTCTGCTCTCTGATGCCTCTCACAACACCTACCATCTTACTTGAGTTTCTCTTTCCTTGAACGTGGGGTATCTCTTCATGGCTGCTCCAGGAAAGCGCAGCCATTGCTCCTTACCTTGGACAAGGGGTATCTCTTCACAGCTGCCCCTCCTGACCTTGAAAGTGGAGTAGCTCCTCTTGGCCCTCCTGCGCCCACACAGCAACTGCTCCTTCTTCTAGGTCTTTGTTAATTGATTCTTGCATATTCTCCATTTTGTTTTCAAGGTTTTTGATCATATTTACTGTCTTTATTCTGATTTTTTTTTCAGGAAGTTTACCTACTTCCTCTTCATTTATTTGGACTTCAGTGTTTCTAGTTTGTTCCTTCATTTGTGCAGTATTTTCTCTGCCTTTTCTTTTCTTTTTTTTTTTTTTTTTAAGTTATTGTGTTTGAGGTCTCCTTTTTCCGGCTTCAAGGAAAGCTGAATTCTTTACTTGAAGAAGTTTGACTTTTTTCTTCCTTTTGGTTTCTGTCCTTCTACAGTTGGTCCAGTGATTTATGTGAACTTTGTATAGGGTGAGATTTGTGCTGAGTTTTTGTTTGTTTGTTTCTCTTCTGATGGGCAAGGCTGGGTGAGGTGGTAATCCTGTCTGCTGATAACTGGGTTTGTATTTTTGTTTTGTTTGTTGTTTAGAGGAGGCATCCTGCATAGGGTGCTACTGGTGGATGGTCATGCCAGGTCTTGTATTCAAGTGGTTTCCTTTGTGTGAGTTCTCACTATTTGATACTCCCTAGGGTTAGTTCTCTGGTAGTCTAGGGTCTTGGGATCAGTGCTCCCACCCCAAAGCTTCAGGGCTTGATCTCAGGTCAGAAACAAAGATTTCACAAATTGTTTGTTATGGCATTAAGTGAGATTAAAACAAATATCCAATAATGAGAAACCAAAGATAAACCCCAGACAAATGGCAGTTACAAAATCAGGCAAATAATAATTAAAATAATGATTAAATTATAATATTTAATTTAATATAATCAATTTTAATTAATTCAATTAAAATCATTATTTACTTTTTATTTAATTTAATTAAATATTTAATTAAAATAAAATACACATATGCATATAACCCATGAGCAAAGTGAAAACATTCAGGAAAAATAAAGATTGACCTGGTGAACAAAGGAAATCAAAAATTATATTTACCAGTTAAGAACGAAACTAACTTAAGCACAAACTGGAAAACAAAACTAAAGCAAGGTGCCAAATGTGGAATAAAGCAATGAAAATAAAACTAGCAAACATGTTGAGAGGTAAGGAAAGACAGAAAAGAAAGAACAGATATGCAAGGTTAAATAGAGGTAGATGAAGATTTATATACACTAAAGATTAACTGCAAGGGGAAAAGAACAGTAGGAAAGGCAAAAAAGGAATAAATTTAGAAAAAATATAATACATTTATAAAATTATTTTTAAAAAAATTAAAAAAATGGAAGAAGAAAAGAAAAAGAGAAATAACAAAGGAAAACTCCACGGAACTGCAGAAGCCCAACTTAGAGGCAGAGGTTTATAACAACAATAGAAAGTGTGACTGAATATATACATATACATATGCACCCATAAGTGAAATCAAAACAGTTCAACAAAAATAAACTACAAAGGATTGATCCAGAAAACAAAGGAAACCAAAAATTATATCTACCAGAACAAAACTAATTCAAGTACAAACTAGAAAACAAAAACTCAAGCAAGTTGCCAATTGGGGAATAAAGCAATGAAAATAAAACTAACAATATGCTGAGAGGAAAGGAGAGAAAGAAAAGAAAGAAAGAATAGATACGCAAAGTTAAGTAGAAGTAGATGAAGGTTTATATACATTAAAGATTAACTGCAAGGGGAAAAGAACAATAGGAAAAGCAAACAAAGGAATAAATGTAGAAAAAAACCTATTAGTTTTAAAAAAATTAAAAATTTTTTAAAAAGAGAAGAGAAGAAGGAAAAAAATAGGAAAACTCCACAGAACTGCAAAAGCCCAACATAGAGGAAGTTTATGACAACAATAAAAAATATGACTGAGGGGGAGAAAAAAAGGCTCAGAAACTTAATTGGATTTCTTAGTGCCAATAAAATCAACAACTACAACGGGGTCGGGGGATTCCAAAAGAATCTACAGAACAAGTCAAAAAATAAAAATGATAAATGTTTTTCTTGAGTCACTGCTCTCAGAGTCCTTTCCCTTGCTGAGAGTCACAATCCACCTCACCTCCCTAGGATGCCCTCCAACACTGTGCTGGTCTCTGGACCTGCTTTGGGGGCAGCTCAGATTCTAATCTGGTCCTACTCCTGTGTGTTCTTGCCTCCAATGTCCACAGCTATCAGAGCTAGTGCATTTTCTTTTTTGGGAGCTCTCAATGGCCTTTTATATATTCCAAAGACACAGAGTCTGCCTAGTTGATTGTGTGGATTTAATTTGCAGATTGTACAGCTGGTGGGAAGGTTTGGGGTCTTCTTCCTTAGCCGCACTGCCCCTGGGTTTCAATTGTGGTTTTATTTCCACCTCTACATGTGGGTCATCCACTGGGGTTTAGCTCCTGAGGCTGCCCTGCAGGGCTTGAGTTTGCCCCTTTGGGGGCCAGGTGTGGAGGTGGTGCAGCTGCTTGGGTCTCACGGGTTTTGCAGCACCAGGTACTCAAGAGGGGTTGGAGGCTAGGGCAGCAGGAAATATAGTGCTCTAGAAGGGTATGGCAACCAGTATTGGCCAATATGCTCCAGTACTCTTGCCTTGAGAACCCCCTGACAGAGAAGCCTGGCAGGTCACAGTCTGCTGCTGCCGCGTCGCTTCAGTCTTGTCCAACTCTGTGCGACCCCGTAGTTGGCAGCCCACCAGGTTCCCTTGTCCCTGTGATTTTCCATGGAAAAACACTGGAGTGGGTTGCCATTTCCTTCTCCAGTGCGTGAAAGTGAAGTCACTCAGTCGTGTCCGTCTCTTTGCGACCCCATGGACTGCAGCCCACCAGGCTCCTCTGTACATGGGATTTTCCAGCAAGAGTACTGGAGTGAGGTGCCATTGCCTTCTCTGAGGCCACAGTCTACAGGGTTGCAAAGAATCAGACAGGACCGAAGCAATCCTGCACACATAGATGCAAGTCTTTTTCTGCCTGTGGCAGCTCTGCCCCAGTGAGTTGAGTGTGAAGGTGGTGCAGCTGCTTGGCTTGCAGGGACCCTGGAGGCACCAAGTTGCTGGGACACAGACTACCTCCACCGCAGGGGTTATGACTCTATCAGAGTCTTTTTTCAAGCCTCTTGTACCTGGTGATCAGAAAGCCTCTTTGACCAGTCTTTCTCTGTAGCTCCGTCAGTTCAGGCAGGGCTCCCTTGCCTGGGGTCCTTTTCTGTTTTTCGGCGTGTCAGGTACCTTGAGGGGCTCCCCTGGCTGGGATCCTACATCATAGATCAGTGTATCAGTCACTGAAAGGGGCACTCTGGGTGAGGTCCTACTCTGTAGTTCAGTGTGCCAGGCATTTAATGGGCCAGCCTCTCTATTGTTCAGCTTCCGATGCTGGCGTGTGGAGAAAGAGAGGCTATGGTGATGGCCCCACTCTCTACACGTGGCTCAGCAGTATCACCTTGCCCCCATGGCTGCCTGACTTTCCTCCACAGGCATTTCCCACCATGATCTCCTCCCTCACATCCCCTCCATCCATCTCTTGTACCTTCCAGGAGACCAGCATTCCTGTAAGGGGTGTATGGGTGTGGCAAGGACTGCCTGATTCTCATTCCATTTAGGTGGCCACAGATCAGCTGTTTCACTCTCATCCTTAAATGTTTCTCCACTGACTCAGACAATTGCCCTGCTATGGGGATCAGACCTCTGTTTCACTTCCCCCACACATGAGGGCAGGTCCAATCCTACTAATACTCTTGTTTTTCCCCCCTAGTTCCTTCATCCTACCGAGGTTTGCATGGTTCTATGTCAGGTACTCCTGTCCGCTCTTAGCTGGTGTTGTGAATGCACTTCTGTGTCTAAAGGTGTAGTTTGGAGTATCCGTGGAGAGAGATGTACTCCACGTCCACCTAGTTCTCCACCATCTTCCAATGTCAAAAGTAAACTCTTAATACATCCTTCCCCTTCCATTTCCCCTTTGGAAACTAGTTTGTTTTCTATGTCCATGAGTCTGATTCTGTTTTGTAAATAAGGCCATCTGTATCATAATAATGCTAATATTTTAACCTCTTTCCATGAATCACAAATGTTCTCCATGGTATCTATAATGATGAATCTTTTCCAGAAAGTTTCAATTTACTTTGCCTGGATCCATCAAAGGAATCACTATGACAGCTATAGCCTTAAATTGTATATATGTATAACTTAAATAATTTGACTTGAAAGTTGAAATAACTCTTTGATACATGCACTGCAGAATGGCTGCTGTGTCAGCAGCATAGGAACATAAATCTTCTGGTCCATCTCCATCAGAGCTCTTTTGTAACCAAGTGCATTGTCAAGGCACTTAAGTTTTTGAAAGGGATCTTTTTTCCCGAGCAGTAGATCACAACAAGGCTTAAAATATTCAATAAACCATGTTGTAAACAGATATGTTGTCATCAGGGGGTTGCTGTTCCATTTATAGAACACAGATAGGGAGGATTTAGTATAGTTCTTAAGGGTCAGAGGATTTTTAAGTTGAGCATTGGCTTCAACTTAAAGTCAACAGCTGCTTTAGTCCCTAATGAGAGAGTCAGCCTGTGCTCTGAAGTTTTGAAACCAGGCATTGACTTCTCACCAGTTATGAAAGTCCAAGATAGCATTTTCTTCCAATAGAAAGTTGTATCTTCTACACTGAAAATCTGCTATTTAATGTAGCCACCTTCATGAATGATCTTAACTAGATCATCTGGATAAATTGCTTCAACTTCTAAGGCAACACTTGCTGCTTCACTTTATACTTTTATACTATGGAGATAGCTTCTTTCCTTGAACCTCATGAACCAATGTCTGCTAACTTCAAAATTTTCTTCTGCAACTTCCTCACCTGTTAAGCCTTCATAGAATTGAAGAAGGTTAAAGATGAGGTTCTGGCTGACGGGAATGTTGTGAGTAGTTTCATCTATTATCCAGCTCACTCAAATTTCTTTTTTTTTTTTTTATTTTTAAAAAAATTTTTTTAATTTTAAAATCTTTAACTCTTACATGCATTCCCAAACATGAACCCCCCCTCCCACTTCCCTCCCCATAACATCTCTCTGGATCATCCCCATGCACCAGCCCCAAGCATGCTGTATCCTGCGTCAGACATAGACTGGCAGGAAGATGATTTTGCTTTCTTATCATTTGTACCTGGAGTAGCACTTTTAATTTCATCCAATAATTTTCCCCTTGCATTCATAGCTTGGCTAACTATTCAGTACAAACTGTCTAGCCTTCTGATAATCTTAGCTTTCAACCTGCCTTCCTCACCAAGCTTAAACATTTCCAGCTTTTGATTGAAAGTGAAAATGTGCGGTTCTTTCTTTCATTTCAACATCTAGAGCCATTTTAGGGTTACTGATTGACCTGATTTCAATATTAATGTCGTCAGGGCCTATGGACATTAAAAGGAAACTAATAATAATATTAACTACTATATTAACTACTTTCTGCCAATACATTCAACCACTTAAATGAAATAAACAAATGCCTTGAAAGACATATTACCAAAGCTGGCAAAAGAACAACTAGAAATTTTTAAAACTTCTGTATCTATTAAAGAAATTGAATTTAGAATTAAAACCTTTCCAATAAAGAAAACTCCAGGCCCAGAATTCTGCATTGAATTTCATTAAATATTTAAGGAAGAAGTAATACAAAGCCTACACAAATTCCTTCCAAAAATGAAGGAAGAGAAAACATTGCCAGCCTAGTATCACCCTGATACTAACACGTGACAAAGACATTACAAGAACAGAAACCTACAAGCCATTTTCTCTTATGTATATAGATGTAAAAATCCTCACCAATGTATTAGCACCACACTATGGAGAAGACCTTGTGGTTATCTCAATAGATGCAAAAATAGCATCTGGAAATACTCAGCTTCTCAGGATTCAACAATATTTAACAAATTTCTCCATTCTTTCTGGCCAGAACTTGAATATGTCATTGCCTTGTGTGAGTTCAGCTTACCCCTTCCTTATGGTTCTTTGCCCTCTTCATGGAGGTCTTTTAATATTTGCTTTGTTAGTATTCAGTAATGAACTCAAGGAGACTCCTAGGCAAATAGGTGGAGTCTTTCTCTTCCTGCCTCCTCTGGTCTCTGTCTGCCTGCATGACTTACAGCTAACCCAGCCTAGTCCTGGCCTCATCTCCAAGGACCCCTTGCATTGGCTGTGGCAGAAAACTGGGAAAATGGCAGCCTCACATCTCTTGGGGATCCACAGACCTGCCAATACTGGCCAATGTCTTAAAACAGCTATTTTATTTATTTTCCCCAGGTTCCTGTTTTTTAACTCTGACATGTTCAGAAGTTAAGATTCTTGGCAAGGGATTTTGAAGGTGGCCTCACAATGACAGCTGAGAAGGTTCATGAGAACTTGGTGACTGGTTCCTTTAGAACACAGAAGGAACACAGTATCTCTTCTTAGTAAAGGAAGAAGAGGGAGTTTTTAAAATGCCAACATTCTGAGTTGGCTGCCTGGAGGGAAAATGCTGGATAGTGACTGAAGGACTCATAAGGAATGTTCAAATGGATAGACTCTGACCTGGGAGGGATGTCCATCTCAGAGAGGACCATTTGTGATGTGCCCATGGCTGTGAGAGGAGAAGCTGTTGGAATAGATGAAACTTCCAGGGAGACAGAAGAGAGAGGGGAAAGGGAAAGAGGGCAGAGGACAGGATTTGGGAAGAACTTTCACTGTACTGAGGTAGAAGCCAGAGAAGATGCAGAGGATAGAATTTAGTGAGGGAATTTAAGGGAGGGACCATTAAAAGTTGTATCTGGCACTGAACAGGTCATCTGTTGAAAGATTTCCAGTCAGTGATGGGGCTTGATCACAGTGGGTCCATGGGGAGTGGGTTTTGAGGAAGTGGAGGCAAGGACAGAGCAGGTAAGGGAAGAAAAGTGATCTTGGGGCAGCTGGAAGATGCTGAGTAAGTGTCCTTCATTTAGGGGAGACCTAGAGTCATTGTTCCTGAAGTTCTGTGTTAAATCTAACTTGCTGGTGGTGTGGGTGTTTAGATAATAGAAATTCCATGTTCATTTATTCCTGAACAGGTTTTCCTTGCTTTATTGCCCTTTGTGTATGGTGCATTTTTTAAAAACAAGTTGAAGGTTTGTGGCAATCCTGTGTTGAGCAAGTCTATCAGCACCATTTTTCTAACATTTGCTCACATCATGTCTCTGTATCACATTTTGGTAATTCTTACAGTATTTCAAACTCTGTCCAATTATGACTGTATTTGTTATGGTGATCCATGACACCAAAAATGACGTTCCCACTCTCAATCTCAATTTTGACTATGTGCTCTTTATTCTTAATCAGTCTAAGTAGAGATGTATTAGTCATTTCAACATTTTGGTTTCACTAATTATTTGGTTGTCTTTTTCTATTTCATTGATTTCTTATTACATCATTTTACTTACAGTGAGTATAATTTGCCCCTCCCTTTTTAAGCATCTTAATTGCATTGATATAGACTGTTTCACTTTTGTATATAAGCACCTATAAAAGCTATATACTTCTCTATAAACTTTAGCTGCTTGCCACAGATTTTGATACATTGTATTTTTATTATACTTTGTTAAAATAATTTCACAGTGTAGAAACTTAGCAGAGCCCATATTAAAAAACTAGACTTCAGCAATGGGATAAACAGAAATCCTATGCTACCTCATATATAACAAAATAATAGGCGTTGCTTCAGTGATATTCTTGCCAGAGTGGAGTAAGCTGAAACCAAATATGAAGCAATGCCAAAGAAATATACATCAAGGGTTATTGCACAAAATAAATAGCCTGCAATCTTAAAATATTGTAGTCAAAGGCTGAGAAACTCTTCCAGAATGAAGGAGACCTAACACATATGATAACTACATAGAATGTATAACTCTGTTTTGTGTTCTTTTGACTTTGAGACATTGCTGGAACTTGAATGGGACCTGAGAATTAGAAGGTAGTAATGTACCATTCTGATCCACACAGTCAAAGGCTTTGGCATAGTCAATAATGCAGAAATAGATGTTTTTCTGGAACTCTCTTGCTTTTTCCATGATCCAGTGGATGTTGGCAATTTGATCTCTGGTTCCCCTGCCTTTTTGAAAACCAGCTTGAACATCTGGAAGTTCATGGTTCATGTATTGCTGAAGCCTGGCTTGAGAAACCTATATGCAGGTCAGGAAGCAACAGTTAGAACTGGACATGGAACAACAGACTGGTTCCAAATAGGAAAAGGAGTATGTCAAGGCTGTCTATTGTCACTCTGCTTATTTAACTTATATGCAGAGTACATCATGAGAAACGCTGGACTGGAAGAAGCACAAGCTGGAATCAAGATTGCCAGGAGAAATATCAATAACCTCAGATATGCAGATGACACCACCCTTATGGCAGAATGTGAAGAGGAACTAAAAAACTTCTTGATGAAAGTGAAAGAGGAAAGTGAAAAAGTTGGCTTAAAGCTCAACATTCAGAAAATGAAGATCATGGCATCTGGTCCCATCACTTCATGGGAAATAGGTGGGGAAACAGTGGAAACAGTGGCAGACTTTATTTTTTTGGGCTCCAAAATCACTGCAGATGGTGATTGCAGCCATGAAATTAAAAGATGCTTACTCCTTGGAATGAAAGTTATGACTAACCTAGATAGCATATTCAAAAGCAGAGACATTACTTTGCCAACAAAGGTCCATCTAGTCAAGGCTATGGTTTTTCCAGTGGTCATGTATGGATGTGAGAATTGGACTGTGAAGAAGGCTGAGCGCCAAAGAATTGCTGCTTTTGAACTGTGGTTTTGGAGAGGACTCTTGAGAGTCCCTTGGACTGCAAGGAGATCCAACCAATCCATTCTTAAGGAGATCAGTCCTGGGTGTTCTTTGAAAGGAATGATGCTAAACCTGAAACTCCAATACTTTGGCCACCTCATGCGAAGAGTTGACTCATTGGAAAAGACTCTGATGCTGGGAGGGATTGGGGGCAGGAGGAGTAGGGGACGACAGAGGATGAGATGGCTGGGTGGCATTACCGACTAGATGGATGTGTTTGAGTGAACTCCGGGAGATGGTGATGGACAGGGAGGCCTGGCGTTCTGCGATTCATGGGGTCGCAAAGAGTCGGACACAACTGAGCAACTGAACTGAACTGAACTGAACTGAATGTGCCATTAATACCCTGATTTTCATGGTGTGACATAAGAATGCACACTAAAGTATTCAGAATAATGGCATCATATCAGCAATGTAATCTGAAGTGGTTCGCAGTAAAAAATGTTTCTTAGATTATACTTGCAACTTTTCTGTAAGATTTTTTTTTCCTGAAATTTTATTATTATTGTTGTTCCCACCCCAAAAGAAAACTTTTTTTCTAAAAAGAAAAAAGCTAAAGAGATGAAAAAGAGCAGTTACTATATGATTCCATTTATATTAGATTCTGGAACATTAAAAACTAATCTATAGTGATAGAAGAGATCAGCGCTTGCTTGTAGTGGTGATCAGAACAGACTGACTTCATGGTGGTGGGAGGGAACTCTTTGAAGTGATAGAAATGTTCTGGAGATGTACAGTCTTGATCACAGTGATGGTTACATGAGAATGCATTTTATAATATACGAATTATATCATAAATAAAGTTGATTTTAAAAGACCAGAGCATGATCTCTATCACTGTTTCCACTGAAGGAATCAGAGGTCCTTGGAAAAAATGGCTAATTTCTGTCTGAATCAGGTCTAGAGTCAGCCTGGGAAATCTCACTGTACTGCTGCTGCTGCTGCTGCTGCTGCTAAGTCGCTTCAGTCGTGTCCATCTCTGTGCGACCCCATAGACGGCAGCTCACCAGGCTGCGCTATCCCTGGGACTTTCCAGGCAAGAACACTGGAGTGGGTTGCCATTTCCTTCTCCAATGCATGAAAGTGAAGTTGCTCAGTCATGTCCGACTCTTCATGACCCCATGGACTGCAGCCCACCAGGCTCCTCCGTCCATGGTATTTTCCAGGTGAGAGTACTGGAGTGGGGTGCCATTGCCTTCTCTGTCACTGTACTAGAAAGTAAAAATGTTTCAAATGCTAATGAGGTCATATATAAAGGACAGACGAAATAGCTTGAAAAAGGGCCCAGTTACAAAAGTTATGACAATTTAAACATCAAAAAGTATAGTGATTATAATGGATTGAAATACATTGAATCAATGAAAATCTGTGAGCTCACAATGATGCCTTCAAAAACGTATAAAGTCAGAAAAACTCATTAATCACCATTTCTGGAGGAGGGCTTGGCAACCCACTCCAGTATTCTTGCTTGGAGAATTCCAGGCAAGCCTGGCAGATTCCAGTCCATGGGGTTGCAAAGAGTCAGACATGACTGAGCAATTGAGATAGCTATTAATATTAAAATACTGCATTACTTTGAAATTGGGTATTTTGGGATATTCAAGTAGCCCCAGTTGATGAAATAATAAATGCAGAATAAATGATAAAATTATTTTAAAAATCATTTTATAAGCTTTATATTTTATCAGTTGATTTTAAAACCATTATGTGAATAGTTGGTGAAGAACTAACTATACCTTCAGAAATATCATATGAGTATAGTCACAAAGGCAAAACACAACTGTAAAATAGAGCAATTAGGCTTCCATCATACTAATTGATCATGGGCCAAACAAGTGTTATATGTCTCCTGATCAGCTATGACATATTCTAACTAACAATGTTTGGATATAAGTTCCATGAAATATAGGAGACAGTCACCAGTAAAAAAAAGAAATAGGACACCCTGCAAGGAACTGATTAGTCCCTTCAAGATATCAAGTGTAATTCTAAGAGGCTTTTCTAAAATAAAGAAATTTTAAGGGGCATAAAAACAAATTGCCATCACAATCAACAATGGATTGAATGTTGTTTAGATAAAGCTGCAGTAAATTAAAATTTTGGCTATTGTAAAGTAAAATAAAGTAACATTTTAAAAAATTAAAAAAACATAAACAAAAGGCAGCTCAAAAAAACAAAAGAAAAAATTTGAATATGGTAGGTATTCTATGAGTTCAAAATTTACTAAGATGAAGAAGTAGAGATCTTTGACTAAAAACATTACAATACAGAACACACAGTTTAATACAATTTTGGTTAAAGATACATATATACATGTGTTACATGTGTGTATGTGTGTACATATAGAGAAAGGAGATAAAGTAAAATCTCATTTTGGTAAGAAATACTATAGGTAACCTGTGTGTGTGTGCTGAGTCACTCAGTCATGCCTGACTCTTTGTGACCCCATAGACTGAAGCCTGCTAAGCTCTTCTGTCCATGGGATTTCCCAGGCAAAATTACTAGAGTGCATTGCCATTTTCTACACCAAGGGAGGTAATGTGTATATATGTATATGTACTACTTACATACGTAAAATGACTTCCATTCGAAATGGAACAGGGGGAGAGGATGAAGACTCTCACACACCCTTCTTCAGGAAACAAAACTGAGACACTGATTTTCCCATAAATGCCTGCTTTACAGAAGTCAGAAACCTGTTTCCTGATCGGGGAAACCGGCCAAGTGTCCCTCCCCATCCTCAGGCCAATGAACTCACTGTCTGAATGCCAGCTGGATGTGCCCTCTTTTCACTCTTTGTCCATAGATAGAGCCTCCCCAAACCCTCAACTGACTTCCTGAATTGCAAGTCGTCTGCTATTCCTTGATAAACACAATTTCTGGTTATCTGAGCTTGCCTCAGCTTATCTCCTTTATTTAGATTGACACTACACATGTACACACTTATATTATCAAAATAAGATAATATATTTAGATAAATGTGCATGTGCACATATACATACCTAGAAAAAGAACCAGGAGTATATGCCTAATCTATTAAAAGCATGGTATCTACTGAAATATCTTGTGATATTTGGGCGTGGAATGTACTATTTTTTATCTTATGTTTTTAATAATTTATTCATTCATTTGTTTTTTATTTTTGTTTGCACTGGATCTTCACTGTTACCATCTTTCTCTAGTTGCACTGAGCAGGGGCTACTCTTCACTGTGGTGTGCGGGCTTCTCACTGTGGTGGCTTTTCTTGTTGCAGAACATGGGCTCTAATTGTGGGCTTTAGTAGTTATGGTGTGTGTGTTTAGTTGCTCTGCAGCATGTGGGATCCCCCAGGACCAGAGAGCAAACATGTGTCCTGTACATTGGCAGACAGATTCTTATCCACTATACCACCAGGGAAGTCCCTCTATCTTATTTTTATTTTTTTAACTTTTAAAAATTTATTCCTTACAAGGCACATGCACAGTGGCTTATATGAGGAATACTGTAGTTGGAAGTTGGGGGAGGGGCTCTGCTACCCACAGTTGCTCAAAGATCTGGCTGCTTCTAACTTGGGGAACCACCAGCCCTGACACAAGCCCTCCCAGGTTGAAGTAGAAGAAGATGAGTTTCAAAAGAGCTGGTTTATGAACCAGGATTTTATAAAAATAAAAGGTTATTTTTTCAAAGAGATTTTTATCCTGACAATGCTTTTACATTCTCTTAGTCCCTCACTCAGGCCCTCCCTCTGTCTTGCCTAAAATATCACAATGGGCTTCATCTTCAACCTTGAACTGTTCCAGTTGGCCCTGCAGGCAGTCCTCATGAAAGGGAAGTGCCCATTGGGTGACTACAGTGATGATTGTTTCCATGGTTTCCACCCACACTGGGAAATCAGAGCTTCTCAACCTCAAACACTGGGGACTGACCTGCGTGGTCTCCACACACCTCCTGTCTTACCATCCTGTACTCTGCTGGGCTTGCCCAACACCTGACCCCAGCTGTCCCCATGCTGTGCTCACAACCTGGCCCAACACCAGGCTTGTCTGCTGCAAGCCTGGCTCTCCTCTGGTGTCACTTCCAGTAGCCTTTCCATGGAACATGCACTCTCCTCTGAGGTTCCTTAGTTTTAGCTATAAATTCTAATGCTGACATTAATGTGTATGGTCTATCCCCCCAATAATACTGAAACTCTTCAAAGGCAGAAATTCTTACTCAGTTACACATCATTCACAAGACTTGTTCTATTTACTGCTTAAAGTAGTACCATAAAATATGAAATAAATAGATGAATGATGTTCTCTGATTAAGAGAATATCCTCTTTCAAATATTTTATCCACATATCTAAAAGAAATATCTAAAGACAGCAAATTATATTTTTTCTTTTCTTAAAGCAATAGAATGTATCCCCCATGCTCACACTTTCTTATGAAATCAAAGTCAATTAAATGAATAGGAATGATAGGCTTTGATCTGCAGTGAAGAGTCTACATCGAAATCAGGTTCAGAGGATGAGGTATCGAACCCATGCCCCCTGCATTGAAAGGCAGAGCTTTAACCACTGGCCCACAGAGGAAGTCCCTAAAATTGCACTTTTAATGCTGAAAGGTACAGTGATACTCTTTCTGAGTTACCCATAGAGTCAAAAAAGTAAGCAGCCAGTCCTGCCTTACAAAGCTGTAGCCCCTCAGCTAGAAGGAGCCCAGAGAATTTTCCAGAGCATTCTGCCTGCAGGCCAGCCCTGCAGAGAGAAAGGGGTGACTACCTCCCCCACCAGTCTGAGGGAACCCAGAGCAGGGCCCAGTGTCATGGCAGATAATACTCAAAAAGGAAGTAAGGCAGACTCTGGAGGCAGCCACTGTGTGATCTCCATCCCACAGATGAGAAGACAGGCTTAGAGAAGGTACTTGTTATGGTCAAATGATACCCCTAAAATTCACGTGTCATAATCCTAACCCCCTATAATGAAAAGGACATCTTTTTTTGGTGTTAGTTCTAGAAGGTCTTGTAGGTCTTCATAGCACTGTTCAACTTCAGCTTCTTCAGCATTACTGGTTGGGGCATAGACTTGGATTATTGTGATATTGAATAGTTGGCCTTGGAAATGAACATAGATCATTCTGTCATTTTTGAGATTGCATCCAAGTACTGCATTTTGGACTCTTTTGTTGACTATGATGGATATTCCATTTATTCTAAAGGATTCCTGCCCACAGTAGTAGATATAATGATCACCTGAGTTAAATT
The DNA here is from genome assembly GCF_032405125.1 of Capricornis sumatraensis. Lineage (NCBI taxonomy): Eukaryota > Metazoa > Chordata > Mammalia > Artiodactyla > Bovidae > Capricornis > Capricornis sumatraensis. Next base: position 44,278,173 of record NC_091078.1, read on the forward strand.
CACCCATTCCAGTCCATCTTAGGGAGAAATATCAACAACCTCAGATAGGCAGATGACACCACCCTTATGACAGAATGTGAAGAGGACCTAAAAAGCCTCTTGAAGAAGGTGAAAGAGGAAGAGTGAAAAAGTTGACTTAAAGCTCAACATTCACAAAACTAAGACCATGGCATCCGGTCTCATCACTTCCTGGCAAATAGATGGGGAAAGACTGGAAACAGTGGCTGACTTTATTTTGGGGGCTCCAAAATCACAGAAAATGGTGATTGCAGCCATGAAATTAAAAGACGCTTACTCCCTGGAAGGAAAGTTATGACCAACCTAGATGGCATATTCAAAAGCAGAGACATTACTTTGTCAACAAAGGTCCATTTACTCAAGGCTATGGTTTTTCCTGTGGTCATGTATGGATGTGAGAGTTGGACTATAAAGAAAGCTGAGTGCCAAAGAATTGATGGTTTTGAACTGTGGTGTTGGAGAAGACTCTTGAGAGTCCCTTAGACTGCAAGGAGATCCAACCAATCCATTCTGAAGGAGATCAGCCCTGAATATTCATTGGAAGGACAGAAGGACTGAAGCTGAAACTCCAATACTTTGGCCACCTGATGCGAAGAGCTGACTCATTGGAAAAGACCCTGATGTTGGGAAAGATTGAGGGCAGGAGGAGAAGGGGACGACAGAGGATGAGATGGTTGGATGGCATCATTGACTCAATGGACATGAAGTGAAGTGAAGTCGCTCAGTCGTGTCCGACTCTTTGCGACCCCATAGACTGTAGCCTAACCAGGCTCCTCCGTCCATGGGATTTTCCAGGCAAGAGTACTGGAGTGGGTTACTATTTCCTTCTCCAGAGGATCTTCCCGACCCAGGGATCAAACCCGGGTCTCCCACATTGTAGGCAGACGCTTTACCATCTGAGCCACCAGGGAAGTCCATGAGTTTGGGTGAACTCAGGAGTTGGTGATGGATAGGGAGGCCTGGCATGCTGCAGTTGATGGGGTCACAAAGAGTCGGACAAAACTGAGCGACTGAATGGAACTAAACTGAACTGAATCCTAACCCCAGTACCTCAAAATGTGACTGCATTTGGACACAAGGTCTGTAGAGAAGTAATTAAGTTAAAATGAGGCCACTATCAACAGAAAATTGGATTAAAGATTTACTGAGCACTGCCCCGCCCATCAGAGCCAAACCCAGTTTCCTGTACTGTCAGTCTCTCCCACCAGGAAGCTTCCATAAGCCTCTTATCCATATTCAACAGAGGGCAGACAGAATAAAACCACAATCACAGAAAACTAACCAAACTGATCACATGGACCATAGTCTTGTCTAACTCAATGAAACTATGAGCCATGCCATGTAGGGCCACCCAAGATGTATGCATCATGGTGGAGAGTTTTGAAAAATCATAGTCGACTGGAGGGGGGAATGGCAAACTACTTCAGTATTCTTGCCTTTAGAACCCCATGAACAGTATAAAAAGACAAAAAGAAAGGACTCTGAAAGATGAACTCTCCAGGTCAGTAGGTGCCCAATATACTACTGGAGAAGAGTGGAGAAAAAACTTCAGAAAAAATGAGGAGATGGAGCAAAAGCAAAAACAGTTCTCAGTTTTGGATGTGACTGGTGATTGATGTAAAGTTCGATGCTGTAAAAAACAACTCTGCAGAGGAACCTGGAATGCTAGGTCCACGAATCAAGGTAAATAGGAAGTGGTCAAACAGGAGATGGCAAGAGCAGACAAGGACATTTTAGGAATCAGTGAACTGAAATGGACTGGAATGGGTGAATTTAACTCAGATGACAATTATATCTAGTACTGTGGGCAAGAATCCCTTAGAAGAAATGGAATATCCATCATAGTCAACAAAAGAGTGTGAAATACGGTACTTGGATGCAGTCTCAAAAATGACAAAATGATCTGTTCGTTTCCAAGGCAAACCATTCAGTATCACAATAATCCAACTCTATGCCCCAAACACTAAAGTCAAAGAAGTTGAAATTGAATGGTTCTATGATGACATACAACACCTTCTATAACTAATACTAAAAAAAGATGTCCTTTTCATCATAGGGGACCAGAATGCAAGAGTAGGAATTCAAGAGATACCCGCAGTAACAGGCAAGTTTGACCTTGGAGTACAAAATGAAGAAGGGCAAAGGCTAACAGAATTTTGCCAAGAGAATGCACTGGTCATAGTAAACACTCTCTTCCAGCAACATAAGAGATGACTCTACACATGTACATCACAGATGGTCAATACTGAAATCAGATTGATTATATTCTTTGCAGCTGAAGATGGAGAAGCTCTTTACAGTCAGTGAAAAAAAAAAAGAAAAAGACTGGGAGCTGATAATGGCTCAGATCTTGAACTCATTTTTGCCAAATTCACACTTAAACTGAAGAAAGTAGGGAAAACAACCAGACCATTCAGGTATGATCTAAATCAAATATATCCCTTACCATTATACAGTGGAGGTGACAAATAGATTCAAGGGATTAGATCTGATAGACAGAGTGCCTGAAGAACTATGGCCAGAGGTTTGTGACATTGTACAGGGACAGTGACCAAGACCATCCACAAGAAAAAGAAATACAAAAAGGCATAATGGCTGTCTGAGGGGGCCTAATAAATAGCAGAGAAAAGACCGAGAAGCTAAAGGCAAAGGAGAAAAGGAAAGATACACCCATGTGAATGCAGAGTTCCAATGACTAGCAAAGAGAGATAAGAAAGCCTTCCTCAGTGATCAATGCAAAGAAATAGAGGAAAGCAATAGAATGGGAAAGACTGGAGATCTCATCAAGAAAATTAGAGACAACAAGGGAATATTTCATGCAAAGATGGGCATAATTAAGGACAGAAATGGTATGGACATAACAGAAGGAGAAGATATGAAGAAGAGGTGGCAAGAATACACAGAAGAACTATACAAAAAAATATCTTAATGACTCAGATAACCACGATGGTGTGAACACTCACCTAGAGCCAGACATTCTGGAGTGTGAAGTCAAGCGGGCCTGAGGAAGTATCACTATGAACAAAGCTAGTGGAGGTGATGGAATTCCAGTTGAGCTATTTCAAATCCTAAAATATGCTGTGAAAGTGCTGCACTCAATATGCCAGCAAACTTGGAAAACTCAGAAGTGGCCACAGTTCTGGAAAACATCAATTTTCATTTCAATCCCAAAGAAAGGTGATGCCAAAGAATGTTCAAACTACTGCACAATTGCACTCATCTCACATGCTAGCAAAGTAATCCTCAAAATTCTCCAAGCCAGGCTTCAACAGTATGTGAAACGAGAACTTTTAGATGTTCAGACTGCATTTAGAAAAGGCAGAGGAACCAGAGATCAAATTGCCAACATCTGTTGGATCATAGACAAAGCAAGAGAGTTCTAGAAAATCATCTACTTCTGTTTTATTGACTACGCCAATACCTTTGACTGTGTAGATCACAATAAACTGTGGAAAATTCTGAAAGAGTTGGGAATACCAGACCACCTGTCCTGCCTCCTGAGAAATATGTATGAAGGTCAAGAAGAAACAGTTAGAAGCAGACTTGGAACAACATACTGGTTCCAAATTGGGAAAGGAGTGCATCAAGGCTGGATACTGTCACCTCGCTTATTTAACTTATATGCAGAGTACATCATGCAAAATGCCCGGCTGGATGAAGCACAAGCTAGAATCAATATTGTGGGGAGAAATATCAATAACCTTATATATGCAGATGACAACACCCTTATGGCAGAAAGTGAAGAAGAACTAAAGAGCCTCTTGATGAAAGTGAAAGAGGAGAGTGAAAAAGTTGGCTTAAATCTCAACATTCAGAAAGCAAAGGTCATGGCATCCAGTTCCATCGCTTCATGTCAGATAGATGGGGAAACAATGGAAACAGTGACAGACTTTATTTTCTTGGGCTCCAAAACCACTGCAGATGGTGACTGCAGCCATGAAATTAAAAGATGCTTGCTTCTTGGAAGAAAATTTATGACCAACCTAGACAGCAGAGACATTACATTGCCAACAAATGTCTGTCTAGTCAAAGCTATGGTTTTTCCATACAGTAGTCAAGTATGGATGTGAGAGTTGAACCACAGAGAAAGCTGAGTACCAAAGAATTAATGCTTTTGAACTGTGGTGTTGGAGAAGACTCTTGAGAGTCCCTTGGACTGCAAGAAGATCAAACCAGTCCATCCTAAAGGAAATCAGTCCTGAATATTCATTGGAAGGACTGATGCTGAAGCAGAAGCCCCAATACTTTGGCCACCTGATGCAAAGAACTGACTCATTTGAAAAGACCCTGATGCTGGGAACAATTGAAGGCAGGAGGAATAGGGGATGACAGAGGATAAGATGGTTGGATGGCATCACTGACTTGATGGACATGAGTTTGAGCAAGCTCTGGGAGCTGGTGATGGACAGGGAAGCCTGGCATGCTGCAGTCCATGGGGTCACAAAAAGTCAGACAAGACTGAGCAACTGAACTGAACTGACTGAGGGTGAACCATGATCCAATATGACAGGTGTTGGGGGGCAGTCCTAAGATGGCAGAGGAATAGGACAGGGAGACCACTTTATCCCCCACAAATTCACCAAAAGAACACTTAAACCCTGAGTAAATTCCACAAAACAACTTCTGAACGCTGGCAGAGGATATCAGGCACCCAGAAAAGCAGCCCATTGCCTTCAAAAGGAGGTAGGAAAAAATATATAAGACAAAAAAAAGAGATAAAAGTGGTAGGGATGGAACTCCATCCTGGGAAGGGAATCTTAAAAAGAGAAGTTTCCAAACACCAGGAAACACTCTTACTGTCGAGTCTGTGGCGAGCCCAGGAAGCACAGAGGGCAACATAACAGGGAGGAAAAATAAATAAATAATTAAAACCCACAGATTACGAGCCCAATGATAACTTCCCCAGCAGAGAAGCAGCGCAGACGCCTTTACCCGCCACTAGCAAGCAGGGGGCTGGGTAGGGAGGTGTGGGCTGCATTGCTTAGAGTAAGGATCTGGCCTGAATGCCCCAAGCACAATCTGAGTGAACTAATTTGGGCTAGCAAACCAGACTGTGGGATAACTACCATGTGAAAGCCAGCCCTAACCTGAGACACAGCCAGGCCTGCACACAGAACAAAGGACTGAACAGAGATAGCGGCTGCAGACCATCCCCCTCCGGTGACAGGCAGCCAGAGGTGGAAAGGGGAAATCATAGCTCCAGAGAGACATTATCTACAAACCTGTAAGCAGGCTTCTTTGCTAACTAAGATTTCTTGCGGTTCTGGACGGTCAACATCCTCCTGAGAAGGTGTGCCGGTTGTACACCCAGAACACCAAGCGGCAGGGACGGGTGAAGGCGATAAGTTGCAGCAACTGCTCTCACCAAACACCTCATCATCTGAGCTGCTCGGACCTGGGAAGGGCACAAAACACAGGCCCAACCGAGTCTGAGCCTTTGAGGACTACCCGAGTGCCTGAACCTGAGCGGCTTAGACCTGGGAGGTGCACACAGCCCAGGGCTGGCCTGGAACGGTTCCCAGTGGAGCAGCCTAGAGCCTGAGCAGTGTGGGCAGGGAGGGTACATGCGCCGTGAGCGGGGGCAGGCCCAGTGTGACTGAGGCAATGTGAGCACATGCCAGTGTTATTTGTTTGCAGCGTCCCTCCCTCCCCACAGCATGACTGAACAAGTGAGCCTGAAAAAAGTGTCCACCACCGCCCCCTTTGTGTCAGGGTGGAAATCAGACACTGAAGAGACCAGCAAACAGAAGAAGCTAAAACAGAGGGAACCACCTTGGAAGTGACAGGTGCAATAGATTAGAACCCTGTAGTTAGTACCGACTACATAAGAAGGGTCCTGTAGATCTTGAGAAATATAAACCGGACCAAGGAACTATCTGAAAATGAACTGACCCCACGATACCCACAACACCAGAGAAAGTCTTAGATATACTTTTACTATTTTTATGATCATTTTTAAAAAAAATTTTTTAAATTTTAAGTCCTCTATTACTCCCTTAATTTTCACTTTTATTACCTACTATTACTTTGAAAAAAAAAACCGTATTTTTTAAAAGCAAACTTCATATATATATATATTTAAAAATAATTTTTGTGACTTTTTTTTCTCTTTTTTTCTTCTTTTCTTTAATATTGTATTTTTGAAATTCCAAACTCTACTCTAGATTTTTAATCTCTGCTTTTTGGCATTTGTTATCAATTTTGTACCTTTAAGAACCCAATCTTCAGTACCTATTTTTACTTGGGAGCGAGATTTCTGGCTTGCCTGCTCTCTCCTCCTTTGGACTCTCCTTTTTCTCCACCAGGTCGCCTGTGTCTCCTCCCTACCCCCTCTCTTCTCTACCCAACTCTGTGAATTTCTGTGTGTTCCAGACGGTGGAGAACACTTAGGGAACTGATTACTGGCTGAATCTGTCTCGCTTCTTTTGATTCCCCCCTTTTATCCTACTGACCACCTCTGTCTCCTTCCTCCCTCTTCTCTTCTCTGTATAACTCCGTGAACATCTCTGAGCGGTCCAGTTGTGGAGTGCACATAGGAAGTGATTACTGGCTAGCTTGCTCTCTCCTCTGTTGATTCCACCTTGAGCGAGTCATTTCCTAGGCAGGTTGATAAGAAGTCTAGGGGTCCCCAAGGAGAGAGGGGTCTGGAATTCTCAAAGAGGAAGAAAGGACAAACTTTTATTCCTTCTCTACATTCCTTAGTATTATATAACAACAATGTATTCTGCCTGAGGACAGTCTCTGAATTAAACCTTCTGGCTAATTCTGTAAATTATGGGAGTAGACCTGCTCTTTACAAGGATTATATATCAACAATGTATTATGTATTCTTCCTGAGGACAGTCTCTGGATTAAACCTTCTGGCTAATTCCGTTATCTTAAAATGTAAATTATGGGAGTAGGTCTGATGAGGTCTTTACAACCTCCAGACATTCTTTTGATTTACTGGAGAGTATATAACTTCATTGCTAATACTAACAAGCAGGTACTCTTTCTGCCCTCTTCTGATGCCTATGTCAGAAGCTTTCTCTATCTCCTTTATACTTTAATAAAACTTTATTACACAAAAGCTCTGAGCAATCAAGCCTTGTCTCTGGCCCCAGATTGAATTCTTCTCCTCCGGGGGCCAAGAATCCTGGTGTCGTGATTCAACAACAACAACCTTTCATCTTCATCTCATTCGGGTCACCTCTAACTCCCTCCTCCCTCCTCTTCTCCATGTAACCCTGTGAACCTCTCTGGGTGTCCCTCAATGGGGAGAAACTTTTCATCTTTAACCTAGACGTTTTATCAACGGTGCTGTATAGAAGGAGAAGTCTTGAGACTTCTGCAAAAATAAGACTGAAAACCAGAAGCAGGAGGAACTCCAGGAAACATTAACTGACAGGAGCTCATCAAACGCCTCCATACTTACACTGAAACCAAGCACCACCCAAAGGCCAACAAGTTCCAGAGCAAGACATACCATGCAAATTCTCCAGCAACACAAGAACACCGCCCTGAGCTCCAATATACAGGCTGCCAAAGTTACTTCAAAACCATTGACATCTCATAACTCATTACTGGACACTTCATTGCACTCCAGAGAGAAGTAATCCAGCTTCATGCACCAGAACACTGACAAAAGCTTCCCTAACCAAGAAACCTTGACAAGCCACCTGTACAACCCTGCCCACAACAAGGAAAGTCCACAATAAAGAGAACTCCATAAACTGCCAGAATACAGAAAGGACACGATAAACTCAACAATATAAACAAGATGAAGAGACAGAGGAACACCCAGCAGGTAAAGGAACAGGACAAATGCCCACCAAACCAAACAAAAGAGGAACAGATAGGGAATCTACCTGATAAAGAATTCTGAATAATGATAGTGAAAATGATCCAAAATTTTGAAACCAAAATGGAGTCACAGATAAATAGCCTGGAGAAAAGGATTGAGAAGATGCACGAAAGGTTTAACAAGGGCCTAGAAGAAATAAAAAGGAGTCAATATATAATGAATAATGCACTAAATGAGATCAAAAACACTCTGGAGGCAAAAAATAGTAGAATGACAGAGGCAGAAAATAGGATTAGTGAATTAGAAGATAGAATGGTAGAAATAAATGAATCAGAGAGGAAAAAGAAAAAACAAATTAAAAGAACTGAGGACAATCTCAGAGACCTCCTGGACAGTGTTAAATGCCCCAACATTCAAAACATGAGTCACAGAAGATCAAGACAAAAAGAAAGACCATGAGAAAATACTTGAGGAGACAATAGTTGAAAACTTTCTAAAATGGAGAAGGAAATAATCATCCAAGTCCAAGAAACCCAGAAAGTCCAAAACAGGATAAACCCAAGGTGAAACACCCCAAGACACATATTAATCAAATTAACAAAGATCAAACACAAAGAACAAATATTAAAAGCAGCAAGGGAAAAACAACAAAATACACACAAGGGGATTCCCATAAGGATAACAGCTGATCTTTCAATAGAAACTCTTCAAGCCAGGAAGGAATGGCAAGACATACTTAAAGTGATGAAAGAAAATAACCTACAGCCCAGATTACTGTACCCAGCAAGGATCCCATTCAAATATGAAGAAGAAATCAAAAGCTTTACAGACAAGCAAAAGCTGAGAGTATTCAGCAGCACCAAACCAGCTCTCCAACAAATGCTAAAGGATATTCTCTAGACAGGATACACAAAAAGGGTATATAAACTCGAACCCAAAACAATAAAGTAAATGGCAAAAGGATCATACTTATCAATAATTACCTTAAACGTAAATGGGTTGAATACCCCAAAAGACAAAGACTGACTGAATGGATACAAAAACAAGACCCCTACATATGTTGTCTACAAGAGACCCACCTCAAAACAGGAGACACATACAGACTGAAAGTGAAGGGCTGGAAAAAGATATACCACGCAAATAGAGATCAAAAGAAAGCAGGAGTAGCAACACTCATATCACATAAAATAGACTTTAAAACAAAGGTTGTGAAAAGAGACAAAGAAGGACACTACACCATGATCAAAGGATCAATCTAAGAAGAAGATATAATAATTATAAATATATATGCATCCAACATAGGAGCACCACGATATGTAAGACAAATGCTAACAAGTATGAAAGGGGAAATTAACAATAGCACAACAATATCCACTCACACCTATGGATAGATCAACTAAACAGAAAATTAACAAAGAAACACAAACTTTAAAAGATACAATTGACCAGTTAGACCTAATTGATATCTATAGGACATTTCACCCCCAAACAATGAATTTCACCTTTTTCTCAAGCGCACACAGAACCTTCTCCAGGATAGGTCACATCCTGGGCCATAAATCTAGCCTTGGTAAATTCAAAAAAATTGAAATCATTCCAAGCATCTTTTCTGACCACAGTGCAGTAAGATTAGATCTCAATTACAGGAGAAAAACTATTAAAAATTCCAACATATGGAGGTTGAACAACGCGCTGCTGAATAACCAACAACTCACAGAATAAATCAAAATATGCATAGAAATGAATCAAAATGAAAACACAACTACCCAAAACCTGTGGGACACTGTAAAGGCAGTGCTAAGGGGAAAGTTCATAGCAATACAGGCATACTTCAAGAAACAAGAAAAAGGTCAAATGAATAACCTAACTACACACCTAAAGCAACTAGAAAAGGAAGAAATGAAGAACCCCAGAGTTAGTAGAAGGAAAGAAATCTTAAAAATTAGGGCAGAAATAAATGCAAAAGAAACAAAAGAGACCATAGCAAAAGTCAACAAAGCCAAAAGCTGGTTCTTTGAGAGGATAAATAAAATTGACAAGCCATTAGCCAGACTCATCAAGAAACAAAGGGAGAAAAACCAAATCAATAAAATTAGAAATGAAATTGGAGAGATCACAACAGACAACACAGAAATACAGTGGATCATAAGAGACTACTATCAGCAATTATATGCCAATAAAATGGACAACGTGGAAGAAATGGACAAACTCTTAGAAAAGTACAACTTTCCAAAACTGAACCAGGAAGAAATAGAAAATCTTAACAGACTCATCACAAGCATGGAAATTGAAACTGTAATCAGAAATCTTCCAGCAAACAAAAGCCCAGGTCCAGACGGCTTCACAGCTGAATTCTACCAAAAATTTAGAGAAGAGCTAATACCTATCCTACTCAAACTCTTCCAGAAAATTGCAGAGGAAGGAAAACTTCCAAACTCATTCTATGAGCCCACCATCACCCTAATACCAAAACCTGACAAAGATGCCACAAAAAAAGAAATTACAGGCCAATATCACTGATGAACATAGATGCAAAAATCCTTAACAAAATTCTAGCAATCAGAATCCAACAACACATTAAAAAGATCATACATCATGACCAAGTGGGCTTTATCCCAGGGATGCAAGGATTCTTCAAATCTACAAATCAATCAATTTACACCACATTAACAAATTGAAAAATAAAAGCCATATGATTATCTCAATAGATGCAGAGAAAGCCTTTGACAAAATTCAGCATTGATTTATGATGAAAAACCCTCCAGAAAGCAGGAATAGAAGGAACACACCTCAACATAATAAAAGTTATATATGACAAACCCACAGCAAACATTATCCTCAATGGAGAAAAATTCAAAGCACTTCCCCTAAAGTCAGGAACAACAAGACAAGGGTGCCCACTTTCATGACTACTATTCAACATAGTTCTGGAAGTTTTGGCCACAGCAATCAGAGCAGAAAAAGAAATAAAAGGAATCCAAACTGGAAAAGAAGAAGTAAAACGCTCACTGTTTGCAGATGACATGATCCTCTACATAGAAAACCCTAAAGACTCCACCAGAAAATTACTAGAGCTAATCAATGAATATAGTAAAGTTGCAGGATATAAAATCAACACACAGAAATCCCTTGCATTCCTATACACTAAGAATGAGAAAATAGAAAGAGAAATTAAGGAAACAATTCCATTCACCATTGCAATGAAAAGAATAAAATACTTAGGAATATATCTACCTAAAGAAACTAAAGACCTATATATAGAAAACTATAAAACACTGGTGAAAGAAATCAAAGAGGACACTAATAGATGGAGAAATTACCATGTTCATGGATCAGAAGAATCACTATAGTGAAAATGAGTATATTACCCAAAGCAATCTATAGATTCAATGCAATCCCTATCAAGCTACCAACAGTATTTTTCACAGAGCTAGAACAAATAATTTCACAATTTGTATGGAAATACAAAAAACCTTGAATAGCCAAAGCAATCTTGAGAAAGAATAATGGAACTGGAGGAACCAACCGGCCTGACTTCAGGCTCTACTACAAAGCCCCAGTCATCAAGACAGTATGGTACTGGCACAAAGACAGAAATACAGATCAATGGAACAAAATAGAGAGCCCAGAGATAAATCCACACACCTATGGACACCTTATCTTTGACAAAGGAGGCAAGAATATACAGTGGATTAAAGACAATCTCTTTAACAAGTGGTGCTGGGAAAACTAGTCAACCACTTGTAAAAGGATGAAACTAGAACACTTTCTAACACCATACACAAAAATAAACTCAAAATGGATTAAAGATCTAAATGTAAGACCAGAAACTATAAAACTCCTAGAGGAAAACGTAGGCAAACACTCTCTGACATACATCACAGCAGGATCCCCTATGACCCCAGGATATTGGAAATAAAAGCAAAAATAAACAAAAGGGACCTAATTAAAATTAAAAGCTCTGCACAACAAAGGAAACTATAAGCAAGGTGGAAACATAGCCTTCAGAATGGGAGAAAATAATAGCAAATGAAGCAACTGACAAACAACTAATCTCAAAAATATGCAAGCAACTCCTGCAGCTCAATTCCAGAAAAATTAACGACCCAATCAAAAAATGGGTCAAAGAACTAAACAGACATTTCTCCAAAGAGGGCATACAGATGGCTAACAAACACATGAAAAGAGGCTCAACATCACTCATGATCAGAGAAATGCAAATCAAAACCACATTGAGGTACCATTTCACACCAGTCAGAATGGTGGAGAGGGTTTGGAGAAAAGGGAACCCTCTTACACTGTTGGTGGGAACGCAAACTAGTACAGCCACTATGGAGAACAGTTTGGAGATTCCTTAAAAATCTGGAAATAGAACTGCCTTATGACCCAGCAATCCCACTGCTGGGCATACAGACCGAGGAAACCAGAATTGAAAGAGACACATGTACCCCAATGTTCATCACAGCACTGTTTATAATAGCCAGGACATGGAAGCAACCTAGATCTCCATCAGCAGATGAATGGATAAGAAAGCAGTGGTACATATATACAATGGAGTATTAGACAACCATTAAAAAGAATACATTTGAATCAGTTCTAATGAGGTGGATGAAACTGAAGCCTATTATACAGAGTGTAGTAAGCCAGAAAGAAAAACACCTATACAGTATACTAACACATATATATGGAATTTAGAAAGATGGTAACATAACCCTGTATGCAAGACAGCAAAAGAGACACAGATGTATAGAACAGTCTTTTGGACTCTGAGGGAGAGGGAGAGGGTGGGATGATTTGGGAGAATGGCATTGAAACATGTATATCATATATGAAATGAATCACCAGTCCAGGTTCAATGCATGATACTGGATGCTTGGGGCTGGTGCAGTGAGACAACCCAGAGGGATGGTACGGGGAGGGAGGAGGGAGGGGGGTTCAGGATGGGGAACACGTGTATACCTGTGGCGGATTCACGTTGATGTATGGCAAAACCAATACAATATTGTAAAGTAATTAACTACGAATTAAAATAAATAAATTTATATTAAAAAAAAAAAAAAACAACTATATGAGTGGTGTCCTTCCAAGAAGAGGAGATCAGGACACAGACTCACAGAGAGGGAGGATCATGTGATGACACAGGGAGAAAAGAGTTGTCTACATGCCAAAGAGAGATGCTTCAGGGGAAACTGTCCATGCAGACACCTTGATCTTGGACTTCCAGCCTCTGGTACTGGGAGGGCATACAGTTCTGCTTTCAAGTCCCCCAGCCTGATGGACTTTGTTCTGGCCCTGAGCCCAGTGACACAGCAGTGGGAACTGATGGAGCTGAGATTTAAACTTAGCAAGTCTGCATGTGGGGCCTGCCATCCGCACCATGCACTGTCTACCTGCCCCCAACCCACCAGGTTTTGTATGTATGCAGTGTGGCCTGGCCCTGTGGCTTTAAGAAATCCAAAGAGAACTGTCTCCCCAGCCTCCTTTCTTCTGAGAATGAGCTTGGGGGTTGGGAATTGAGTAGAGACCTAGAAAAAACCCTGGGAATATTGTGGGGAGGAACTCCCATCTGCAACCTGTGACACCCTGGCTTCTCTTGGCCCCTATACACTCTCATTCTGCCCAAAGGGAGGAATAATTCAATCTGAAGAGTAAACACAGGGTGAGTAGCTGTGTATTCTTCTCAGCCTGACCTGTCAGCCTTTCCTGAGGACCAGGCCTTCTCTGTCTACTCCTGATCCTGCAGGGCAGCCGCTCCTTGTGGAGAGGCCCTGCCTGGCCTCATTGGCCTGATTGACTGGCCAAGAAGGACCCTGAATCCCAGGGTTAGCGGGCATATTTCACTCTTGCCCTTAGCCATGCAAATTTCAAAATTAAACCCTCAAATGAAAACATCAGCACAGGTCACACACTTCCAGGCCCAGTAGTCTGAGAAGCTCTACTTGGAAAATATGGCTTATCTTTTATCACAGTGACTCCCAGTCACTGGGAACATCCCTGAGCAGTCTGGTTAGGGGATCAGAGCTCCAAGAGCAGCTCAGCGTCACCTCCACAGGCCGTGAACTTTTCTGTCTTCGTCGGTGGAATTTTCTTCCCTGGGAAATGAAGGTGCAGGGCTTCACTAGAGGTTTCTATGAGCCCTTCTGGCTAATGCTCTGAGCCTAGTGTCCACCAGCAGAGGCACTTCTTGAGGCATGAAGATCCTAAGACAGGCATTCTGTCCTTTGTGTGGCTTATGATTTAACTGGAGAGAAGAGAGAACACAGGTGTGACATATATGGGCTGGGCAGTGTTGGCCTAGATTAGGGAGTCCTAGACTCTCTGAGGAAGAAGTTCAAGGGCATAGCAGTCAGGACAAGTGCAGGTGAGAAGATGCCAGAGCTACTGGGGTCCTGGTAATGCATTCTGTCCGGCCACCCCATCAACTCAAGTCATCCAGTGCCTCTTAGTTTCAGCTTTTGATGAGAAAATAATACACTGCATCCCTGGAAAAAGGGGATGTTTAAAACACATAACACTCTCACTGTGACTTGGTATTTCATAGCATGTTTCCACTGGTGTTGGCACATGCTCTGAGTTGGGCAGGATGGGGAGACACACTTTCCAAAGGGGGATGTGTGGAGAGAGAGTAAATTAGCCAAGATGGCATTTTCAGGCTCTCTTCCCCCACGTTTTGTAAATAATGTAGCAGATCATTTATAGCACTGCACATGTGCATCACGAGGTACTCTCTTGGACATGGGCTAGTTTTGTGACATGAGTTCCACCCAGAAAACAGAGGCACTTACTGCAGCATCACAGCTGTGTCCCTTGGGTCAGCCATGAGAGGAAAGCACTTAGTGTGTCTACTGCTACGGCTGCTGTGTCAGCCAGGAGAGAATAAATGTGTCTGCAGTTCCTACAGCTCCCTGAGTCTTCTTTCAGCCTCTTAACTGGTGCCTGGCCTACCCTGGGTTGAGTGAACAGTGTGAACAGCAAGACAATTGGCGTCAGGAGCAGGAGCAGAAAGACAGGATGGCTGTGGTTTAGAGTGATGTGCAGTTCCGGACTCCTGGGCATGTCCATCACACCACATCACAACTGGTTCTGCATCTGACCAGCACTGGGTCCTCAGCAGCCCTGAGATGCCAAGTGGTGGAACTCCATGGTATCCCTGAGAAGGAGGGTGGAGTGAGGTCTCTAGGCCAGAGTACCCCCTCCATCTTTACCTCGGGGGCATTCTAGAAGACCAAGCAGAACTCTTGGAGAACTTAAAACATGTCTCCCTCATACCTGCCATGCCAGCTCCTCCTTCCCAAAGGAGAAGGAATGTTCCTCTGAAAAACCCTAGCAACCCTTGGCAGGAGCAGCCCAGAGGAGGCAGCTCATGGCCATCAGTCCTCATTATCATTCTTACAACATTTACTCCATCATCTCGAGGAAAAGGTCTGTATGTTTTGTATCATCTGACTGACGGACCCATTTAATACAACTGTCTAAACAAGACTAAAAGGAAAATGCTCATTTTCTTTGAACAGAATCAGAAAAACCACAGACTTCTCATGTTTGAAATAAGCTGGGCTGTTGATTTTAATATTAAAATTTGGACTGCCAAGAGTTGGGTAGGGCTGGCATCTGGTGTGATACTGAGAGGTCCCCAGTGGGTCTGCCCAGGGGTTGTAATGATGTGACAGGAGTTTCTGACTTTATTCTCACACAACCAACTACCCTTGACTTCTTATACCCAGCATTTGGGTTAATGGTGGTTAAGGGAAGCAGAGTGGCCTAAATTAGACACACCCAGGCCAGCACACCTGCAGAAGGCGATGGCACCCCACTCCAGTACTCTTGCCCAGAAAATCCCATTGATGGAGGAGCTTGGTAGGCTGCATGCAGTCCATGGGGTCGCTAAGAGTTGGACACGACTGAGTGACTTCCCTTTCACTTTTCACTTTCGTGCACTGGAGAAGGAAATGGCAACCCACTCCAGTGTTCTTGCCTGGAGAATCCCAGGGATGGGGGAGCCTGGTGGGCTGCCGTCTATGGTGTTGCACAGAGCCGGACACGACTGAAGCGACTTAGCAGCAGCAGCAGCAGCAGCACGCCAGCACAACAAAGGACAGGAAATCAGAACAGTTAGGAAGAAAGGGAGAGATTAGAAGTAATACAATGAGTTCTTCATGACCCAGCACTAAATTTCCTCAGCAACTTTTATTCCAAGGAATCAGGTAGAAGTCTTCAATACAAGTGGAAGTTCCACTTTAGAGCAGTGAAAGGGCAAAACTAAGGCACAGAGAGGGTAGAGCTGTGTTCAAAGCCACAAAGAAAGATGCATTTGGGTGGGTCTTAAATTGGGTGGGACCCACATGGTAATTTCAGTAACTCACTCATTGTAGGACTATTAGTCTGGGTTGTTGCAGAGATTTGTCACAGGTTCCTGGGTAACTCACAGAACCCTTAGGAGGGTCAGAGAATCATGCCACAAGGCCACACAAAAGTGAAAAGTCCCTTTTGCACATTTAAGGGAATAAAAGTAGATTGAACTTTGAAGGGAGGCAATGCAAACTTCTAAAACATTGCCAATATAAACTCTTCCAGGGAAATTAGCCCAGACACCCGAGCCCCTGGTTGCCCTCCTTGTGGGAACTCTGAGTAACAGGTCTCTCTCCAATGGCAATCAGCTCTGGATTTTCATGACTCTAGTTTTCCATTCATACACTGTGTTTTCAAACACCTGCAGCTTGAGTTCTGGATGGAGAGATGAGTCAGGAGTAAATGAAGATAACTAAGAATAAAGGGAAATGAGGATTTCGCTAGTGGTCCAATGGTTAAGAATCCGAGTTCCAATGCAGGGGATTTGTGTTTGATCCCTGGTAGAGGAACTAAGATCCCACATGCTGTGGGGCGACCAAACCAGCACATCCCAACTAGACAAAGCCTGTGCACTGCAACAAAAACCCAGCACAGCCCAAAAAAAAAAAAAAAAAGTACAAGGAAATGGCCTAAGATGCAAATAAACAGTTCAGAAAATCAGAGCTAAAGGGACTTGGTAGGTGTGTGACATCACCATATCTGGGGATCAGGGATGCAGCTTCGGGGTTCAGGCAAACCTAAGCAGGGCTGGAAGGGAGCATGAGATGGGCAACAAGGGCCAGAGTTCCCAGCACTTACTCTTGTCTGGGTGCTGTTCCACAGTCTCTGCATGAAATGAAGTTGGACCCCCAACACACCGTGTACAAGTTTTCTCCTCCAGAGGCAGCACCTGTTGTGGGGAAGAGCACAGCCACACAAGTCACTTGCCCATCACAAGTAGCTTCGTAGCTTCCTTGATCCTTCCATGTCTCATCCGGGAAATGGGAATCACAGCAGTACCCTTGTCAGGAGGCAGCCATGCTGATTAAACATGTAACATTCCAGGCCATTTGGAATGATGTCTAGTTCTTAGCAAGAATTTGACAAATGTTTATTATTATTTCATTTCATGAATGAGATGATTGAGGCAAAAATAGGCTTGAGTCACTGACCCCAAATCACTCAGTGTTAGAACTGGACGGGAAGCCCATTCCACCATGGAGCTGGTCTATAAGCCACTAGAGAAGGATGCAATCATTTGTGTTTACTCAGATCACTGTGGGCTTCCCAGGTGGTGCTAAAGGTGAAGAACCTGCCTGCCAGTGCAGAAGTCAGAGACATGGGTTCAGTCCCTCAGTTGGGAAGATCCCCTGGAGGAGGGCATGGCAACTCACTCCAGTTTGCCAGGAGAATCCCATAAACAGAAAAGCCTGGTGGGCTACAGTCCATGGGGTCACAAAGAGACGGACCCGACTGAAGTGACGTAGCATGCACACATATCGCTATACAATTTTTCTCTTAGGCTCCCTCACACAATACTCCCCAGGATACATATTTGTTAAATAATGGAGCGATATCATCCCAAAGGAAAAGGAGTGGCTCAGACCTGAGGGACCAGAATGCTCACAGAGTATTTCAGAGAGTAAAGTACTGCGGTTAGGTGAGTGAGTCGAGGGAGGTAAGGCTGCAGGACACAAGGCTGCCAGTGGGCTGGGGATGCCCGTGGACCACCAACCTTGGTGAGGCATCTGCTAACCTGGTTGTGGGGTGGAGAATCCATGGATGGGCAGAGACTGGAGCCTGAATAGGCTCTCAGATATGGAGCCATGTAGTGTCATTGGAGAGAGAAGGCAATGGCACCCTACTCCAGTACTCTTGCCTGGAAAATCCCATGGATGGAGGATCCTGGTAGGCTGCAGTCCATGGGGTCGTAAAGAATCAGATATGACTGAGTGACTTCACTTTCACTTTTCACTTTCATGCATGGGAGAAGGCAATGGCAACCCACTCCAGTGTTCTTGCCTGGAGAATGCTAGGGGCGGGAGAGCCTGGTGGGCTGCCGTCTATGGTGTTGCAAAGAGTCAGACACAACTGAAGCGACTTAGCAGCAGCAGCAGTGGTGTCATTGGAAACAGTCATGGCAGGCAAGCAGCTTCCTGAAGACAGAAGTCAGAAGTGACAGCATTCAGTGAGCGATGAGAACCCGAAGAAGCCAAAGCAGGAAGAGTCTAAGTGTTAAGGCATAAGAAACAGAACTTCTCTTACCTTCCATTTTTTTTCCACATCATAATTTAAGCTTAACAATGGCTTCATTTCAAGATTAAAGCATATTGTTTTTTTAAGAAATTCACATCCTTACTAGGTTGCAGTTCTAAACTAAAGGCCCATAAAGAACACAGTTTTCTTTCATTCTTAAGCTTGCTGTAACAAACACAAACTGATTAAGTCATCAGAATTTGCAAAAGAAATTTTTGGCATACATGGCCAAAGTGCAATCATTTTGAGTTTACATGTTCATATTTTGGAACTAGAAGTAAACTTAGAGAGAACAGCTAATCCAACACTCCTTCCCATCAAAGCCAAGAACAGGGGAGGGTCGCATCACTTGTTTGTTTGGCAAAAAAAAGAGAAGCAGATTCCCAACTAACTGCTCATCAACCATTTCAGCAACTTCTGTCTTTTTAGCAGAAAAAATAAAGATTAAAAGAAGATATAAGATTCAAGAAACACTGAAGGATGGTGATCAGCAGGGAGTCATGAGGAGATGAAATTGATGCTGGTGATGGTGGCGATTTTTTTATTCCCCCACATTTATTTAGTGGATGCTTCCAGAATCCAGACAGGGTTCCAGAAGTGGGTACCAGTGATGAGCAAAGCATCCAAAGCCTTGGTTCTCATGAAGCTAATTTTCTGGTGGAGGAGATGGATTTCACAGTCATATACACACATATGCGAGCACCCACAAAATAAAAATTTCAAGAAGTAAGTGTTAAGAAGTGCAGCTATGTTGAGAAGTGTCATGAATATTTCAGTGATGCTGATGATAATGACAGGCTGACAATGTTGAGAGGAAATCCTAAGGCACCACCACTTCTGCATGGTGCTCTCTCCTTGCTGCTGTGGCTCCACCACTAAGAGCGCCTCTTGGCCCCTGAGTGCCATGGGGACCTGGGCGGGGCTAAGAGTCTCACATGCAACGACTTTTCTCATGTTCTTACTTATGCTCCTGAGGCCTCGGCGCTCCCGTTGGTGTAGAACAGCTTCACGATGCAGAATAAACTGAGGCTGAGTGTGCCAAGGCAAGATTCCTGCAGAGTGTGGTTCTTCCATGCAGTAAACTCTGTGATCCCAGACTCAGGGAGAAACCACTGTGGCAATTTTAAAACATGACCCAGTGTGTTTCAACAGTTCTCCCACTGAGAGGAGAGGGTCACCTTTTGAACCTGGGCTCTATAAGACTTCTTGGCCAGTAAAGTGTCTTCAAGGTCATGTTACCACAATTTCTAGGCCCAGCTCTTAAGTGTTTTCTGTTCTCTGGAGCCCAACCATCATGATGAACGGGGCCAGTGCCATCTGAAGGGGCCATCTGAGATTTTTCTGGCCGGTGCTCAGCCAGTAACACCCACCTACAGTGTGGAGGGACTGCTCCCTCAGAGGATGCCTCCAGGCCTCAATCACTCAGCTTCAGCCACGAGAAGCAGATCCAGGGAGCTTCCCTAAAGGCTGTGGGGGTGAAATCAGCCCTGTATTTGAACATGTTGAAGCCTTAGGCAAGAATGATGTCTTCTCTGGGAGAAGGAAATCTTTACATATTCGTTCATTCATTCCTACATTTCTGTTTGTGTCATTTCTACCTTCCTGGGTGAATTCCTTGTGAACAAGAGTGATTTTTGTTCTTATGTGACTCTCCAGTCTCTAGTCCCCACCCCATGGTCTAACACCCACATGACACACAGAGATCTCTATAGAGGGGCTTTGACCCCTCTGAACAGGAATTCACGTTCCTTTGCTCTGCCCTGCAGCCTCCTCACCCTGCCCTGGGCACCCTCAGCCCACAGAGCCCACCCCCAACCTCAGGCTCTCTCATCTTCCAGGGTCCCTGTCTTCCCCTCCATAAAAGGGGACAGACCAGCACTTCCTTCCAGAAAGGGAGCCAAGGACATTATCAATGCAGATGGGCAGGGAAAGTCACTTGATTCATGGTGTGTGGTTTAGCAAAGCTGCTTTCCCCAGCCTACAGAGGGGCTGGAAATCATTTTTCTTGGAGGGAGCAGGGGCAGCAATGGTGGCTGAGGCCAGGCAGGAGGAGCAGCAGGGGGGACACAGCCTGGATGCGGCAGGCTGCTTCTCAGAGAGAAAGGCCCTGGCCACCTTGATGGAGGAGGCCTCCTGTGTGTCCTCAGCCACTGCCCTTCAGTCTAAGCAAACAGAAGGGTGCTGGTGGAGGCCCAAGGCCCCAAGCATCCCTGGCCCACAGAGTCACACGAACTTGGGCCCATGTGCTCTCCCAGAACCATCTAATCCAGACCTTCTTCAGAGAAGATCCAGATCAGCCTCCAGGAGCTCTTTAGAATAGCTGTCCTCTCCGCCTGTCTGCTGGAGGGCTCAGGCACTCTCCCTTTCAGCACTCAGCTGCCCTGCTCCCTGCACACCCCCTCCCACCATATCCAGGGCTTGGGGACTGCAGCTGAGTTTTCTGGGCCTTCCTCCTGTGGGTAGACCTCTCCATGCTCCAAAATGCCACCTGTGCCACCTGGAAAGCCTTACTGGAATGGGTAATGGTTCCTTTCCCCAAGGGATCTTCCCAACCCAGGGACAGAACTTGGGTCTCTCGCATTGCAGGAGAATTCTTTACCATGAGTCACCAGGAAAGCCCCCAAAATGCCAGAAAGGCCCCTTCAATTTGAGCCTGAAAGAGATGTACATAAGTTAGGCTTCTGCCCCCAATCCCAGTTGATGACCTTCTATACACAAAGTGTTCTTTAAAAGAGCACAAAATAGGGACTTCCCTGGTCATCCAGTGGTTAGGACTCAGTACTCTCAATGCTGGGGCCCCAGGTTTGATTCCTGGTGAGGGAACTAAGATCCCAAAAGCCACATGGCAAAAAAAAAAAAAAAAATTATACAAGAACTAACTGGGGACAGGCATCAAGGCAACTGCTAATGGTTTTGGGCAGAGGGGATGGGGGGAATCACAAAATATGGCTCTTTCTGAAAAGTTCCAGTAAATCCCTGAATACTTCCCACAGCAGCCACTCTCAGAATCAGAGGGAAGCAATGAAGCCCTAACAGTTTATTTTAGGCACCGTGATTTCTGAAGTTGTGCACTCAGGCACGGGACTGGTCCTGCACTTGAGCTGGGGCATCACCCAGCTGGCACACCCGCTCAGGGACTGACTCTCGGGCCATGCAGTTCCTCACAATGGCAAATCCAACACAGGAAAGGATTTGAATTCTGCCAAGAATCAGCCAGGTCCCCAAGCATCACAGCCATTCCTGAGCCCAGGACGGAAAGTACTCTTGGTGGCCACTGCTCTGCCAGCCTCCAGGTGGCTCCTATCAGCCTTGTGTCCCTTTTTTTTTTTTTTTTTTTTTATGGTAAAATACACATAACATTGGAGAAGGCAATGGCACCTCGCTCCAGTACTCTTGCCTGGAAAATCCCATGGATGGAGGTAGGCTGCAGTCCATGGGGTCGCTAAGAGCCCGATACGACTGAGCGACTTCCCTTTCACTTTTCACTTTCATGCATTGGAGAAGGAAATGGCAACCCACTCCAGTGTTCTTGCCTGGAGAATCCCAGGGACAGGAGAGCCTGGTGGGCTGCTATCTATGGGGTTGCACAGAGTCGGACACGACTGAAGCGACTTAGCAGCAGCACATAACATAACACTTACCATCTTAACCCTTTTTAAGTGTGTGGTTCAGTGGTGTTAAGTACATGTGCAACCATCACCACCATCCATCCTCAGAAATCTTTTTCATCTTATAAAACTGGAATTCTGTCTCAATTTAACAAAAACTGCCCTTCCTCCCTCCCCTGGCAACCACCCTTCTTTCTGTCTCTGTGAATTTGACTCAACTAGGGACCCCAGATAAGTGGATTCATACAATGTGTGTTCTTTAGTGACTGGCTTCTTTCTTTTAGCACAAAATTCTCAGGGTGCATTGTTGTAGTAGGTGCCAGAATTCCCCTTTCTTCTCAGGCTGAAGAGTATTCCATCATATGGATAGGCCACATTTTGTTTGTCTATTAATCCACTGAGGGACACTTGGGTTTCTACCATCTTTTGGCTCTTGTGAATAATGTTTCTATGAACATGGGTGTACAAATATCTCAGACACTGATTTCAATTCTTTTGGGCTTGTAGCCAGAAATACTGGATCATATGGTAATTCTATGTTTAATTTTCTGAGAACTCACTATACTGTTTTCAACAGTAGCTGTACCCTCTTACATTCCCACCAGCAAAGAGCCAGTGTCCCAATATCTCCACATCATGCCATCATGTTCTTTTCTTTTTTTTTATAGTGGTCATCCTCATCCTCATTTGTGAGAGGGTTCCATAAGTCTCCTTTTAATTAAGAAACATTTAAATTATATCAAATACTGACATGAACTTCCCAGGGTTAAACTAAGAAAATTGCATCTGTTCAACAGTTAGCAGTTTACGGAGTTCTTTAAGATACACTACCTGATTTTATCTTTATAATACCATGAAAAAGATTTTGTGGTTATCGAATTTTACAGATGAGGAAACTAAGGATTACTGAAAGAAACTAAGGTGGGAAACCAAGGTGGGCTGAGATTCAAACGCTTTTTCCTTCATGCTTCTAACAAAAGAGTGTTGTTGCCATTTTGACAGATTTTGAGGTCACTCTCAGTTGACAGTGGGCTTCATATTAATAATTGTGGTAACAAAATTAATAGCACCTAAAATTGAGGAAATACCTTCTAAGTGGAGAGAAAAAACAGTAAGATCTACTGAAGGTAAAATTAAAATACATACTTCAGGGTGTCCAAAAAATCAAATTAAATGTTGATACAGGCTTGGATCTCCCCCTGTTGCCGGATCAAAAATGTTGTGTTTAGATTTTGGTCCGTTAATAGTATAGTAATACTGGCTGCTAATACAGGTAGTGATATCGACAGAAGAATGGCAGTAATTAAGACTGATCATACTGTTTGGGTCTCGCCACAGCTGAAGGTCAGCTTCAGAGACCTTCAGTCTTCAAGCCCTGCTTCTGTCCCACCTGTGAGTTCACTCCATCCTCACATCCTTGCCTGTGGCCCTTCCCTGGATCTGGAAGACAGCTGCACAGTAGCTGAGCATTCAGGCCTCAAGGAGGCAGAGGGCTGGAGTCCAACCCTGACTCACCCACCATGTGGCCTCGGACATGATCTCGAGTGCTCTGCTTGTCTGTACCCTCAGCAGTGAAGCTGGAGCAGTAAAGGGTCCTGAGAGGGAACTGTGAGTGAAGTGAGGCTGCTATCTTGCACCTGAAGGTGGTGGGCACTCTCCACCCACCCCTCCTCCAGGCTCTCCTCCTCCACAGTGCCCCTCCCTGGGACCACTCAGCACCACTTTCCAGCAGAAATTACACACTTGAATGGATTTGGGCCCCTGCTCTGACAAGCATGGGCCTGAGCCCCCTCTCACACAGCTTCCACCCATCTGACAAGAGCCCACCGTCCTCTGTACACCCACCCTTCCCTCCACATGTAAATCACTCAGGCCTCTCAGCCACTCACAGCAAGGCCTCTGCTGCTACACACCTCTGGCTCTGCCCCAAGACATGGTGCCCAGCAGCAGAAGATGGGTCCACTCACTCAGCAGCTGTGTGACCTCAAGCAGAACATTTACCGTCACAGGACATGGTGAAGATCATGTGATCAAACATAGTAAAAGGACTCTGTACCCCGTAAAACTATCTACAGATCTCAACTGTGACTACAGACATTCCAGGCTTTAATCTCCTCCCATGTAACACTGTTTTCCCTGGATCATAAATTCCTGAAAAGGGCCGTGTACTTTGTACAGTAATTCATAGAACTCCTTCTAAGTGCTCGATAGATGTTTTCTATGATGGATAGACTTGGGCCCCTGCTTTGGCAAGCTTGGGCCTGGAGGCGCCCTATATGTTAATATGCAACATGGTCAGCTTCTCTGTTTCAGGCATGTGGAATACAGATATCCAAGCCACTTACATTTAATCATATAAATGTAAATTGTGGGTATCTATCTGGGCTGCCTGTCAAATCCCCATCCTCTAAGCAGGTGCATACAGAGACATCTGGGCCACACATGATGGCATAGATGCTTCCACCAGATGTCCCGCCCGGGACTCCCCTCCCCCTCCAGCCAGTCGGTCAGAGCCTAGCGCCAACGTGCTGGATGGCTGCCCACCGGCTCTACCATTCTTATCAGGAGTTAGTGGTACCTCTCTCCCCATCAGGAGAGAGGTAAACAATCAGGGAGAGGGAAAGGGAAAGCCTTAAATATTTGCTTTCCTTTACAAGATCACCTACAAAATGTTGCTGAGAACCTGCAGGGGAAACAATCTGTCCGGATCCCAGGGCCGGCAAATATAAACACACGGAACAGTAGGCGGGCGAGAGGCAGCTGGGCCAGATGTTCCCACAGGTTTCCCAGAGTAGGGAGGTGGCTGGGTACCGAGGGGGAGACGGCGTCCTCCCCTAGTTTTTATCCTCTCTTCCTGATCTCTTCTGTTTTCCTTTGTGACCTACCAAAATCAGTTTGGACTAGAGTTTGAGCACGTGAATAGGTGAAAAGGTGGCTGTTACAATGCAGCTGGGACCCCTTTCCTTTTTCTGTGAAGGACCCTAGCACCAATGTAGGCCCACGTGGCTGCTGCAGTCGTCAGAGGTCAGGGTCACAGAGACCCACGGCCACTCACCTGAAGCCACAGTGGGTGCCAAGCAGAGGCAGGAGAAAGGGTCTCAGCCTGCACTTGGGGTTCTGTTCACCATGGAGACCCCAAGGCAGAAGACGATTCATCGGAGAATATTTTGGAAAGTGAATCTGTTTTGTTTTCAGTGGCTTTTCCCTCTGGCTCCTTGGAGCAGCCTAGAAGAGCAGGGGGCCTAGGAGTTGGAGGGTTGGTGGTGGTGGGCTGGGGCTAATGGGGTGGGCCTGGATGGGATGAGGCTTGTGGGTGGAGCTAATGGGGTGGGGCTGGATGGGATGAGGCTGTGGGTGGGACTAGTGGGGTGGGGCTCGATAAGATCAGGCTAATGGGTGGAGCTGATGGGTGGGGTTAGTGGGATGGGGCTAGGGTCGCTGGATGAGATGAGGCAGGTGGATCGGGCTGGTGGGGTTGGATAGGATAAGGCCAGTGGGTGGGGCTGGTGGAGTGGTTGTGGGGCCTCTGTCTGTCTGACTTGGGGACAGGAGTAATCTCTGACACATTAAACCCAATGGGGCAGTGCTGAGCAAAGTCCTCAGTTCAGTTCAGTTCAGTTCAGTCGCTCAGTCGTGTCCAACTCCTTGTGACCCCATGAATCGCAGCATGCCAGGCCTCCCTGTCCATCACCAACTCCCGGAGTTCACTCAGACTCGCGTCCATCGAGTCAGTGATGCCATCCAGCCATCTCATCCTCTGTCGTCCCCTTCTCCTCCTGCCCCCAATCCCTCCCAGCATCAGAGTCTTTTCCAATGAGTCAACTCTTCGCATGAGGTGTCCAAAGTACTGGAGTTTCAGCTTTAGCATCATTCCTTCCAAAGAAATCCCAGGGCTGATCTCCTTCAGAATGGACTGGTTGGATCTCCTTGCAGTCCAAGGGACTGTCCTACCGGACCTTTTTCGGTATTCATCACTCCGCTCTGCCTCTCCTGCCTCAGGATCCGTGAGCCCTTCCTTGGCGGCTCCCCAGGCACCCCATCACCTGACCCCTCAGGACCTGAGAGTTTGTCTGAGGAGGCAGAGGCACTGTCGCCACTGCTGTCCTCACTCCCCCTGACGCCGCGTGAGATGGGCAGGGAACAAGTGTCATTACTTCGCAACCTCAGCTTCTCAAGCTGTTAAAATATAAATGAAATTAAAAACATTATGATAAAATTCCCCTTTTAGAGTAAGTTTTAATAACTAAAGACAATGCCTTGAAGCTCTGATCACAGTGTCTGGTTAACTACTAAGTAGTTGGTGAATGTTACCAAAAAAAAAAAAGAAGAAAAAAATCCAGTCAATCAGACAAACCACCACCACCAACAAAAAAAGCAGTTGTCAATGTATGGCAAAACCAATACAGTATTGTAAAGTAAAATAAAGTAAAAATTAAAAAATAAATAAATAAAAAATAAAAATTACGAGAGGCCAAAAAAAAAAAAAAAAAAGCAGTTGCAGATCTCAGAATTTTTAAGAGATCTTGGTCTGAAGTCTTTACCAGCTCACCACATTCACAGAGCTTTTAGGAGTCTGATTGGGCTTTATCCCCAATTCTAAACCATGGGTTTGTTTTTTAAGTCATCAATAATGATTTAAACATCCTGGAATGTGAAGTCAAGTTGGCCTTAGGAAGCATCACTATGAACAAAGCTAGAGGAGATGATGGAATTCCAATTGAGCTCCTTCAAATCCTGAAAGATGATGCTGTGAAAGTGCTGCACTCAATATGCCAGCAAATTTGGAAAAATCAACAGTGGCCACAGGACTGGAAAAGGTCAGTTTTCATTCCAATCCCAAAGAAAGGCAATGCCAAAGAATGTTCAAACTACAGCACAATTGCACTCATCTCACACGCTAGTAAAGTAGTACTTAAAATTCTCCAAGCCAGGCTTCAGCAATACATGAACCGTGAACTTCCAGATGTTCAAGATGGTTTTACAAAAGGCAGAGGAATCAGAGATCAAATTGCCAACATCTGCTGGATCATGGAAAAAGCAAGAGAGTTCCAGGAAAACATCTATTTCTGCTTTATTGACTATGCCAAAGCCTTTGACTGTGTGGATCACAATAAACTATGGAAAATTCTGAAAGAGATGGGAGTGCCAGACCACCTGACCTGCCTCTTGAGAAATCTGTATGCGGGTCAGGAAGCAACAGTTAAAACTGAACATGGAACAACAGACTGGTTCCAAATAGGAAAAGGAGTATGTCAAGGCTGTATATTGTCACTCTGCTTATTTAATTTATATGCAGAGTACATCATAGGAGAAGGCAATGGCACCCCACTCCGGTACTCTTGCCTGGAAAATCCCAGGGACAGAGGAGCCTGGCAGGCTGCAGTTCATGGGGTCACAAAGAGTCAGACACAACTGAGCAACTTCACTTTCACTTTTCACTTTCATGGATTGGAAAAGGAAATGGCAACCCACTCCAGTGTTCTTGCCTGGAGAATCCCAGGGACGGGAGAGCCTGGTGGGCTGCCGTTTATGGGGTCACACAGAGTCGGACATGACTGAAGCAACTCAGCAACAGAGTACATCATGAGAAACGCTGGCCTGGATGAAGCACAGCCTGGAATCAAGATTGCTGGGAGAAGTATCAATAACCTCAGATATGCAGATGACACCACCCTTATGGCAGAAAGTGAAGAGGAACTAAAAAGCCTCTTGATGAAAGTGAAAGTGGAGAGTGAAAAAGTTGGCTCAACATTCAGAAAATGAAGATCATGACATCCAGTCCCATCACTTCATGGCAGATAGATGGGGAAACAGTGGAAACAGTGGCTGACTTTATTTTTACGGGCTCCAAAATCACTGCAGATGGCGACTGCAGCCATGAAATTAAAAGACGCTTACTCCTTGGAAGGAGTTATGACCAACCTAGTGAAAGTGAAGTTGCTCAATTGTGTCTGACTCTTTATGACCCCATGGACTGTAACCTAGCAGGCTCCTCTGTCCATGGGATTTTCCAGGCAATAGTACTGGAGTGGATTGCCGTTTCCTTCTCCAGGGGATCTTCCTGACCCAGGGATCGAACCCAGGTCTCCCACATTGTAGACAGACGCTTTACTGTCTGAACCACCAAGGAAGTCTAACCTAGATAGCATATTCAAAAGCAGAGACATTACTTTGCCAACAAAGGTCCGTCTAGTCAAGGCTATGGTTTTTCCTGTGGTCATGTATGGATGTGAGAGTTGGACTGTGAAGAAGGCTGAGCACTGAAGAATTGATGCGTTTGAACTGTGGTGTTGGAGAAGACTCTTGAGAATCCCTTGGACTGCATGGAGATCCAACCAGTCCATCCTAAAGGAAATCAGTCCTGGGTGTTCATCGGAAGGACTGATGTTGAAGCTGAAACTCCAATACTTTGGCCACCTGATGTGAAGAGCTGATTCATTGGAAAAGACCCTGTTGCTGGGAAAGATTGAAGGCAGGAGGAGAAGGGGACAACAGAGGATGAGATGGTTGGATGGCATCACCGACTCGATGGACATGAGTTTGGGTGGACTCCGGGAGTTGGTGATGGACAGGGAGGCCTGGTGCCCTGCAGTTCATGAGGTCGCAAAGAGTTGGACACGACTGAACGACTGGACTGAACTGAATTGAATGATTTAAACTTCGAGGATATGATCAGAACATAGTTCACTGAGCATCCATACTTACTCACTTCCTCCCCCAGCAGGTGAGTCACTGTGTGGTCCCACCCCCACACCAAAGCCTGGCCCTGTTACCGAGGGAGGCTGAGAGGCTGGCAGACACTGCTGAGCACTCGGCAGGCCTGGAATACAGTCCAAATGCCGCTTCTCCAGGGATGGCTTCACACTGCTGGACTGACATCTGAGCACCCTTGAGCTCAGCCACGGGAATCCGTGTGCCCGCCTTGGGCAGGGAGAGTTCTCCTGATGACCCCCATCCCCTCAGAATTGCTGGGACCCATCAGTGGATCAGCTGCACCAGATACCAGATAAGCCACTCATTTTGAGCCCAAGCCATCACCTGCCTTCACCTGAGCCTCTGTGGTGGCCTGGGGCTGGCCTCCCTGCTCATCCAGCTGCTCTGCATGTACTTTTTTCATGTAGCCAGAGACACCTCCGTTACTTCTAAAGTGAAGTCCAGCCTCCTCAATGAGCTGGAAGGCCCTACAGTCCTCACAAAATTTGCTCTACAACAGGGCTCCCTTTCAGGTATCATGTTGTTCCCACCTCAGGACTTTTGGGTATATGGTTCCTTCCTTCTGGAAGATTCTTCATCCTCTCCACTCACCACTTTATCCCCTGGCAAAGTTAATATCCCTTAATCTTCCAGATTTCAGTTTCATGTAAAGAAACTTTCCCTAATTTGCCAGACAACATCAGTCCTCAACATGTACTTCAAGTTCTCCTCGTGGACTGTGTCACAGTCTGTGAATCTGGGTTGGACTGCATGCTGGATTGTTTGGCTTCTGCCCCAAAATAATGCAAGGAGCACAGCAAGGGCCACGTCCTGCAGCCCCAAAACCAAGCACAGCATGCAGCAGGGCAGGTGCTGCAGCCACTGGTTATCAGAGCATGTTACTAGCTGTAGGTCTTGATGGAGAACACGCAGCTTCCCCAGACCTCACCTACTCAGCTGCAGCAGGACTGAAGATGAAGGTTGCTTCTCCTCTGTCATGCTGTGAAGCTTAGAGAGTTAATAGCTGAAAGCATTTACGGCCGAGTACTATTCCATTGTGTGTTTGTATGTATGTGTATATATACATAGGTGTATATATATATATATATATATATATATATATATATATGTGTGTGTGTGTGTGTGTGTGTGTACCACATCTTCTTTATCTAGTCGTCTGTCAATGGACACTTAGATTGCTTCCATATCTTGGCTATTGTAAATAAATTTTGCCATTTGTAACAATATGGATGTACTTGAAGGATATTATGCTAAGTGAAATGTCAAAGGAAGACAAGTACTATATGATATCACTTATATGTGGAATCTAAAAAGATAAAACAAACTAGTGAATATAACAAAGCAGAAACAGACAGAGATATAGAGAGCAAATGAGGGGTTACCTGCAGGGAGAGGGAAAGGGGAAGAGCTTAAGAGGTACAAACTACTATGTATAAAGCTTATATTATTTATATAAGCTACAAGGATGTAATGGACAACAGAAGGAATATAACCAATGTTTTATAATAACTATAAATGGACTATACCTTTAAAAATTGTGAATTGCTATGTGGTATGCCTGAAACTTACATAATATGGTACATTCAACTATACCTCAATTTTAAAAAATTAAAACATAAAGTTTACCAAAAATAAAGTTTAAAGCATTGAAAACGATGCCTGAAATATACTAAGCACTTCATCATTATTGGCTATGATGATGATAATTAGATTCTCAATGGGTTAAAGACCTTCTTGTAAACAGTGAAGCTATGAAGGTAATAAGGAATGTATAAAGTTGTATGTAAAGATAGCTTTGTTACCTACCGATGAGGAAAAACTTCTGAAATAAAACTTTAAAAGTACAAACCATAAGGCAAAAAGGAAATTAATTTAATTACATGAAAATTAAAACTTCTGTGTACAAAGGACATCACACGTGAAGTTAAGAAATGAATGATAGAGAATTTTTTCTAACAGCTAAAACTGATGAAGCATGAATATCTAGAGTATGCAAAAGTCCCTATAAGTTTGAATAAACAAAAAGAGACAGGAACCCAAAATGCGCAAGTAATGTATAGAAAACACAAAACTATAACCAGCACATGTTAAGTGTTCAGACACCCACACAGTAATATGTGTCCAATGCACACCTGTCATCACATAGATGGGCGGGTTAAGAAGGTGGATCACACCCAGTGTGCAGTGAGAGTGAGGGCCCCTGCTGAGCAGGGGGGTGGGGGGGGGGACCAGGGAAAGGCTCCCGCAGTGCCCGTCATGGACCCAGGAGACAGGGACCTTAGAATCAGCGCAGATGAGAAGCCCCCTGAGCCATGGGCATGCAGAGTGAAAGACAAGAAATGCGTGAGCTCTCCATCAGACACGATGACACCAGCTGTAAGTGCATTAGAAATGAAAGACATGTATTTCACAAGCCACGTGCAAAGGAAGTGTGGCTACCTGCCCTGAGCAACGAAGGCATGGAATAGAAAGTGGAGATGAAGAAGTGGTCTCAGGGGAATGCAAACCACTCAATCCTCCACCCCTGAGGTTAGAAGGATAATGAGAGAAGGCGAGGAAGGTTTACTGAACAAATAAACAATCCATAGAAGTTACTTTGGGCAACAGTAAGTACCCTCTCCTCCCAAAGCTGTGGTCCTGCCTGCGTGGATGTGGGCTTGTCATCAGGACCTCCTGCATCTCAAATATTAGTGCTCATACACCCGTCCAGGTGAGACTCCTAGAATTCCTCTCCACCCTCTCCCCATGACTACCAAATCCAGGCAGTGCCATAGTGGCAGGCCTGGGCTCCTCAGCTGGCTGGAGCAGGCTCTCCTGGGCCCTGGCCACAGCTCATCAGCCAGGACCCCTCTCCTCCTTCACCAGGCCTTTTGCATCATTGCAAGTGCAGTTTCCATAGATGTGCTCTCATGCCTTAAACCTCTCCTTATCTCCTGAGTTGAATTAAAATCCTCAGCAGACCATGCATCTCAGTCTCCATCTGCTCAAGTTGCTGTAACAAAATACCTCAGGCTGGTGCCTAGCAACTGACACAGTTCTGGAGGCTGGAAGTCCAAGGTCAAGGTGCAAGCAGATTTGATTCTTGGTGAGGCCTCTTCCTGGCTCAAGAGTGGTGTTTTCACCATGTCCTCATGTGGCAGAGAGAGTGAATATGTCTCTTTCTCTTCTTATAAAGCTGTTAATCCCATCATATGGGCCCCACCTTCATGACCTCATCTAAACCTAATGACCTCCCCAGAATCCCATCTCCAAATACATTGAGGTTAGGGCCTCAACATATGAATTTGTGGGTCCACAATTTGATACCCTCCTATCCCTCCAAACTCACCCCCCCCACCCCACACCCACCTAAACATCTTTCACACTAGTTTTCCCCTCCTTGCCTGTGTGTGTGCTGCTCCTTCTAAATCTGTTGGCCTGGAGAGCCTCTCTTTATCCTCCTAGACTCAGCTCTGGCCCCTGCCTCTGAGAAGCCTTCCTGGTACTCTCACCAGGCAGCTTGGCTCTCCCTTTGAGCCACCACTGTGTCTCGGGCACATCTGAGCCTCCCATGGTCCCTGAAGTCCTGGTCATGGAACTGGGGCTAATTTCTTAGATACTTCGATGCAAGCTCCTTAAAGAAGGAAGCAGGTCTTAGTAAAAATTAAAGCCCTGGGCCCTGGCATAGTGGTGGGCACCACACTGGAGGTGCCAGCTGGGCAGAGGGATGAATGAATGGTTTGTGCATGTGGCCCAACTCAGGAAACTGGAATCTCTGCTCTCATTTCTCTCTCCTCGGCCAGGAGAGGTGGTCCTTGGGAACTGGGAGAGGTTTTTTTTGTCATTGAACTTCCAATGCCAGACAGAAGCTGATCCATGGGAGGAGGGAGAGGTGTGTTTCACTCACCTGTTCTGGTGTCTCCAGTATTTGAATAACTTACAGCCACTGTTTCTCTGAGACCCTAATGGCTAGGGACAACCTCTGGGAAGGGAGTGTTTGGGAACCCGATTTTACTTCTCAGACCAGCTGGCCAGCTTCAGAGGTTCAGGCAGAAGGAGCTCCCAACAAAGCCAGGGCTCAGTGGGCAATGTGGGGGAGCCACCGGAAGTGAGTGCCCTTGTTGGGGGGAGGGATGTGACTGTGCCAGGGAGGGGAAGTGGGTGTTTGGGTGATGGGAGAAGGAAGGAAGTGTTAGCACAGAGCAGGCATGACAAACCAGATGACAGGGCCTGCATGCCAGGTGTCAAATCGGTGCCTATCAAAGTCCCAGCCTCACTGGGTTCAGACCTTCTGATCAGCCCCTCTGAAAGCTCAGCCCTCTGAGCTTGCCTTTCAGCCCCAAATAGTGACTATCCTCAAAAAAAAAAAAAAAAAAAAAGTCCTAATTAAAAACAAACAGCTCCAGACTTCCCTGGTGATACAGTGGATAGTAATCCACTTGCCAATGCAGGGTACATGGGTTCCATCCTTGGTCCAGGAAGATTCCACATGCATGGAGCAACAAAGCCTACAAGCCACAACTACTGAAGCATGAGCACTCTAGAGCTGAGAGCCACAACTACTGAGCTCCAGTGCTGCAACTACTACCTGGAGCCTATGCTCCACAACAAGAGAGAAGCCACCGCAACGAGAACCCCGAGCCCTACAACTAGGGAAAGCCGCGTGCAGCAGTGAAGACCCAGTGCAACCCACAATAAATAAATAAACAGCTCCCCACTCCCTTAAGCTTTCAGAAAAACTACATAAGCATCTCAAAAACGTAGAGACCATTCTCTCTAAAACCACAGAGAACATGTTCACCACCGCCATCTTGCTGCAGAATGTTTGACCTGAACCGTTGTCTGCTGGAGGCTTTGAATGATGAGCGGATTGGAGCACTGAGTCTGCAATCCAAGCCTTTGTCCAGCACGCCACAGTTTCTCCATCCAGACAGAAGCCATCCGCCAGTGTTCTCCAGATGAGGAAACCATCCTAGATCTGGGCTACCCATTGTAACAGCTTGCCACACGTAACTTTGAAAGATGACCAGTGCAACAGAGGACCTAATTTTTAAGTAAGTTGATTAATTAATATTTAAATTAATAGTTTACTGGGCTGCCTGACTCTGAGCTCTAACCGGCTCTGACATGTGTCCATTCCCGGAAGCGTGCCCTTTCTCTCATTCTCACAGCTGTTCCCTCCCTGAGACACTCATTGTCAATCAAGGTGGCCCTCAGGATGACCCAGGCAAGAGCAGCCCTTCCATCCAGCTTCTTCCTTCTTCAGTTCTCCTTCTCAAAATCCAGCCCCATCTCTGCCCCTTTAGTCAGCTTGGATGTGATTGTGCTAGGTTTGTGGACAGCTGGCCTCAGGACCAGAAGCTTCAGGAACACAGGGATGCTGTGACAAGGAAGAGTTAAGTTCACCCAGAGCTCCAGCAGGCAGAGGCCAGAGCAAGAAAGCTGACCTAGGCCAGGTTCTGGGCCACCCAGGGTCCTATGGCCCCAACTCAGACATTGCTGTGGCTAAGTCGCTTCAGTCATTTCCGACTCTGCGTGACCCCATAGACGGCAGCCCACCAGGCTCCTCCATCCATGGGATTTTCCAGGCAAGAGTACTGGAGTGGGGTGCCATTGCCTTTTCTGAACTCAGATGTTGCTGTGCTCCAATTATTCAGTGGTACCCAGGGACTGCTTTATAGATTCAGAACCATAGCAAGAAGGCGATCCCATACCTGCCCTGCCTAATCAACCCAGATGAGCAACTAAGGTAATTCATGCAGTTGAAACCATATTGCTTGATGAGGTTTTTGTTGCTGCTCTTACTACAGACTTGCTCTGGGTATCAGAAGTCCTCCGGGAAGAGCCCTGTTCCCAGGAGCCTGCTTTCCAGGATGCAGGACTCCAGCCACTCAGGATGTCTACCACCCAGGAGAACGGCCACAGTGTGAGCAGCAGGAACACTGGTGGGTAGCACGCCTTGTCTGTATGCAGTGCAGATGAGAGGTCGGTAGGTTAGAGGATCGTCAGGCCAGCAGCCTAGTCATGCCTGTTCTTCTCTACATCGAAAATACCTCTCTGTACACATTTCTTTCCCAGGTTCTTTAAATGGAAGAAAAGTGCAGCCATAGCCTCCCTGCTTCATGGGCCAAATGAGATCTGACCTGTGAGCTCTATCTGTGCACCGAAATGGAGGGTTCTTCCAGGCAGAATCCACTGCTCTGGGTGTGCTCACCTCTCCCACCATTCTCCTTAGCAGTGGTACCATATGGGAGGACCCATAGCTTCATCTCACTGCCTCTAGTCAGTGCAGACTTAGGAAAACGAAGTCTGGTCCCTTTCCTGGTCCTTGGTGTGACCCTGCTGTCCCCAGCCCAGTGACCACTGAAGTCTCCACGTGACTCTCCATGTCACTCACAGTGGACCCCAAAGGGAACCGAGGAGGGATTGGGAGGACCCTGCCTAGACGTCTAACCACCAACAGCTTATGCCTTTGTTTCTCCATAACACTGTGCACTCATTGCTTAGATTCAAAACAGAATATATATTCTGTGGTTCAAATGAAAGATTCTAATTCATTCATCTATTTTCAAAACAACAATGAAGGTTGATACACTAGCTACCTCTGCCTCTAAAGAGCACTATTTTCTGAAGTCTGTTTTTCCTGTAAGACAAAGCATCACCCATGCTGATTTACTGGATGAACCACATTCATCCCTAACTGGTTTTTCCTCGTATCAATCTTTTCTCCCTGACAGGCCACCTGCTCTGGGAATATCCATTACTGTTACTGACGCATGAAGATTTCTTTCCTTGTGGACCTGCAATAATAGCCATCACTCTGTCTAAAGAATAAATTCTGAAAGGGAATCTGGGGTGGGGAGCGGGGGCAAATAAGCTGAGAGGCAGTCACTGCTCCCTGGGCACAAGGATGGTTTCTCTCATCTGCTTGACCGTCAGGACACTTCGTGACTCGCCCCCAGAGTGAGATGAAACTGCAGGACCTCTTCATTGAAGGGCAGGATAAAAAGTGTCAATAAAGTACAAAAATGCAAAGCATTGCCTTTCTCCCATGGGCTTTCTCAACCTGTCAGGGTGGTTTTTATTTGCTTCTGAATGTGTTCACAGAGGCAGGGCCCTGCTGCCGCCCTCACCAGTGCTGTGACACCGAGTGCTTCCTTTCCTCCGCCAGCCAGTGGCCAAAGACAACGGGCCCTGGCTGGGAGTTGGGAGGTCCAGCAGATGCAGGCCCATCAGCCCCACCTGGCAGACAGGTGATCACAAGCATGTGACTTGGCCTGGAGTGACTAGATGGTGACTTAGCATGCCACACTA
The DNA here is from genome assembly GCF_032405125.1 of Capricornis sumatraensis. Taxonomy (NCBI): domain Eukaryota; kingdom Metazoa; phylum Chordata; class Mammalia; order Artiodactyla; family Bovidae; genus Capricornis; species Capricornis sumatraensis. The sequence continues at coordinate 44,314,173 of NC_091078.1, forward strand.
TGGTTCAGCCAGGTCCAAAGTACATCTGAATGAGGTGTAGGAGCAAAGCTGTTCCTAGGATTTTGAGTTTGTTCTAGCAGCAAAAGAGAATTGGTCATTTGGGTTTATTCTTCAGTGAATCAGGAAAAGTGATATCAAATGGAAGAGCAAGGGGAATTTTTTCTTTTTCTGGGATTGGAAGGAGAGAAAATAGGCAGATAGTTAGGACCAAGGCAACGATACTAGTTAAGATCCTTCAGAAAAACAGAACCAATAGGAGATATATATCATGGCACCTGATCCCAGCACTTCATGGGAAATAGATGGGGACACAGTGGAAACAATGGCAGACTTTATTTTTCTGGGCTCCAAAATCACTGCAGATGGCGATTGCAGCCATGAAATTAAAAGACACTTACTCCTTGGAAGGAAAGTTATGACCAACCTGGATAGCATATTCAAAAGCAGAGACATTACTTTGCCAACAAAGGTCCATCTAGTCAAGGCTATGGTTTTTCCAGTGGTCATGTATAGATGTGACAGTTGGACTGTGAAGAAAGCTGAGAGCCAAAGAATTGATGCTTTTGAACTATGGTGTTGGAGAAGACTCTTGAGAGTCTCTTGGACTGCAAGGAGATCCAACCAGTCCATTCTGAAGGAGATCAGCCCTGGGTGTTCTTTGGAAGGACTGATGCTAAAGCTGAAACTCCAATACTTTGGCCATCTCATATGAAGACTTGACTCATTGGAAAAGACTCTGATGCTGGGAGGGATTGGGGGCAGGAGGAGAAGGGGACAACAGAGGATGAGATGGCTGGATGGCATCACTGACTCGGTGGATGTGAGTTTGAGTGAATTCTGGGAGTCGGTGATGGACAGGGAGGCCTGGCGTGCTGCAGTTCATGGAGTCGCAAAGAGTTGGACACGACTGAGCAACTGAACTGAACTGAACTGACTGATATATATGTGTGTGTGTATATATATATATATGTACATGTGTGTATATATATTTATATATATACACATATATCTAGATATAAAGAGATTTACTATAAGGACTTGGTTCACACAATTCTGAAGGCTGCTATGCCACAGCCTCTGTGGTCAGCAAGCTGGAGAGAGGCCCAGGAGAGCTGATGGTGTAGCTCTCCAAAGGCTACCAGGCTCAAGACCTAGTAGAATTGATACTTCAGTTTGGTCCAAAGGCAGGAAAACCTCCTGTCCCAGCTCAACACAGTCAGGCAGCTGTTCCCTCTTATAAGCAAAAGGGTCAGCCTTTTTGTTTTAACTCGGCCATAAAACCCGCCCACATGGGGGAAGGTGTCTGCTTTGCTTGGTCCACTGATTCAAATGTTACTCTCATCCAAAAACACCCTCACAGGCCTCTCCTTGCTTGGCTCATATGGAGCCTGGCACTGTCTCTTTGGGAATGGGGCTCTGTGCCCCAGAATCTGACTTCCCTAAGCAGAACCATCCCAGCTCTGACTGTTATACATGGCTGGACAGAGATGGGGCAAAGACACCGGGTGCCTGGGTACCCAGCTTTATCATCCCTGAGAAACTAAACTGGAGAACTCAGGAAACAGGCTGGTCTCACATTCCCTCCTGTCCCCAGGACCCACAAAAGCCCAGGGTCCCACCTTTGGGGAGCCAAGCAAGCAGTCATCTGTCTGCTCCAGGGTTGGGAGCCCTCCTGTGCTCAACTGGTAGGGGCCCTGCCTTGTGGGCTTGTTCTCCTGGCAGAAGTGTCCAGGCAGATGTTCCTCCCCTGCTGGGGTAAGGGTGGCCTTTCATACTCCTCTCAGCAGCCTGATAGTGTCCTAGGTCTCAGCAGCTCTTAGCTGCTGACAGGATGGTGCATCCAGCAGGGTGGTCAGTCCTGGCTCCAGTAGACACACTCTGTCCTCATCTTCCAGGAGGCTTCATCTCCTGGAACCTGCTGGTGGGCCCCTGGGTGCCCAAAGCTATCATTTACTCACCTTCAGTAAAGATAGGTAGGCACTCAGGCCAGTGGAAGGAGACTAGCTTTAGGCAAAATGTCTGAGACATTGAGCAAGTCTCAGATCCCTCCCAGCCTCAGTCTTCCCATCTGTAAGATGGAGATAATTATATCTTTCTGTTGACTGAATGGTGAGGCCCATCCAACTCCAAGGTGGCTGGGGATAGTGGGAAGGCAGACCACCACCCCCCCCACCACCATCCCCCTCTGACATCCACCTCTCCCTTCCATCTGCTGGCCTGAGTATGATCCCAGAAATGAGTACTCACGTGTGCACACCCTTGTGTGGTGGGAAGTCCAGGTGACTCAGTCAGGATTCTCCCCACATTCCACAAAGGGCCACCAGATTTAGCAGATAAAACTGCAGGAGACACATTTAATAAATTGGTATTTCAGATAGTTAACAATTTTGTAGCATATGTCCTGAATATTTAAATAAACAACAAATACATTTTTAGTGTAAGTATGCTCCACATATGTTGAGTAAGTATGACCCAAATATTGGGGGGAGAGGGGATTGTGTGCATTTTTGTGGTAAAATATACATAATTAAATGTATTTTAAGTGTGCAAAAACAGCCTCACAGACACACCAGTCATATTTAACTGGAAGAGAGTGCACCCTATGGCCCAGTTGAGTTGACGCATGAAATCAGCCATCACAGCAGCCCATGTCCATGGGCATCAGTCAGTGAGGAGCCACAGGGACATTGTCCATGCAGTTTACAGAGCAGCCGAAATCTCAGGAGAAAGGGTGAAGGCCATTCCAGGCGGCTGGAAACAGGCTGGGCTGACAGGCCACGCTCTGGGGGCTCAGCACCCTGACAACCCTTTCCCCAGGCACACACCCTCACACTCTGACAAAAGTGCAGAACCCAGGCCTTCCCAGGGCTCTTAGACCCTGTGCTGCCTCTTCTGCCACGAACCTAAAGCACGGCACACATCTCTCTCTTTCCTTAAATCACAGTCTCCTTGGGAATACTTCAGACTAGTTAGATATTCCCAGGGCCCTGAGTCTCGCAAATTGTAGTAGAAGTAGTTGTCATGTTATGGATAGTTTTTTTAAAGATAAAAACATTACTTGCATACCAATATAAACTAAACACAAGTCAAAGATTGTACTTTTTAGGGAATAAGACAGTACACTAGTTCCAGGAGCAGAAATAGAGGCCATGAAATGTATTTACAAATAAAATAGAGACAAAACTGCCTTTTTCCATGACAGTGGAAATGTCATCCTCTTGACAAGGATTATTTTCTTTGCTGTCCTTTACTTCCACCTTTCAGATTTGAAAACTAGCTCAGAGGCGATAAAAGAGGAATCAGATAACTCAGAAGTTTTCCATGGAGGATACCCAGGAATCTTTTTGGTCATTTTAAATTCTTTCACTTTTCTTCCTTGACACAGTCTCTCCTTTGCAATCATAACAGTCTAAAAGAAAGATTATTTTAACCACAAAATAAAGCTTTCAGGAGGGTTAGTTCCATGGGTGCAGCAAGAGAGTTAATGACTCCCAGGCCTCCCTGGGAGAGCTTTGCAACATCCAGAGGCAGCCCACAATTGCTTTCTATCTGGAGTTTGCATAAGGGATCAGATTGGATTGTAAGAGCTTCTATTATCTGGTATCCTGAGGCTAGGAAACCCAGCCCAAGAAACTCTCTCCACCAGATTTAACATGCAGTCCTATAAACTTGGGTGAATTTTTCTTTTCTGAGCCTTCTTAAGGTTCCTGACCTGCTAGAAAATCTGGTACCTGCAAGCCAGCCCCCAGGTCAGTTTCCTTGAAGGATTTTGTAGACATTGTCTTCTATGCCTTTAAAGTGGCTGAATCATTGAGTATTGTCCTCAAATATGACACTCTAGATAAACCTTGATCAATTTGTTTAGTTGTATCCTGGTGCAAAGAAAAACAGTTTCTTACTGAGCCTATGCAAATAACTCTATTTCCAAGTATATAAAAGAGACTTAGTAAGTTTCTGAATTCCATGAGATCAGTGAAAATCTGGTATCATTTTTTACAGTTTTACTTTGCAGAAATGGAATTTACTGAATTTCTGTGGATTAAGGATAGCTTAAGAAGAAAGAGAAGGAAGATACTTGTATATCTAGAGAGCAGAACTTTCAAACAAATCCCCAGTATACCAAAGAGTTAACCACAATAAAAATTTCCCTTATTAATTCATTCAGTCCTTTGGAATTATTACTATTTTGTGAAGTCTTGGGTTATTATTCTCATGAAGTCATATGTGTCTCAACTAAAAAGTTCTAGAAATCCAGATTCAGACTCCTGGCATAGTCTAGAAGTTCTCTGAGTGAAGTCAGTTCAAATGCCTGTACCCAGGAGTCTATTCTGTGAAATGTTAGTTCGAATTACCTGGTACACTTCTTTTCCATGAGTCACTGAGATAGTGTTTATTGAAGATACAATCTCTGGTCTGCACTTTATCACAGAACCTCAGGCAAGCCTCAGACTATAGTAAAAATGATCTGTCATGACAAAGACTTAATAACTATGGTTATTACTGATAATTTTATAAAATAGAAGGTCTGATGAGAGGTTGTAATAAGAGTAATGTATCTGGCCAAAAAAAAAAAAAAAAGCCTATTTCTCCACATACAAAGCAAAGAAAACAAAGCCATACCAAAGAAAAAAATTTAGACAAAATGTTTTTAACAAAAATGATTAAACCTATTTTCAAAAAATTCAGTGAAAGTTGTCTGATTTATAATGAATGAATATAATTTGTGTAGAGGAAAAGAATCTTGAGATACAACATATATTAATCCTAGAATGTATAGAAAGAGAAAATCAATAGAATTTATTTGCATGCCTAGCAATAAGAATCATTTGCTTTGTTGTAGTTACCTGCAATTTAGGAGTTGTATCTGACCTGCCTCTTGAGAAACCTATATGCAGGTCAGGAAGCAAGAGTAAGAACTGGACATGGAACAACAGACTGGTTCCAAATAGGAAAAGGACTACGACAAGGTTGTATATTGTCACCCTGCTTATTTAACTTATATGCAGAGTACATCATGAGAAACACTGGGCTGGAAGAAGCACAAGCTGGAATCAAGATTGCCAGGACAAATATCAATAACCTCAGATATGCAGGTGACAACACCCTTATGGCAGAAAGTGAAGAGGAACTGAAAAGCCTCTTGATGAAAGTGAAAGTGGAGAGTGAAAAAACTGGCTTAAAGCTCAACATTCAGAAAACGAAGATCATGGCATCTGGTCCCATCACTTCATGGGAAATAGATGGGGAAACAGTGGAAACATGTCAGAATTTATTTTTTTGGGCTCCAGAATCACTGCAGATGGTGATTGCAGCCATGAAATTAAATGATGCTTACTCCTTGGAACAAAAGTTATGACCAACCTAGATAGCATATTGAAAAGCAGAGACATTACTTTGCCAACAAAGGTCCATCTAGTCAAGGCTATGGTTTTTCCTGTGGTCATGTATGGATGTGAGAGTTGGACTATAAAGAAAGCTGAGCACTGAAGAATTGATGCTTTTGAACTGTGGTGCTGGATAAGACTCTTGAGAATCCCTTGGACTGCAAGGAGATCCAACCAGTCCATTCTAAAGGAGATCCAACCAGTCCATTCTAAAGGAGATCAGTCCTGTGATTTCTCTGGAAGGAATGATGCTAAAGCTGAAACTCCAAAACTTTGGCCACCTGATGTGAAGAGCTGACTCATTTGAAAAGACCCTGATGCTGGGAAAGATTGAGGGCAGGAGGAGAAGGGGACGACAGAGGATGGATGGCATCACTGACTCGATGGACCTGAGTCTGAGTGAACTCTGGGAGTTGGTGATGGACAGGGAGGCGTGGCATGCTGCGATTCATGGGGTCACAAAGAGTCCGACATGACTGAGCGACTGAACTGAACTGAAGATAGGTCAAAGTCAATGAAAGGTGAAAACTGCACAGAATCAGAAAACTCACAAAGGTGTACCCCAGGTAACAGATGGCTTCTGCTGAAGGCAAGCAGAAATCTTTCTAATCTGTTGAAAAGTTCTTTCTATAGGGAAGATGGTAAGCAGGAAGCATTATCTCCCCACCTTGACAACAATTGCATTGGCAGAAGTTGTCTGATGTAACTATTTGGAACTCTGGAGATAGGTTAGCTTGGGCTCCTAACAGAAGACCACAGAGTTGGTGGCTTAGACAAGAGAAGCTTATTTCCTCATAGTTTTGAGGCTAGAACTAGTAGGTCCAGGTGTCATCAGGTTTGGTTTGTAGTGAGACAGTTCTTTCTGGCTTGTAGATGCCTATTCTCACATGACCTTTTCTCTGTGCAACAAGAGGAGGGAAGAGAAAGAACTCTTATGTCTCTCTTCCTGTAAGGACACTAGTCCTTTTTTTAAAAAATATAAATTTATTTATTTTAATTGGAGGCTAACTACTTTACAATATTGTATTGGTTTTGCCATACATTGACATGAATTCTCCACTGGTGTACATTTATTTCTCATCCTGAACCCCCCTCCCACCTCTCTCCCCATCCCATCCCTCTGAGTCATCCCAGTGCACCAGCCCTGAGCATCCTGTATCATGCATCGAATCTGGACTGGCAATTCATTTCACATATGATAATATACATGTTTCAATGCAATTCTCCCAAATCATCCCACACTTGCCCTCTCCCACAGAATCCAAAAGACTGTTCTATACATCTGTGTCTCTTTTGCTGTCCCACATACAGGGTTATCATTACCATCTTTCTAAATTCTATATATATGAGTTATTATACTGTATTGGTGTTTTTCTTTCTGCCTTACTTCACTCTGTATAATAGGCTCCAGTTTCATCCACCTCATTAGAACTGATTCAAATGTATTCTTTTTAATGACTGAGTAATACTCCATTGTGTATATGTGCCACAGCTTTCTTATCCATTCATCTGCTGATGGACATCTAGGTTGCTTCCATGTCCTGGCTATTATAAACAGTGCTGTGATGAACATTGGGGTACACGTGTCTCTTTCAATTCTGGTTTCCTTGGTGTGTATGCCCAGCAGTGGGATTGCTGTGTCATAAGGCAGTTCTATTTCCAGTTTTTTAAGGAATCTCCACACTGTTCTCCACAGTGGCTGTACTAGTTTGCATTCCCACCAACAGTGTAAGAGGGCTCCCTTTTCTCCATACCCTCTCCAGCATTTATTGTTTATCAACTTTTGGATAGCAGCCATTCTGACTGGTGTGAAATGGTACCTCACTGTGGTTTTCATTTGCATTTCTCTGATAATGAGTGATGTTGAGCCTCTTTTCATGTGTTTGTTAGCCATCCGTATGTCTTCTTTGGAGAAATGTCTGTTTAGTTCTTTGGCCCATTTTTTGATCGGGTCATTTATTTTCCTGGAATTGAGCTGCAGGAGTTGCTTGCATATTTTTGAGATTAGTTGTTTGTCAGTTGCTTCATTTGCTATTATTTTCTCCCATTCTGAAGGCTGTCTTTTCACCTTGCTTATAGTTTCCTTTGTTGTGCAGAGGCTTTTAAGTTTAATTAGGTCTCATTTGTTTATTTTTGCTTTTATTTCCAATATTCTGGGAGGTGGGTCATAGAGGATCCTGCTGTGACTTATGTCAGAGAGTGTTTTGCCTATGTTTTCCTCTAGGAGTTTTATAATTTCTGGTCTTACATTTAGATCTTTAATCCATTTTGAGTTTATTTTTGTGTATGGTGTTAGAAAGTGTTCTAGTTTCATCCTTTTACAAGTGGTTGACTAGTTTTCCCAGCACCACTTGTTAAAGAGATTGTCTTTAATCCACTGTATATTCTTGCCTCCTTTGTCAAGGATAAGGTGTCCTTAGGTGTGTAGATTTATCTCTGGGCTCTCTATTTTGTTCCATTGATCTATATTTCTGTCTTTGTGCCAGTACCATACTGTCTTGATGACTGTGGCTTTGTAGTAGAGCCTGAAGCCAGGCAGGTTGATTCCTCCAGTTCCATTCTTCTTTCTCAAGATTGCTTTGGCTATTCGAGGTTTTTGGTATTTCCATACAAACTGTTGAATTATTTGTCCTAGCTCTGTGATAAGTATCATTGGTAGCTTGATAGGGATTGCATTGACTCTATAGATTGTTCTCATTTTCACTATATTGATTCTTCCAGTCCATGAACACTTTATATTTCTCTATCTATTAGTGTCCTCTTTGATTTATTTCACCAGTGTTTTATAGTTTTCTATATATAGGTCTTTAGTTTCTTTAGGTAGATATATTCCTAAGTATTTTATTCTTTTCATTGCAATGGTGAATGGAATTGTTTCCTTAATTTCTCTTTCTATTTTCTCATTCTTAGTGTATAGGAATGCAAGGGATTTTTGAGCATTGATTTTACATCCTGAAACTTTACAATGTTTATTGATTAGCTCTAGTAATTTTATGGTGGAATCTTTAGGGTTTTCCATGTAGAGGATCATGTCATCTGCAAACAGTGAAAGTTTTACTTCTTCTTTTCCAATTTGGATTCCTTTTATTTCTTTTTCTGCTGTGATTGCTGTGGCCAAAACTTCCAAAACTATGTTGAATAGTAATGGTGAAAGCGGGCACCCTTGTCTTGTTCCTGACTTTAGGGGAAATGCTTTCAGTTTTTCACCATTGAGGATAATGTTTCCTGTGGGTTTGTCATATATAGCTTTTATTATGTTGAGGTATGTTTCTTCTATTCCTGCTTTCTGGAGGGTTTTTCATCATAAATCGATGTTGAATTTTGTTAAAGTCTTTCTCTGCATCTATTGAGATAATCATATGGCTTTTATTTTTCAATTTGTTAATGTGGTATATTACATTGATTGATTTGTGGATATTGAATCCTTGTATTCCTGGGATAAAGCCCACTTGGTCATGATGTATGATCTTTTTAATGTATTGTTGGATTCTGATTGCTAGAATTTTGCTAAGGATTTTTGCATCTATGTTCATCAGTGATATTGGCCTGTAGTTTTCTTTTTTTGTGGCATCTTTGTCAGGTTTTGGTATTAGGGTGATGGTGGCCTCATAGAATGAGTTTGGAAGTTTACCTTCCTCTGCAATTACTGAAGAGTTTGAGTAGGATAGGTATTAGCTCTTCTCTAAATTTTTGGTAGAATTCAGCTGTGAAGCTATCTGGAGGGACACTAGTCCTATTGGATTAGGGCCACAACCTTATAACCTCATTTAACTTTAATTATTTTCCTAAAAACCCTATCTCCAAAGATGGTCACAAAAAGAATGTCAACTAAAAATATGCACATCCTAAAACTTGAGAGTTATGCTTTATTTTGTGTGATTTTGGGGGACTTCACATGCCTGGGAGACAGTATCTCAAGTAACCCTGCGAGAACTGTCCCAAGGAGGCAAGGGGGGAGCCAGTTATATAGAAGTTTTGCAACAAAAGGGAGGTAGTCCGAACATCAAAAGATGATTGTTAACTAAAGAAAACCAGATAGCCCAAGTTAAGGAATTTAGCACTTTTCTATGCATGCAAACATGCAAGAGTCTAGGTTCACTGAAATCATTCCTTCAATATGCACCTCAGGTATCTGGGGCCAGTATCTTGTATTTTCACATTCTGAGCTTCTTCAGGGCTCACCATGGAGAGTAACTACAGTCTGATGGCTGCTAGATGGCAGATATTCTTCTCCTTTTGAATTTCTTTAGGAATTACCTATTCACGTTGGAGGGCTGCAATCACTGATGACTGTGACATCATTTGTTTGCTGATGTGGCAGGAAGCATTCCATTTCTCAGGGTTAGGGCTTCAACATACGAATATGGAGAGAAGATAATTCAGTCTATACTGAGAGATTACTGAAGGTTTGCAGTTTCCAAGGAAAGACCTAAAGAGTGAATAGTGGCTAATTTTGGTTAGTTTCAGCTCTAAACACAAGAGCAGACACCTGTCCTCTAATCTCTAGCCCCAGGATAAGAAGCTGTGCATACTTTCCTAGAGCAACTTATACACAGCTTGTGGGAGCAGTCAGGCACTAAGGACCCTGTTTCCAAATGACAAAGATCTGCTTTTGTCATGAGTTGTTATCTCTGATTGTTGAGATACAGACACAGAAGTGGGCAAGCACTATTAAGACTCTCCCCATTTAGCCAAAGTGACTTCAAGGGGATTTAATGGCATGTTGGAAATCATTTTTTCCTTTCATTTTTCACTTTTCCCATTATAAGAGCTAGACATTTAAGGACTGGGATATTCAAAAGCAACCACATATAAGGAAAAATTTTAATAGAGTCATTGAGTATGCCCAGGGAAAAACATAAGCTCAGAATAGACCTGCGAAGACTGTAAGTTTACACCTCAGACTGATCACTGGCAGAGACACAGCCCATATAGTTGCTCAGTCACTGACTGAGTCACATCTGACTCTTTGTGACCACATGGACTGTAGCCCACCAGGCTCCTCTGTCCATGGAATTCTCCAGGCAAGAATACTGAAGTGGGTAGTCATTCTTTTCTCCAGGGGACCTTCCTAACTCAAGGATCAAACCTGGGTCCCTTGCAGTGCAGGCAGATTCTTTACCATCTGAGCCACCAGGGAAGCCCATAACAGCAAGAAAAAACAGCAAACCTGGGGAAGGAGGAGAAGTAGACCAAAGTTACCACATTATAAGATTCAAAAGTCCAGTTTTCAACCAAAAAAGTCACAAGACAGGTCAAAACCCAAACAAACAAAAGTATGGCCTGTTTAAAGGAAAAAAATTAATTAACAGAAAATGTCCCTGAGGAAGACCATATAGTGGAATTACTAGACAAAGACTCCAAAACAGCTGTTTGTAAAATGCTCAAAGAGTCAAGAGAAGTATGGGCAAAACCAGGAAAAGGATGTATGAACAAAATGGAAATGTCAACAGATAGAAAACATTAAAAAGGAACCAAAAGGAAATTCTGGGGCTGAAAACTACAATAACCAAACTAAAAAATTCACTGGAATGAATGATATGATGAATTGGAGTGATTTTTCTAGCCAAAAGCATATTTGACAAAGAGAAGAAAGAACAATTGAAGGTACAATGATTTAAATTATTGAATCTGAGGAACAGAAAGAAAATGACCAAGGAAAGTGAACAGAGCCTATGGGACCTGAGGGGCACCATCAGGATGATCAGCATTTACACTATGGAAGTCCCAGAGGAGGAAAGCAAAGGGAAGGGACAAAAAGACTATTTGAAGAAATAGTGAGCAAAACCTTCCCAGACTTGATGAAAGACATGAGTATAAACACCCAAGAAGCTCCACAAACTCCAAGCAAATAAAAACAAAGAAACCCACATGTACTTTATAATCAAATTTTCAAAAGCAAAAGACAAAGAGAGACTCTTGAAAGTAGCCAAAGCAAAAGACAAAGAGAGACTCTTGAAAGCAGCCAGATAGAAGCAACTCATCACATCCGAAGGTCCCCAATGAAATTATCAGCCAATTCCTCATCAGAAATGGGCTTCCTGATGGCACAGTGGTAAAGAATCTGCCTGCCAATGCAGGAGACAAAAGAGACTTGGGTTCAATCCCCAGGTAAGAAAGATCCCCTGGAATAGGAAATGGCAACTCACTCCAGGATTCTTGCCTGGGAAATTCCATGGACAGAGGAGCCTTATGGGCTACAATCCATGGAGCCACAAAGAGTCAAACATGACTGAGCACACACACACACACACACACACACACACACACCTCATCAAAAACCTTGGAGCTGGAAGATAGTGAGTCAGTGCATTTGATATGTTGAAAGAAATGAACTGTCAACCAAGAATCCTATATATAGCAAAATTTTTCTTCAAATGAGGAGGAAATTAAAACATTCTTATATAAATAAAAGCTGAGAGACATTTGTACCTCTAGTCCTGCCCTGAAAGAAATGATAAAGAGAGTACTTCAATCTGCAGGACACTAAATGTAACTCAAAGTTTTAGGAAGAAATATCAGATCTCTGATAGGATATCTGTAGGAATATCAGATTTCTGATAAAGATAAACACCCGGGCAATTATAAAACATAGTATTATTGTAACTTTGACTTGTAATTCCACTTTTGTTTTCTAAAAGACTTAAGAAACTATGCATAAAAAACAATTATTAGTCTATATTTTTGGAGAGAAGATGTGTAAAATGGATTTTATGACATCAATAACTGAAACTGATGAAGTCAGATCTGTATAGGAAAGGAGTTTTTATGTTACTGAATTAAGCTGGTATAAATTCAATTTAGTGTTATAACTTTAAGATGTTAAATATAATTGCCATGAAAGCCATAAAGAAAATAGTTATAGGATGTACACAAAAGGAAATGAGAAGAGAATTAAGATATTTTACTACCAAAACAAATAACTAAACATAAAAGAAAATAGTAATGCATGAAATGAGGGACAAAAAAGCTATGAGGCATATAGAAAACAAATTGAAAAATAACAGAATTAAGTTCCCCTTTATCGTAATTATTTTAAATGTAAATGGATTAAATTCTCCAATAAAAAGACAGAGATTGGCAGAATGGACTTTAAAAACATGACCCAACTAAATGCTATCTATAAGAGACTCACTTCAAATCCAAAGATGCAAATAGATTGAACATAAAAACATAGAAACATCTGTATCTCATATGGCAAAACCAATACAGTACTGTAAAGTAAAAAAATAAAATAAAATAAAAAACCTAAAAAAAAAAACCCACATAGAAACAGATATTCCATGAAAGTAGGAAACAAAAGAGAGTATGAGCGGGTGGTACTAATACCACATAAAGTAGACTTTAAATCAAACATGCTTACAACAGGCAAAGAAGGAGCTTACAGATTAATAAAAGATACAAATAGCAAGAAGACTTGACTTAACAATTATAAACACTTATATACTTAACAATAGATCATCTAAATATATGAAGCAAAACTTAATAGAATATGTATAAATATGTACATGTATAAACCTCATTTTGCTCATTCATTTCTTAATCAGAGGACATTTGGGTTGTTTCCAGCTTTAGGGTTTTGTGACTACTGCTGCTATGAACACAGCCATACAAATATCTGCTTTGAATATTTTCAGGTATATAACATATATGATTCAGCCTTAAAAAGGAATGAAATTCTGACACATGCAGCAGCATAGACGAACATGCTGAGTGAAATAAGCCAGGCACTGAAGGATACTGTATGATGCCACTTATATGAGATCTCTAGAGGAGTCAAATTCATAGAGACAGAAAGTAGAATGGTGATTGCCAGGGGTTGAGAGAGGGAGGAATGGATGCTGTTGTGTGATAGATATAAAGTTTCAGCTTGGGAAGATGAAAAATTTCTGGAGATGGATGGTGGTGGATGCACAGCATTGTGAGTGTACTTAATGCCACTGAACAGTTCACTTAAAGATGATTAAAGTAATAAAATTTTATATGTATAAAACTGTGGTATATTATACCACAATTCTTAAAAAGCAAAGGTTTTTAAACTCTTTCTATTTTTCCCAACAGTTGCCTGTATTTATTGAGTTCTTTCTATGTGCCAGCTAAATGTACTCCCAAACACTTTACCTGTGTTATTTTATTTAATTTCCATAATAATCTGATGAAACAGGTGTTATCCTGATGTCTATTTTTCAAAAAAAAAAAAAATTGAGGCACAGAAAAGTTAAGTACTTTATCCAAGGTCACAGAACTTCTTAGTGGTGGATCTGAGGTATGAACCCAAGCAATGTGATTCCAGATTATTCTTACCCACTGTGCTGTTCAGTTCAGTTCAGTTGCTCAGTCATGTCTGACTCTTTGTGACCCCATGAACTGCAGCACGCCAGGCCTCCCTGTCCATCACCAACTCCCAGAGTCCACCCAAACTCATGTCCATTGAGTCGGTGATGCCATACAACCATCTCATCCTCTGTTGTCTCCTTCTCCTCTTGCCCTCAATCTTTCCCAGCATCAGGTCTTTTCAAATGAGTCAGCTCTTCACATCAGGTGGACAAAGTTTTGGAGTTTCAGCTTCAAGATCAATCCTACCAGTGAACACCCAGGACTGATCTCCTTTAGAATGGACTGGTTGGATCTCCTTGCAGTTCAAGGGACTCTCAAGAGTCTTCTCCAACACCACAGTTCAAAAGCATCAATTCTTCAGCCCTCAGCTTTCCTTATAGTCCAACTCTCACATCCAAACATGACTAGTGGAAAAACCATATGCTGTACTACTTTCAAAAGAAGTGAGAAACCAGTACTTTATGTTATTATAGATTTGATTATCATCATGTGGTCTCTGATCAGTTGCTTTGCATCTCTGCATTTCCTTGTATGTGGAGCTGGAATTTAGCATTTCCTAATGTGGCTATGACCTTCCTAGGCATAGCTACAGTAGGAGGTGATGCAGCCAATCAGGGTAAAATAACCTCACAAATGGTGAGTCCCACACTCACTCACTAAAGAATCTTTTATGATTGCCTTCCATGACATTAAAAGTCCAAATGCCAATTCTACTACTTACTTGCTGTGTGATCTTGAGCAAGAAACTTGACTTCTCTGAGCCTCTGTCTCCTTGTCTAAAAAATGGAAATCATAACATCTTTCTTGCAAGGCTGTTGTGAGTAGGACTCCAAAGTCCTCAGGCCTCACTGTCCTGTGAATACAACTGAAATCATATCAATGTCAATATTCAAACTTCACTGGCAAGGGACCCAGCCCCCCCCACCCCCCGCCAGTTCATCAGGCAACTGAGAACCTGAATTCATTTCACACTCAACATAAAACTACATATCTTGATATGACATGCACACAACCAGAGAGAGAATCTGAAAAGCCATATATATGCTAAATAGATTGTAGCTTTTTTTTTTTTTTTTGCTTTAAATAAAACATAAGGTCAAGGTGGAATAATATCTATATTAACAATCTAGAGTTAGATCTTATTTTCTGACTAATCTCCACCCATTTTAAATGGGGAACAATGGAAATAAGTGAAGTTGCTCAGTCGTGTCTGACTCTTTGCTACCCTGTGGACTGTAGTCTACCAGGCTCCTCAGGAATTTCCCTGGTGGCTCAGATGGTAAAGAGTCTACCCGCAATGTGGGAGACTTGGCTTCAATCCCTGGGTCTGGAAGATCCCCTGGAGAAGGAAGTGGCAACCCACTCCAGTATTCTTGCCTGGAAAATCCCATGGATGGAGAACCCTGGTAGGCTACAGCTCACGGGGATCGCAAAGGATCGGACACAACGGAGCGACTTCACTTTTCACTTAATGGGAATAACCTTTGAACTGCAGTATGCACATTCCTGAAGGAAACAGACAACTCTTATATGTTGTTTTGGTGCAATCGTTTCCAAGGCACATTGCTTCCATATAATCTCCCCAGGCACCTAAGGGATCATTTAAGGGAATCACTGTGATACTTAGGCGACAGGGGAAAGGGAGGCAAATAATATAATTCTTCTTTTTCCAATACAATTGAAAAATATCTTATCCTATATGCTCATAGATCTTTAAAAATAACTTTTGTTGTGTCAAGTTATTATAAAATCACTGGCATGCAACTCAGAAAGAGTTCAAAGAATTGAGGGAAATTTTCAGTTCCTTTCACTGCCATGCGTCTCCATGACCAATACTTGTTATTCTTTACTTGTATTGTTGTAGCCACGTGTTCTGGGAAACAAATTCACTCAGAAGGACAATGCAGATAGTGAAGTGCAGTTTATTACACCGGCAGGCCCAAAGCCGAGTCTCCTCTTAGCCAAGGACCCCGAGCAGTTTTTGTGAAAACCTTATATACCCTAGGACTTCCCTGGTAAGTGTACCTGCTCAAATCCATCTCCCCAAATTCTCTGAAACTACTCTGAACAAAGGAAAAGAAAGATACAATCAAAGTTAACCCTGATTCATATGCCTTAAGCCTAGGTAGTTAACAGTGGGCAATTACCAATAAGCCTGTGGTCATACCCCAATAAGCATAATAGAATTTATGATTCTATTCGGTTACACAGATAATTAAAGTATTCTTTTAGGTGATGGAGAGTCTAGGTACAAGCCCTGGGGCTCTTCCATCCAGGAGTCTGGTTTTCCAGTTGGTATGTCATTTCCATAGATACTGGGCATAGAGCTCAAAGTCCACAGTTCAGCCCAAGATGGAGTCCTGCTTTCAAAATGGAGCCTGTTCTGTTTCCTCCTTCAGTATAAAGAGGAAAAATAGGAATAGAATTAATGCTGCACTGTCTCACACAACCATAGAGATTGTCCATGATATCTGTGCTTCTGATTTTAGAAGATCTAATTTTCAATCAGAAAAATATTAATTGAAATTAATATATAATTGAAATATTTAATTGAAATTAATATTTAATTGAAATTAAATTTAATCTTTTATTTAAATTTGTCAAAATGTGTGCTATATTATTGTTTTGTCAACTATACTGAGAATGCAATTCAGAAATAACAAGTTTAATAAATAGAGTTCATGATCACAACAGAGTTAAAATCTTTAATATATTTTAAATTAATTTTTATTGGAGTATAGTTGCCTTACAATGTTATGTTTCTCCTGTACCGCAAAGTGAATCATCTCTGCATATACATGTATCACATCTTTCTTGGATTTCCTTCCTATTTAGGCTACCACAGAGCATCAAGTAGAGTTCCTGGTGCTATATATTAGGTTCTCATTATTTATCTATTTTATATATAGCATCAATAGTGTATATATGTTAATCCCAAGCTCCCAGTTCATCCCACCACTTTCCCTTAACCCCTTGGTATCAATACATTTGTTCTCTACATCTAAAGATTTTAAATTTCAATTTATATATATATATTGAAAAGAGAACTAAGATGGGAGAAGACCCTTGAGAGTCCCTTAGACTGCAAAGAGATCAAACCAGTCAATCCTAAAGGAAATTAGTCCTGAATATTCATTGGAAGGACTGACGCTGAAGCTGAAACTCCAGTACTTTGGCCACCTGATGTGAAGAGCTGACTCATTTGAAAAGACCATGACGCTGGGAAAGATTGAGGACGGGAGGAGAAGGGGATGACAGGATGAGATGGGTGGATGGCATCACTGACTCGATGGACATGAGTTTGAGTAAGCTCTGGGAGTTGGTGATGGACAGGGGAGTCTGGCATGCTGCAGTCCATGGGATCGCAAAGAGTCAGACACAACTGAGTGACTGAACTGAACTGAAGATGGAATGATCAACAAAAAGATTTTAGATTAGAATTTTAGGGATAGAATTGGGGGAGATAAAATGGAAACACATGTTCAGATGGAAAAGGAACATGTAAAATTACCAACAAAGAACAATTTGGTTATGTACCCATGAAAATGGGACTTCCTAGGTAGTGCAATGGTTAAAAAAAAAAAAAAAAAATCTGTCTGCCAGTGCAGGTGACACAAGATCAGGCAGATTCCCTGATCAGGTGACACAAAGATTAGGCAGACAAGATCAGGTGATACAAAGTCAGGCAGATCCCCTGGAACAGGAAATGGCAACCTGCTCCAGGATTCTTGCCTAGAAAATTTTACATACAGAGGAGCCTGGTGGGTTACAGTTGATGGGGTTGCAAACAGTCAGACGCAGCTGAGCACACAACACATCCATGAAAATAGATATTGATGATTATCAAATTATTATGATTTCATTAGAGTCCTTGTAAAGAATGACATAGCAGTTTTGTTTTAAAATGTCAATATTTTAAACATGTTGAAAATTCTTATTTGTGGCTATTTAAATAAATATAAAAATTTTAGATGGCAACTCAAAAATATATGAGGGGTACATAAGTTTACATATGAAAAATGTTAGGAAATATGTGACCAAAGCATTTGAAGGTCGTTGGCCTAGAATCATTCTTGACCCAGCAAATGATCAAGCAGAATGGCCTGACCCCACCAGGATTGGAGGTGCTGTTCAATTAACAAATGTTTGGTCACCAAAGGGAAAAGATTGGGAAAGAGATAAATTAGAAGTTTGGAATTAACAGATGCACTACCACGTATAAAATAGATAACCAAATTCTGTTATAACCCATAAGGGAAAATAATTTGAAAAATAATGGATGAAAGTATATGTATGCTGCTGCTTCTAAGTCGCTTCAGTCATGTCTGACTCTGTGCAACCCCATAGACAGCAGCCCACCAGGCTCCTCTGTCCATGGGATTTTTTCAGGCAAGAGTACTGGAATGGGTTGTCATTACCTTCTCCGATGTATATGTATAACTGAATCATTTCTTTTACACCTGAAACAAACAAAACATTGCAAATCAACTATACTCCAATATAAAATAAAAATTAAATTAAATTGAAAAAAGATAAACAAGCATATCTAAATTTTCAATTTAATTTTAATTTAATTGGAGAAAAAAAAATCAATCTAAATTGGTCAAGTTGGACGTGGCTAGGAGGCTCCAGTCAGAGGAGCTGGGGAGAGACTTATTCATAGGAGGTATGGAAACAGAGCAAGGAGGTTACTGATTGTTTGAGAGCTTAAAGCCTGGTTGACTGTTTGTGACTGGGTGTCCTCAGGTTTCAATTTTGTAGCCTTGAGGCATTTACAGGGTTAGATTTGGGTTTGCTTGTAGAGGAGCCTGGGCATCTGAGACCTTTCAGTCTAAGGCCCTCCTAGTTAAACTAATTTAACACTATCACGTCTCCTAGCCAAGGTAAAGCTCCAGGTTGCCTGGGTAGGATGTCTGACAGTGCTGGAAGAGTATGTGTGTGTGTATCTGTGCACCTGTGTACTGGGATGTGTGTGTGTGAGAGGTCTGTGTGTGTGTTGGCGTGGCTGTGTTTTGGTGTGTGTGTGGTTCCATGCTGATCGTGTGGTTAGGCTGTATCCCAAGGCCTCCTTGCTCACACTCTCCCTGAGGAGATCATCTCTCACACGTGTGGACAAGCCCAGCTAATGTCCGAGTCCCCAGTGTCATCTCTGGTTGTCACAGCTGAAGGGCAAGTGGGGGATGATGTAAAAATACAGCTTCAGGATTTAATTCACTATTAGTTAACAGCTGTTCAGGAGAATTATGGCTTCCCTCACAGTGAAGGCAGAAAAGTATCAAAATATCAAAATGTGAGAGAGTTATAATATTTGAAGGAGTCTTAATCCACTTCTGCTTAATAGCATCTCTTGAAAATATGTGATTAATGTGTAAACTATATAGAATTTTGTGGTACCCAACGCTGTCTTTACACAGCCAAGCACTGGCGAGGAAACTGCAGCTTTAAATCCTCCTTCAAGTTAACTGAGTCAAGAACAGCATTCCTTCTATAAGAGGATAAAAACAACCTCCCAAAGGACCTGCTGCCACAATTGCGTATGTAATGTCATGGCAAATTTGATTCTTCACATCCAAACCTGGCCACCTGGGTGGAAAGGAAGCCTCTCTTCCTCAGGAACCAAGGTGGAGACAGCCAGTTGGGTGTCCCCTCATATTGTTACTGTAAGTTTTCCCCCTCAACACACAAATGGTCACTTAGAAAATCTATATACCTGAGGTGCAAAACAGATCAATTCACATTTTCAAGATCAAAAAGGGCTCTTTGCTTTACATAGGTATTCCAGAGGCATTCACTGAAATAGAAAGTTCCTCTGCTGCATTTAAATAGATTCTATTTACAAAACATCCATAAATTAAAATCACAGGAACTCAATTTTGCAAACTAAATGAGGCATATTCAGTGCAGCCCTTACTGGAGATCATACCTTTAAGGAACTGTGTGACTGAAGAGGATGGTTGCAAAGGACAAGAAGAGACTTGCAGTTGGTGGTCTGGCCTGGAGGGGTGAGGCTACAGATGGGAGACACCAAGTAAGAGGGTCAGAACAACTGTTATCCAAATCCTGCTTCAGAGTGTTCGCGTCTGCCTTCTGGGAAATAGGCCACCTTGGCTCTGGTAGAAGGAACCAACCATCCAGGCTTTTCCCAAGGATAACCAGAGCCTGAGCCAGCAAACTTAAAAACCAGACACTGATGCTTTCGCCAGGAAAGTGCAGTTTTATTAACACAAGAAAATATGTAGCTAGAACGGCAATACTGTGAACAGCAGAACTTGTGTTTTACGGTCAACACACACTCAAGGGTCTAAATGCAGTGGGAAAATGGATACACTCCAGCAGTGCACTGACACTGATGCAGGAGGAAGACATTTCCTGTCTAAAAAAATGCAAGTGGGTTGCGGCAAGAAGTGACCCAGTCATTTCGAAGCTTTGGCAACCCCATCTTTGTGTATCTGAGGGAAAAGCCCTAAGAATTGTGGGACTCTGTGAAAAGGTGGTTTCTCATTCCTGCAAGATCCCAGGAGGCACAATTGGAAAAGG
This sequence comes from Capricornis sumatraensis, assembly GCF_032405125.1. Taxonomy (NCBI): domain Eukaryota; kingdom Metazoa; phylum Chordata; class Mammalia; order Artiodactyla; family Bovidae; genus Capricornis; species Capricornis sumatraensis. The sequence continues at coordinate 44,334,431 of NC_091078.1, forward strand.
AGGTAAGGAGGGAAATTTGAGGTGAGCTGGGAGCAACCTCCCCAATTCTGGGGCAATTAGGAAAAAAGATTATCTTCTTCCAACAGAACATTCTCTCACTAAGTGATCTCTTCCCAGCTTTATAGAAAAGCTGCCTCACACCACAGGAAACACACAGGCTCCTCAGCCAGAGGTCCAGGAGAATTACTTCACAACCAGAGCAATTTTCCCTCTGATACCTGGGTGCCCTGCCGCCCCTCCTCTTCTGCCTGTGGCATGGATGCAATGAAATAGTGCCCTTTGCATGTTTAACACAGGACTTGGCTGATAATAAACTCAGCCCATGGCCACACTATTAATAGATAATGTTATTAATAGAAACTCACCCCTGCTCATCTTCACCTGTCATCTGTTCTTCTTTAATACGCACAAGGTTTTAGTTTCTTTGCCTTTCCCCTACCCTGAGTGCCCTATTCACTGCCCTCCTAGTTCTTCTGATGGTCCTTTGTGCCTGCACCTCATTTGCGGGAAAGAAAAGGATTTTGGCCCCAGGCAAGTTCTCCCCTGGAGGCCCTGCTGAGACCAGTGGGTCAGAGGGAGCAGCAACTTCCTCCCCCAGGCCTCCTTCTGCTGAAATGGCCCTGATTCCTTAACTGCAGACACTTAGAAGGGATGTTTTGCTCACCTTTGCCTTTTCCCATCAGGTTGATAAACTTCCTTCAAAGGGATGAACCCTTTCGTGATCACTTTAAAACACATTTGAACAAAATAGTCTTACAAACAGAAAACAGCCTTACATCCCCAAGTGTTATCTAGACAGAACCTGGAGAGTTTCCTATATTCTTCAGAGAAGTTCAATGGGTATTTGCAGACAGCGGGGTACTATGGCGGGATGTGATCAGGAAGCTGAGTGGTCAGGACACAGAAGGAGGAGTGGGAGGGCAGGAAGCCCAGGGGAATCCTGGTGAGTCTCATTTACTGATGCTGTTCTTTGGGGCAAGGTGAATTAATTTCTGTACTGGAAGCTACAGTTTCTTTATTTGGGAAATTCAAGACCAAATCTGGCTTCCTCACAGCTCAGCTATAGGATGCCCTGACTGTGCCCCTGCCCTTCCCCTCTCATGGGCACCAAGTGGTCTGCCCCAGGGTTGGCCCTTCCTCTTCTGGGATCCCTAGCTGTCTTTGTGCAGCTCCTCTGCATCACCTTCAGTATCACTTGTAAGCTGGTGTTGCTCAACTTCTCAGTACTAACACTGAGTTCTCACTGAAGCTCATTTCTGAATTATTTTCACTATTGTCTTAGTTTGCAGAGTTATTTCCTTAGTTATTTATGTTGTTTCTTCTTCCAAACAGGATTTGGAGTGGCTCAGCCTGGCTTTCCGGCTGTCTGCTTGGCTGGGGTGGGGGACTAGGACTCTACAGCATTCTGTTGTGTGCATGAGTGCTCATTCACTCCAGTCATGTCCAGCTCTTTGCAACCCTATGGACTGTAGCCCGCCAGGCTCCTCTGACCACTGGATTCTCCAGGCAAGAATACTGGGGTGGGTTGCCATGTCCTCCTCCAGAGGGTCTTCCCGACTCAGGGGCTGAATCCACTTCTGCTGTATCTCCTGTATTGCAGGCAGACTCTTTACCCACAGAGCCACCAGCAAAAAAAAAAAAAAAAAAAAGAAAGCAGATTCTGTCCTTATGTACCACAAAGTAAAATGACCCCAATTCACTGTAATCTAGTGAAGTTTGCCACTGGCACAGAGATAACTGGATGGACTGATGGACAACATTGGAGCATAGGAAGAGATTCAAGAGACATAAAGGACAATAATAACCAAAGTAATATTTCAATTTAGAAGGAAAATAGTTACTTTAATAATTAATAGTGCTGGCATAATAAATTCTTCATCCAAAAGAAAACATAGCTGAACTTTTACTTCACACTATATACAGAAATAAATTCCAAAAGGATTCGAGACTTAAATATTTTTTAAAATACAAATAATAAGAATATTTTTAATTAAAGAGGTTATCTGTATAAACTTACAGTATAGATGCTCTTTCCAAGCCAGACAATACCAAGAGGCCATGAAGAAAGGATATATTTGAACAAATAAAAATGTCCGATTTTTGTATCATTAAAAAAAAAAGCAAACTATGAGGAAAAAAATCTATAGGAAAAAAATCCAGAAGGTCAGTAAACATAGGAAAAACTGCTCAATTTCACTGAGTTGGAAAAATGTAAAACAAAATAATATGTGACAAGAACTTGTAAATCATGCTATTGATGAACATTTTTAGAAGAAAAAGAATGAAATGCTCTCAAAAATACCAAAAATAGACAGTGGAGTACATTGCTAGGGGGGAAGGGGAGTGACTCCAATTTGGGAGAGTAATGCAACAAAATTTATTTTTAAAATGACATATAAACCTACCTCATTTTTGTGAATCTATTCTACAGAAATAAAAGCATCAACATATTAGAATATACACAAGGATGTTACAGAGAATTGCTAATGATAACAAACAAGCAAATCCAACTAGAAACAGCCTCAGTGCCCATAACTAGAGGCATGGTTTTATAAGTGGTGTCCATCTACATGACGGAATATTATACAACTTTTAACAAGAATGAGGTAACACTGTATATTGACCTGTCCGTGCTGTGTTGATATAAGAGGAAAGCAATTTGCAGAGTAATTTTCACTGCATGATCTTATTTCTGCAAAAATCCACAATACCATTTTCTCTCTCTATGTGCATATATGTTTGGGTGATGAGTGAGAAAGATGCAGTCAGAAAGTCAAAATCTGTTGACTTTGGTTCCCTGGGGAGAAGAGGGAATGTGTTGGCAAGATTTTTGTGGCTGTCTACATAAACTTGTGCTGTAGTGCTGTGACACTTGTGTAGTTTTGCTTAAAATTTATTGGAGTAGAGTTAATTTACAATGTTGTGTTAGTTTCAGGCGTACAGCAAAGTGATTCAGTTATGCATATACAGACATATTCTTTTTTAGATTATTTTCCCATTTAGGTTATTACAGAATGTTGAGTAGATCTCCTTGGGCTATACAGTAGGTCCTTGTTGGTTGTCTATTGTATATATATCAATGGTAGTATGTGAACATTAATCCCAAATTCATAACTTATTCCCCCCACCATGTTTCCCCTTTGGTAACCAAAAGTTTGTTTTCAAAATCTGATTCTATTTCTGTTTTGTAAATAAGTGCATTTACATCAATTTTTAAATTGTATTTCACATGTGAGTGACATCATATGGCATTTGTCTTTCACTGATTCCACTTTGTATGATAATCTCTAGTTGCAACCATGTTGCTTCAAATGGCATTATTTCATTCTTTTTATGGCTGAGTAATATTCAGTTGTATCTATGTACCATATCTTCATCCATTCCTCTGTTGATGGACACTTAAGGTTGCTTCCATGTCTTGGTTATTGTATTTGTCTAATTTTTAAATGCATAAAAAAATGGTTTTTGAAAAAAAAAAAATGGTTTTTGAAGAAGAGACTTTTTCAAATGTTACCCAGATTCCTAGGGCCCCTTATTCTGTTTGAGCTTTGGGAGAAAAGCTTGAGAATCTGTGTCTTAAGATGAAGCCCATGTGATCCTTGGTAAGGTGGCCAAGGATGTCTCAGAAAGCACGGCAGCACAGAGCTGCCTGGGAGGTACCGGCCACATGAGGTTGGGTGGGGAAGACCATTTGGAAGGAACATAGGAAGGCAGGTGGGCAGTGGGTAGAAACCAGGATATGGAGGAAGTGCACAAGAGGGCACCTATTTATGAAAGGGAGGAATCCCTTCCTCCAGGCTAAGAAGGAAGAAGTTCAGTTCAGTTCAATTCAATCGCTCAGTTGTGTCCGACTCTTTGCAAACCCCTGAACCGCAGCATGCCAGGCCTCCCTGTCCATCACCATCTCCCAGAGTTCACTCAGACTCATGTCCATCGAGTCCATGATGCCATCCAGCCATCTCATCCTCTGTCGTCCCCTTCTCCTCCTGTCCCCAATCCCTCCCAGCATCAGAGTCTTTTCCAATGAGTCAACACTTCGCAAGAGGTGGCCCAAGTACTGGAGCTTCAGCTTTAGCATCATTCCTTCCAAAGAAATCCCAGGGCTGATCTCCTTCAGAATGGACTGGTTGGATCTCCTTGCAGTCCAAGGGACTCTCAAGAGTCTTATCCAGCACCACAGTTCAAAAGCATCAATTCTTCGGCCCTCAGCCTTCTTCACAGTCCAACTCTCATATCCATACATGACTACTGGAAAAACCATAGCCTTGACTAGATGGACTTTAGTCGGCAAAGTAATGTCTCTGCTTTTCAATATGCTATCTAGGTTGCTCATAACTTTTCTTCCAAGGAGTAAGCATCTTTTAATTTCATGGCTGCAGTCATCATCTGCAGTGATTTTGGAGCCCCCCAAAATAAAGTTTGACACTGTTTCCACTGTTTCCCCATCTATTTCCCATGAAGTGATGGGACCGGTTGCCATGATCTTAGTTTTCTGAATGTTGACCTTTAAGCCAACTTTTTTGCTCTCCTCTTTCACTTTCATCAAGAGGCTTTTTAGTTCCTCTTCACTTTCTGCCATAAGGGTGGTGTCATCTGCATATCTGAGGTTATTGGGATTTCTCCCGGCAATCTTGATTCCAGCTTGTGTTGCTTCCAGTCCAGCATTTCTCATGATGTACTCTGCATAGAAGTTAAATAAGCAGGGTGACAATATTCAGCCTTGACGTACTCTTTTTCCTATTTGGAACCAGTCTGTTGGTCCATGTCCAGTTCTAACTGTTGCTTCCTGACCTGCATACAGATTTCTCAAGAGGCAGGTTAGGTGGTCTGGTATTCACATCTCTTTCAGAATCTTCCACAGTTTATTGTGATCCACACAGTCAAAGGCTTTGGCATAGTCAATAAAGCAGAAATAGATGTTTTTCTGGAACTCTCTTGCTTTTTCCATGATTCAGCAGATGTTGGCAATTTGATCTCTGGTTCCTCTGCCTTTTCTAAAACCATCTTGAACACCAGGGAGTTCATGGTTCACGTATTGCTGAAGCTTGGCTTGGAGAATTTTGAGTATTACTTTACTAGCATGTGAGCTGAGTGCAATTGTGCGGTAGTTTGAGCATTCTTTGGCATTGCCTTTCTTTGGGATTGGAATGAAAACTGACCTTTTCCATTCCTGTGGCCACTGCTGAGTTTTCCAGATTTGCTGGCATATTGAGTGCAGCACTTTCACAACATCCTCTTTCAGGATTTGAAACAGCTCAACTGTAATTCCATCACCTCCACTAGCTTTGTTCGTAGTGATGCTTTCTAAGGCCCACTTGACTTCACATTCCAAGATGTCTGGCTCTAGATTAGTGATCACATCATCAAGATTATCTGGGTCATGAAGATCTTTTTTGTACAGTTCTTCCGTGTATTCTTGCTACCTCTTGTTAATATCTTCTGCTTCTGTTAGGTCCATACCATTTCTGTCCTTTATCGAGCCCATCTTTGCATGAAATGTTCCCTTGGTATCTCTAATTTTCTTGAAGAGATCTCTGGTCTTTCCCATTCTGTTCTTTTCCTCTATTTCTTTGCATTGATCGCTGAAGAAGGCTTTCTTATCTCTTCTTGCTGTTCTTTGGAACTCTGCATTCAGATGCTTATATCTTTCCTTTTCTCCTTTGCTTTTCACCTCTCCTCTTTTCACAGCTATTTGTAAGGCCTCCCCAGACAGCCATTTTGCTTTTTTGCATTTCTTTTCCATGGGGATGGTCTTGATCCCTGTCTCCTGTATAATGTCACAAACCTCATTTGATAGTTCATCAGGCACTCTATCTATCAGATCTAGGCTCTTAGATCTATTTCTCACTTCCACTGTATAATCATAAGGGATTTGATTTAGGTCATACCTGAATGGTCTAGTAGTTTTCCCTATGTTCTTCAATTTAAGTCTGAATTTGGCAATAAGGAGTTCATGATCTGAGCCACATTCAGCTCCTGGTCTTGTTTTTGTTGATTGTATAGAGCTTCTCCATCTTTGGCTGCAAAGAATAGAATCAATCTGATTTTGGTGTTGACCATCTGGTGATGTCCATGTGTAGAGTCTTCTCTTGTGTTGTTGGAAGAGGGTGTTTGCTATGACCAGTGCGTTCTCTTGGCAAAACTCTATTAGTCTTTGCCCTGCTTCATTCCTCATTCCAAGGCCAAATTTGCCTCTTACTCCAGGTGTTTCTTGACTTCCTACTTTTGTATTCCAGTCCCCTATAATGAAAAGGACATCTTTTTTGGGTGTTAGTTCTAAAAAGTCTTGTACGGCTTCATAAAACTGTTCAACTTCAGTTTCTTCAGTGTTACTGGTTGGGGCATAGACTTGGATAACTGTGATATTGAATGGTTAGCCTTGGAGACGAACAGAGATCATTCTGTCATTTTTGAGATTGCATCCAAGTACTGCATTTGGACTCTTTTGTTGACCATGATGGCTACTCCATTTCTTCTGAGGGATTCCTGCCTGCAGTAGTAGATGTAATGGTCATCTGAGTTAAATTCACCCATTCCAGTCCATTTTAGTTTGCTGATTCCTAGAATGTCAATGTTCACTCTTGCCATCTCTTGTTTGACCACTTCCAATTTGCCTTGATTCATGGACCTGACATTCCAGGTTCCTATGAAATATTGCTCTTTACAGCATTGGATCTTGCTTCTATCACCAGTCCCATCCACAACTGGATATTGTTTTTGCTTTGGCTCCATCCCTTCATTCTTTCTGGAGTTATTTCTCCACTGATCTCCAGTAGCATTTTGGGCACCTAGTGACCTGGGGAGTTCATCTTTCAGTATCCTATCATTTTGCCTTTTCATACTGTTCATGGGGTTTCCAAGGCAAGAATACTGAAGTGGCTTGCCATTCTCTTCTCCAGTGGACCATATTCTGTCAGAGAATAGTCAAAGGAGACCTGGGGAAGATTCTGAAACATTTCATTTCCACGGGCAGGAAAGGAAACAGAGTAGCTGAGGTGAGAGTGAGGACCTTGGAGAAAGTGTGGGAAATGACTGGGCACCCTCGGGGCAAGCTGTGCTCAGAGGCGGGCCTTGCTCAGGAGCTGAACATCAGGTACCTCACCCATCACCGGGCTTCCCTTGTAGCTCAGTCGGTAAAGAATTTGCCTGCAGTGCAGGAGATCCAGGTTCGATCCCTGGGTTCGGAAGATCCCCTCAAGAAGGAAATGGCAACCCACTCCAGTATCCTTGCCTAGAAAATCTCGTGGACAGAGAACCTGGTGGATTGCAGTCCATGTGATCGCAAAGAGTCGGGCACGACTGAGTGACTAACACACACACACCCATCACCAGCAGGACCAGACAGAGCACAGCACACCCTTTCTTCCCAAAGAGGGTGACTGGCCGCTGGGGCGGGTCAGCCCTCTGTCCTTGCAGCCGTGACCTGCAGGAGGGATGCTGTGATTTGTGATACACAGTTATTACGAGCACAAAATTGGGTCAGGTCCCAACTGGGGGGCCTAGGAAATGATGCCCATCAGTTCTTAAGTGCCAGGTGCTGTGCAACTGACATTTCTAACAGTCAACAGTTCCTAAGGTTAGATATGATTATCCCATCTCCAGAAAGGAAAATTGAGGTTTAGAGAATTGGAAAGATGTTATCACTCTGGGCTGGGGTGGCTTTAGGGCCAATATGCCCATGTGTCCCTCATTAAAGCTCTGGTTCCCTCTGCTCCCTCACAGAAGGAAGGTCTGGGGACTTACCCAAGCCTTGTGGACAAGGGTATGAGCCCGGTGGCACCATAGCCTCTGTCTTCAGGCCAGTGAACAGGCTGAGCCTCCCTCTGCGAGCTGAGCCCACGGGATTCTGCTCTGCTGGCTCCTTTCTTCTCCAGCCACGGAGCAGCTCTACTGGTGACTCGCCCTCACCACTGCACGGACGCACGTCACTGCCCTGAGAATAACAACATGTCACTGCCCTGAGAATAATGTGGCACAGAGCAGGGGTCAGGGTGGCCAGCACGGCTGTCCCACCCCCAGAGCCCCAGGGCCCAGCTGGGAGTCCCCAGTTAGACCAGAAAAGTGGGTCAGCTCCCTCTGCTCTTCCATCCTCCCACTGGGACAGCCCAGGTTCCTCTCCCCCATCTGTCTGCCACCCGTGCTTAGGGCAGGCAGAGTGGCCTTGACCACGGGCCAGTGTGCCAAGGAGCAGGGGTGGAAGCCTGTCTGGGGGGACGGTGTGGTCCCAAATCTCTCCCTAAGGGATGATGTGGGGAAGCAGTGTGTATACCTCTTATCAAAGGGTACCAGTTAACCGCTGCTGTGCAAATGTCAGGGACTCCTAGGGGTTGTGGACATGGAACCAACTGAGACCGTCCATTGCAGAGTCCCAGATGTTTCATTCCCTCTTATATCCTCACCAGGCAGAGCAGCATCTGGTACATGCAAGCCCCATAAAAATGCTGAATGAATAAATGACAGGCTTGGTCTTGGCCTTTAGAAGCATAGTATATGGGAGAATCAGACATCAAGCAAATCATGTAGCTCATTCACTCCAATTGTGATGAGGATGATGAAGTTCAGGATGAACTTGCAATTATTTTGAAAAGTGTTAAATGACTTTTCCTTAAGTGAAATTTCCAGACTCTTCTCAGTTTCGATAAGAGAAAAAAAAAATCTTAAAAATAGCCTGAGTCTAAGGCAAAATTGCCGCTGCTATTAGATAATTCAGCATGCTATAGTATTATTTAATGAAGAATAGATTTTCAGTGATAGTGAAAACAAACATAGCAAAACAAAAGTGTGTGTGTGTGTGTGTGCACATGTGTGTGTGTGTGAGTACCCAAGCCCCTCTGTTCATGAGAATAAGGGGCCAGAAGCCTCATCTGCATAGTCCCAGCAGGGCTTTGGATCAGCTGTTTATC